>NC_038244.2:41927038-42268568 GCF_000004515.6 Glycine max
ATATATATATATATATATATATATATCATTTTTATTACATTTATTCTTTTTTCTCTATTTTTTAACTCTTTCTTTCTAATATAGTTCCATGACTTCCATCTATATCCATTTCAAAATGGGATTGACATTGAAAATTATCCATTTTTCCTGATAATGGTAGCAATTATCGAAACTTGACTATTAAATTATAATAATAACTAAACTGCTGCCCACTCTAATCACATGCTTTTCATAGGCGACTTATACCTAATTAATTTTGCTACTGTTGGCTTCTCGTTCAACAGCATGAGAGCAGTGTCCTTTTCACGATGTACCGTTAATAAAATTTAAATTCTTACGTATATAACCTACCCTTATTATAAAATTCATGTTGCCACTATCAAAATGTTTACCAATAATGTGTTTAGTTGCACATTCGAAAAGATTGACCTGCGTCTATGAAGCAAATTATATTAGGTTTTGTGTCAATTTTATGAATAAGACATAAAAATTTCTCAAAATGTGTTTATCCTGACATTCACATCTAGACTTTGGAATAACCTATTTATATAGCTTGTTTGCAAATTAGATGCGTAGTTCTCTTTTAAGTAGCAAGAAATTGCATCATATCCTGTTCATTTTTATCGTATGTTACGGCATAATTTTTTTATCAATAAATGTTGGTGTATTAGAATGTTAGTTTTATTAATAAAATTCACTACTACAACTTTTAATAACATTTTTTATATAATACTTAATAGAAATATTACTAAATTTTTTTGTAACATTGAAAAATATTATCAAATATAAATAAATATTATTAATACATTTTAGTGATATTTTATCAAATATTATATATAATTTATGTCGCTAAAATCTTTAGTGACACGGAGGTTACACATAATATTTAATAAAATATTATAAAAACATATTAATAATATTTATTCATATATTTGATAACATTTAAAAAATGTTACTAAAAATTACATTTGTTTTATTGATTATTATAACAAAGTTACTTATTAGAGTGCTTCTTGACTTTAACTGTGTTTCAAATTTGATAATGTTCAAATTTCTCGGACATGATTTATAAATTACCAAGTAATTAAAGTTCAATATTCTTTTTCTAATTGGTATATTAAAATTGATCCTGCAACTTGTTGAGGCAATGAAAACTCACTATGTTCATATCTTTCTAAATATTATTACGGTAAACCAAAATCACTTGAGGAAAATGCTATGCATGCAACAATGGATAGCTCAAACGCTCAAAGAATAAAACTATACAAAATAAAACAAAATTGTTTGGATTCTTAAAAAACTGCAAAGAGGCCCAATAAAAAACTCCGCGTACTATGATTAACATGACTCAACTAGAATAACTAATACCACCAGAAGTTAACATTGATTACTATATTCATCAGAGGGACAACATATATAGTCTTTATAGGCTGTTTGGTCGATCACTACTGATGCATGAATCCTTTTATTAAAGTAAGCCTTCAATTTTGTTTAATTTAATTTTTTGAGATAAAGCCCAGGAAATTTTTCTACAACAGTATTGATGTCTTTGAAATATTATTTGACTTTTCCCCTCAATTGACAGTGCTGTTTATATATATTTATTCCATTCATATGTCCAAAAGTCAAAATGGTGCCCCCCTCTGCTTGACTTTCCAATATGTTGAGGCAATGAAAACTCACTATGTTTAAAAAATTCTAATGTCACTCGCTTTTCACCATAAATATGGTTAATTAACCATGATGGTACATAGGGAGGACCTCCATGTGCATATGCATCACCCCATGCCACACCCTAGCCCTAGAAAAATCCAAATGTCTTGTAGTGTGGCTCATAATTATAAACTTGTCAGCATTGGAACCAACTTTCTTTCTCTTTACGGATACATATATATGATCTCATATTCGAAATGTTTGACTTGACCCCAGTTGCCAATATTCAACACAAACAAAGAAACCAAAAAATATCTCAAAAAATGTATATAAATATGTGGGGAAGTGGATAACTATTTTCACATCATTAGATTCCACCCTTCCGTTTTATAAGAAGTACTTTGGCGTGGTTTGGAAAGAAATATTGCAAATAATATCAAGAAAAGAAAAAATGAATGCTAAGGTACATAGCTCTGATGATACCAAGAAGGATGAAGAAGTTGTGCTTCCTGGATTTAGATTCCATCCCACAGATGAAGAGCTTGTTGGGTTTTATTTGCAGAGAAAGGTGGACAAGAAGCCTCTAAAAATTGAACTCATCAAACAGGTTGATATCTACAAATATGATCCATGGGATCTTCCAAGTAAGATCTGCTTCCACTATAAATTCCACTTGTAATTAAGTACTTAATGGCACATATGGTGGAATATATATATATATATATATATATATATATATATATATATAAGTATGTTGTTATCCTTCTGTTAAACGTTTGTTGATAAGATTGATTCAAATAATTAAAGGAGTTGAGTGTTATTTGATGAAGATGAATTGATGTAATTGAATGAAACGATGAGATCGATAAGCTAAATTAAAGAGCATGTAATATTGTTTTTGATTCAACTTTTTTAAGAAATATTTTTTTTTTCTTTATCATAAAAGAACATTTAAAAAACAATGTTTTTCTTGAGATATAAAGCTTTCCTAAACATACGCCTAAACTTCTATTCAATCCTAATTACCATTCAATCATGAAACAAAAAGACTATACTCAAAACCAAAGAATTTTAATTCAATTAATTGAACTGTAAATTATTATAATTTTTTATATTTGTTTTCCATTTCTAATGATAAAAAAATAAGACTATACAGTCTACACTCAAATATATAGTTCTTGATGTTCATCAGTTGTTATTTAATTTTTTTGGAAAGTCTCCATGTTTTGTTATAGGAAAGGAAGATAAAGACTTGGTATGCTAGCTAGAAGCCAGTATATTACATATAACCCTACTTTGAATTTTGATGATACATAAATATATGTAATCAATACATGAATACTGAATTTGTTATTTATTTTTGTGTGGCAATTAATGCATGAAGAGGTGAATTCATTTGGGGAGAAAGAGTGGTATTTTTTCTGCATAAGAGGGAGGAAGTACAGGAACAGCGTGAGGCCAAACAGGGTAACTAGGTCAGGGTTCTGGAAGGCCACAGGGATTGACAAGTCCATATATTGCGTGAAAGAGCCACATGAATGCATTGGCCTCAAGAAGTCATTGGTCTACTATCGTGGAAGTGCTGGCAAAGGCACCAAAACTGATTGGATGATGCATGAGTTTCGCCTTCCACCCAATGCAAAATCCAACCCCAATGACCTTCAAGAAGCTGTAAGTCAATTCATCATATGATCGTTTCATAGTTCTTGTTTATAATAAGATCATATATACAATTAATGTGTTTAAAGTATATTTCTTTACCAGGCATATTAATTAAGTGAGATGTCAGAAAAATTAAGAATATAATAAGATGTATACACTGACGGTATAAATTTCTTTATACTATCAATCAATTAAACATTGTTGTGTATGTTAAATAAGTTAAGTTTTGTCATAACTATGTTAAAATTAATCTTAAGCACTTAATAAAACCATATATAATTGAATTTAGCTTTAATTAAAATAACTTTTGGTCATATACATGCATCATTGTATGCATGGCTAAAACTGACTTCTTCCTACTTCCTAGTAGTATTTTACTTTTATTTTTTCCCTTTTCTATATTAAAAATTTGGAAAGGCACACACCGTCTAGAACCATATATATAGGACTAATATAGGGAGAGCATGCATATTTTAATGATAACAAATGCTGAGATTCTTGGTCGGAGATGTTCATATTCAAGTCGCTGAAAGCTTACTAGAGTGTGTTCAAATTATTCTAAATATAGGTAGCACGATCATACCCGTTTTATGCAGGAAAATTATAAACGAACGCACACAATTTCCACTTGTTAATTAATTTGCCTACATAAGTAAATAACCACATAGTGTATCATTAATTCTTTATTTAAAAGAAGATTTGACTTTGTCCTTCACAGGAATTATTGGATATTTGGATACATGTCGTATACATACGTGGAAACAATTGATGTCCACATGTGTGATCAAATAGTAAAAGTTTGTATTTTCTTTCCATTTTTCTTCTTCTGAAATTTATGATAACGTGTGAATGAAGTTAAAATTTCTAAACTATCATTCATATAGATTAAACAAGTCTATTTATTCAACTATAATAATCTAAGACGTGATATTTTCTAAATTATCATTATAGTCCATATTAACTTTCCTATAATAACAATTATAATTAATTAAAATTTTCACATTATAATTAATCACAATTAAATAGTAGCATGAAAATAGTTAAACTATATTCCACAAGTCATTTCAATTAGTTTATAATTTTTTATTAGTTAAAATTTATTTAACTATTAGATAAACAATTATTTTTGGAGTTTCTAATGTTTTTTTTTCAAATTCTATTTAATGGAACGTTTTTTTTAAATACTAACTTTCAAATTATAAATTTTATATTTTATTCTTAAAATATTTATTAACTTACCTTATTACCCGTTTTAAATAAAATATAATTTTATTAGTTTTTCTCTCTCATTCTTTTTGCTTATTTTTTTATTACATTATATATTTTAATCATTATACTATTGACAATATTTAACTTATTATTTCAACGTTATACTTACCAGATTGACAGGGATAAATATTATATTTATTTTATTTTTTAAATAATTTTATATTAGACGATTTATTTTAACCATATGAAAAGATGTAATAAAATAATTTATCTATAAATAAAATATTGTAAGAATTTAAAATTAATTATAAACTAAAATTACAACACCAAAAAAATATTTTTATCTATAAAATAAAATAAAATTATAAAATATTACTAAATATGTTTATTTATTTTATTTTACATTTAGTAATTACTTTAATAAATAATTTTATTAAATACTTATAATTTAATAAATTAACTTAAAATTTTTCAGTTATCAATTAGTTTTTCACATTCTATATAGTTAGTCTTGTTGAACTTAGTAAATAGATAAGTAAAATTAGACTCTTAATGTAAATATTATTTCATTTTATGATGGTCTTATAATTGATTGGAATACTACTTAATTATACTCCATAGTAAAATTCTTTATTTTTATAAAAGAAATAAAAACTATGGATTTCCATAAATTTGATTTCATATAGTCATAAGTCATAACATGTATAGGTTTGCTTTGATCAAGTTATTTAAGTAATAATAAAAATTAACAAAATGAATCGAATCTGATTTGACTAAGAACCGGATATTTAACCTGTTATGGTTTAATCTCATGATTACATTCACTATAAGATCACTTTGAATCAATTAAAAGCAATCAAAATTCGGTTGGACAGATATTCGTTGAACCAATTCATTATTAATTTGCAAAAACAAAAGAAAAAAAATACTCATTTCTTTTATCATTTGATTCGGTCAGTTAAAATAAATGTTTGAGCCATATCTGGACCACTTCGATCTAGGTTTCCTATCTAGTTTGTTTTTATACAACAATATTGGGTTAGTCAAAGATATTACATTCAAAATTTAATTTTCTTTTGTAAGAGTATTTAAGGTTTGGATAGAAATAAATTAGATGATGTTGAGGGTCTATGAGCCAAATTGCAATAGGTCTAACTTAACTTATGTAGTCAGTTAAGCTAAAATATTGTTTGATTCAACTTTTTATAATTCTCTATACTCTTCCAACTAGGTTTTATAGAAAGTAAAAACATTACTTTTATTTTAGAACATTTTCATTAAAAATAATTTTATTCATATATTTTTTTTAAATTGTACTTGACTACTTGGTTTGCATTCTCCATTTAAGAAAAAGAAAAACTTTAAAAAAATCAAATCAATAAATTGAGCCTAGTAAGCCTTTAATTTAAATTAATAAATAATGTTTACTTCATTAACTTTTTTATTGTAGTATCTTGATCTTATATTCATGCATCATTTATATAGCTAGAACTAAATTAAAACTTGCTTTATTCAACAAAAAATAAAAATAAAACTTGTTTTAAGTACCAAAAAAAATTAAAACTTTCTTGTATCTTTTATCGACAAATATTATTCATTATTAGTATGTTATGTAAGTGAGAAGATTCAAATCCATCACCTTTTTATCATTTCAACTCTTATGTTCCTCCCCACTACCACTAAATCATCTTATGACTCCCAAAAAAACTATTAAAACTTGCTTAGTTGCTTGATGCTATATATATGCAGTATCTTGAACTAAATTTACTTGTTTTAAGTTATCTTGAACTAAATTTACTTCATTAACTTTTTATTGTAGTATCTTGATCTTATATTCCTTCCTCATTTATATAGCTAGAACTAAATTAAAACTTGTTTTATTAAAAAAAAACTTGTTTTAAGTAGCAAAAAATTAAAACTTTCTTTTTATCGACAAATATTATTCATTACTAGTATGTTATGTAAGTGATAAGATTCAAATCCATCACCTTCTTATCATTTCAACTCTTATGTCCCTCCCCACTACCACTAAATCATCTTATGACTCCCAAAAAAAAAAAAAACTTGCTTAGTTGCTTGATGCTATATATATGTAGTATATTGAAATTTTTATTTTGAATGATGCCATTTATATAAAAAGCCACAAAATAAAAAAAAAATACATGGGAATAAGTATTAGGAGAAAAAACACGATTTTGCAATAGTAAAATGCATATGATCATTTATATAGAATGTATGAAAATAAGACACAGGAGTAGGAATTTTTCTGGTAGATTGCTTCCCGTGTACTTTAATTAAGTTTAAGGGTCTCTCTTGTGGTTTTCAACGTGAAATTCATTAATTGCATTTAATTCTTTTACGGTCTAACATAATGAACTTTACAGATATAGCCAAGTCAATCCCGTTGAATACTGACATTTTGGTTGAATGTAATTGTCATGATTTACAAAACACATGCAATCCCCCTTTATTATCATCAATAGTAATACTATTAAGCATGACCCAGTCTCTCGGAATGAGTCTTGAATTTTTTTTCATGATCTTGTTACACAAAAATTTTGTGTATACTTTTCAAAAAATAATTACATCCACCTTTTTCTTATAGACATTAAATAAGTGCGGTCTTATCAAAATTTATTAGAATGAGAGAAATATACACAAAATTTTCGTATAACAAGAGATCACTGAAAATTTTCAAAATCTGTACCCCCAAAGTTCCTCTCTACAAGCAACCATTAAAGTGTTGAAATTAAAATTGTTAAACATACACCCTATTTTTTAGAAGAAATATTAAGTGATTGATCTGACTCTATCATGATCCAAATTAATATTCATGTGATATGCAATTAAGTATTATTAATTTTGTTTATAAATTAAAAAAACTGAATATATCATTTAAACAATTAAGTATGAATTATTAACATGTGGTGGTTTGAGATTATTTAATAATTTATTTATTTATTTTTGAATTGTACTATAGGATGAAGAAAGATTTATAGAGAGATAAAAAAAGAGAAAAAAGTTAATAAATGCAATAAATAATATGATGGACAGTAATAGGGAGAAAAATAAAAATAAAAAAATGGGGAAAAAGTAAGTTATAGATGAAGTTAAATACATGAATATAATTAATAACTCTAGAATGTCATTTATGTGTTTGCAGGAGGTGTGGACACTGTGCAGGATATTCAAACGCATCCCATCTTTCAAAAAGTACACTCCAAATTTGAAAGACTCAACACCAGTCACCAAACCAAACCCTGTGAATTCCAACACATCCACCTTAAATTCTGACAATTGCGAGCCATATTTGATCTGCAGAGACCCTATGGTGATGCAACAAATCGAAAGAAAACCAGTTATTGGACAAGTTGATGAAAAGAAACACATGTTTCTGGGCCAGTTTGGTCCACTACCCCATCATCTTCAGGCCCCATCAACTACCCCTTACCCAAATTTTTGGGACCAGAATAATGTTGAGGATTATACATTTGCCAATGAGAATTGGGATGACCTAAGATCTGTGGTTCAGTTTGCAATTGATCCATCCACGGTGTTTGATTGTACAGGAACATATATTCCACCCTACTTTTCTTAGGGCTGGAATGAGTAACTTCGGTAGATATATGTTATATATATATAATGTATGAACATATATAGAGGTTATAGTTGTCATTATTCTTACAGTTTTTTAATTTCTTGTATTAACACATATATGTTGAAATTTTCTGGTTTTACTATGTTTTGTTGTAAAACCTAATATTAACTTGTATCTTGTCATTTATATCCCTTTTCCATTGATTGAGTCAATAAATACGTTATACCTTGATTTATCAATTTAGTTTACCTGACTATTATCTTTGAAGAATAGGCATGATGATATAATTCATCACAATTGTTTTTTTTTGCTTTCGATCTTGAATTATTTTCTCATATGATAGACCTTAAAAATTGAAACATATATGGTTGAACACAATTATACAAAAAAGAATTTATATAACACATTAAAACATAAGTATCACAAATAAAAATTTGAGAAAATGATACTCACCACAAGGTTTGTCAAAGAGGACTAAAAATTGCACTTCACCCCATTAACAAAGATTAATCATCGTTAAGTATTTGGAAAAAAAAATCGATTGTATTAATTGTTGAATACTTATATACAGCATGGCAAAAATATTTTAAAGATATATAATCTTGTGTATTTTTTTCTTACAATATAAATTAATATGGATATAATAAATTATGATTGGTCACTTAAATAGACAGACATAAAAAATGGATGAAATTTATTAGGTTGTTGAAACCCACTTTGATAAAATCTATGGATTGGGCTTTAAATTTTAAAATTGAATCAATGGGAGCTATTTGGACACAGTTAGGCGCACCTAGCAAAATTGTTGGTATATAGTAATTTCATTTTTTTTTCAATTTTACCTTTTTATGTCCTTTCGTATGAGAAGATCTGTGGATCTCATACGGATCAACTCATACGGATCAAGATGATCCGTATAAGTCCAATTCAAAAGTTTTTTTTTAAATTTTTTTTAAAATTATCTGTGATGAATTAATTTAAAATTAATTGTCCAAACAAAAATCAAACATGTGACTTTCAGATTATTAGCACAATGCTCTAACCAACTGAACTAATGAGTCAATTACATTAATAAATTTTGTGACAAAATTTATTATTTAATAGTAAATTTAAATAATATATTAAATTTTTTAATAGTAATTGATCATGTTCATGATTCTAAACTTCACTGCATTGAAAATTTCTAGAATACCCATGGTTGTTTGTTGCTATTCCTATTATATGTAGAAATCAATGGTTTTCTTGTTGTGTTAAGCATCACTGGGGAAACTTGTCTCCTAAATCTCAAAAGCTTCCATTTTTTGTTACTAGCATGGATGAAGAATGTTATCTACTATCCTATGCATCAATAGATCTTGCGGGAAATTCCTCTTCGAACAAGTTTAGAGGTCAATTGCTGAAACTCGGGCTTGGGAAAGATGATTCACAAATTGCAAATAGTCGTTTGTGTTTACTAATAAAGGGACGAATTTATGCTGCTATTTTTGTTAGTGGTCACTAAGTTGAAAACACTTATTTTTAAATGTGTGTTTAGTGTGACAGTGATGAATTTAGGACCCTAAATCAAGTGTTAGGGTTCGCGACGGCGCAGCAAGAGTGAGGTTAGTGAGTGAGAGAATGAGGAAAGAATAATGGCCCAAATTCGAGGAAGGGCTTCCTCTTGAGTTCCTCAGAACTATATGAGATTATTCTTATCCTATAACAAGACTTTAGCAGCTTTATATACTGCTATGATACAACCATGAATTAACTAACGATCCTAACGGATTCGTGTAAACGTAACTGCCCTAACTAACTAATATGCACGTGCTCTATAGCTGTTTAATGGGCACATGTTATTTGTGGGTTACAAGCTACTGTGTTGCAGTTACTAACTAACATAATCTTGCAAATATCTGGGTTTGGTTGTTACGCGGACTGGCCTTATCGTGGTGCGGGGTTTGTCTTCAATGGAGGTAGCATGGTTGCTAACAATACCACCCTTCGCGGACACCACCTTGTCCTCAAGGTGGTACGTTGCTTGCAATTCCTTCCATGGTTCCCAGGATGTGTCCTCCAGGGGTTGGCCAGCCCATTGGACGAGAACCATCTGAGTTGGAGGGGACGTTGAGTCATCAAACTTGGTGTCGAGGATGCAGAGAGGTCGTGGGATAG
This sequence comes from Glycine max, assembly GCF_000004515.6. Classification (NCBI taxonomy): domain Eukaryota; kingdom Viridiplantae; phylum Streptophyta; class Magnoliopsida; order Fabales; family Fabaceae; genus Glycine; species Glycine max. Next base: position 41,937,315 of record NC_038244.2, read on the forward strand.
GTTTATGTCCATGGAGTTGCAAAGGCCAGGAGGCGGTGGTCGAAGGTGGCTCGTCGTGGTAAGGACATAACAAAGAGCAGTGAAAGACCGGATGAATCCGTGCTTCATCGGGGAGATCGAGTCGATACGCAACTGCTCCCACTCTTGCTAAGATCTTGAAGGGTCCAAAGTAGCGTTTGGATAGCTTGGAATGGGTGGCACCGGTGACTGAACGTTGGCGCGCCGGGTGAAGTTTAACATAGACCCACTGTCCTTCAGAAAATGTGACTGCTTCACGTTTAGTATCCGCGTATTTTTTCATGGATTCCTGAGCCTTCTGTAGTGTTTTCAGCAGTTTAGCGTGTATAGCTTGGCGCAAAGTAACCAGTGACTCCACAACTTCATTGTTTGTTGATCCAGGGATATAATGTGATATCGCAGGTGGTGGTTTACCATATATGACTTCGAATGGGGTTAATCCTGAGCTGGAGTGCAATGAAGTGTTATAACTCCATTCCGCGAGGGACAAATAGCGGAACCAAGTGGATGGTTGGGAGCTCACGAAGCATCGAAGGTATTGTTCAAGGACTCGGTTCATCACTTCAGTCTGTCCATCAGACTGTGGGTGGTACGCCGTGCTGAGGCGGAGGCGAGTGCCGGAGAGGCGAAACAATTCCTTCCAAAAGGTGTTGAGGAACACAGGGTCCCTATCGGAGACGATGCTCCTAGGGAACCCATGGTGTTTGCAAACTATATCGAGGAACACCATAGCAACCTTGAAAGCTGAGAATCCCGTGGGTAATGTTGCCAGATGCACCCCCTTGGAGAACCGATCGGCGACAACGAATATAACGGTGAAGCCATGAGAAGGGGGAAGATGGGTTATGAAGTCCATGGAGATATCTTCCCATACCCCCGTCGGAGCTGGCAATGGTTGAAGAAGACCAGCCATGCGCTTGGTGCTAGACTTATGTTGTTGACATACCTTACACTCACGAATGAACTTCTTAACGTCATGCCGTAAACCTTCCCAAAAGAAGCTGGATTCCAAGCAATGTGTGGTTTTCGCAATTCCTAAATGGCCCCCCAACGGTGTAGTGTGAAACTCTAATAACAAGGAGGGAATATAGGGGTTGGTTTTATTCAGCCAAAGGCGACCGTTAAACAACAGGTGACCCTCTCGAAGATGGTAATGGGGATATGCTGAAGGATCCCTTTGAATGTTGCGTACAAGCTCCTGGAAGATAGGATCAGCTTCGAGTTCGCGTTGGATGTCACGCAGAAAATCCAGTTGTGGCACTGAAAGGAGAAGCAACTGATCGGAATCAGGAGGTGTTCGTGAGAGTGCATCTGCCATGACGTTCGTCGGACCCACCTTGTATTGGATGGTGTAGTCAAATCCCAGCAGCTTGGAGAGGTAATAATGTTATTCTGGGGTTTGAATTACCTGCAATAGGAGTTCCCAGAGGCTCTTGTGATCTGTGAGGATCGTAAACGGACGGCCAAGGAGATATTGACGCCAATTGCGAACGACAACGATAATTGCGTGGAGTTCCTTGACATAGGTAGAAGCATGTAGTAGTCGCGGTGTGAAGTTTTTACTAAAGAATGCGAGTGGATGTCCCTGCTGCATAAGCACAGCTCCCATGGTGGAGCCGGACGCGTCTGTTTCGATTGTAAAGGGGTCGTTGAAGTTAGGTAGAGCTAGCACCGGGGCGGAGGTCATGGCTGATTTGAGGTGATCAAAAGCAGCCTGTGATTCAGTGGTCCATTGAAATGAGTCTTTACACAAGAGGCGAGTGAGTGGAGATGCAATTGCTGCATACTTCTAAATGAACTTCCGGTAAAAACTGGTAAGACCCAGGAATGCGCGAAGCTCTTTGGCGGATGTCGGAATCGGCCATTGCGTGATAGCTTGGAGTTTGGAGGGTTCAGGGGTTACACCCTTGCCGAAAACTATGTGTCCAAGATATTCTAATTGATTCTGGGCAAACAAGCATTTCGTCTTCTTCAAAAAATACTGGCCGTGAAGGAGAGCCTGGAAGATTAACTCCAAGTGTTGAATGGGAGCAGATAAAGAACTATTGTAGACGAGTATATTGTCGAAAAATACTGCCGCGAAACGTCGCAGGAACGGTGCTAGGAGAAGGTTCATTGCTGCCTGGAACGTGGAAGGCGCATTACACAAACCGAAGGGTATAACGAGGTATTTGTAGTGCCCTTGGTGCGTTCGAAAAGTTGTCTTCTCAATATCAGCTTCGTGCATAAGGATTTGGTGGAATCCTTGCTTGAGACCAAGCTTGGAAAACCATGAGGCGTTACCTAACTCGTCCAACAACTCGTCAATGGTGGGGATTAGGAAGCGGTCACGAACCGTTACGGCGTTAAGGGATCTGTAATCCACGCACATCCGCCAAGTTCCGTCCTTCTTCTTCACCAAGAGGACTGGGGACGAGTATGGGCTAGTGCTCATTCGAATCAGGCCGGCGGAGAGCAATTCGGAGACTTGCTTCTCTATTTCTGTCTTCTGAAAGTACGGGTACCGGTATGGCCGTACATTTACCGGTGCGGTTGAGGGTAAGAGGGTGATGTGGTGGGTAACCTCATGCAAGGGTGGTAAGCGCGTTGGGGTCTGGAAGAGCCTCTCGTATTGAGTGATGAGTCTTGCAACAGGTTCCGGTAAAGGGGAAGGATGGCCTACGGTGTGGTTTGGTGAAGTATCAGGAAAAACACATAGATGAAATAGGGCAAAAGTGGAACCTGTGCGAACCAAGCGCTTTACTTGGGTTGTGGAGGCAGGTTCAAGTCCAGATGCTACGTCTGCTTGCAAAGAGACGTCCTGGCCCAAGTGCGAAAACCTCATTATGAAGGAGGAATAATCAGTGGTGATCGGCCCAAACTGCTTTAACCAGTCAATGCCGAGCACAACATCCGCCCCACTGATCTGAAGTAGGTGGAAAGTAACTGGAAAAGAATGACCCTGTATGGTCAATAGAGTGTCAACACAACGTTGATTGCAATCTAGCATGGACCCGTTACCAACTAAGACTCGGAGGGGTGGTGTGTTTTCGACGGGGAGGTGGAGGAACTGCGCAATCCTTGTTTGAAGGAAGTTGTGAGTGCTTCGACTGTCAATGAGCACGGTGATACGAGCGTTCCTTACGGTGCCGTAAACTCTAAATGTTTCCGATGATGAGAGGCCGGACATGGCATGGAGGCTAACGTGAGGGAAGCTTGTATCGGGAACCTTCTCTGGCTCGCCTTCGTTAGCTTCTAGAATGGAAATAGTTGTATCTAAGCTCGGGTCACCGTCATCTGAAGGAGAGGTATCCGCCACGAGTAAGAGAATGCGTCCCTTACATCGGTGGTTAGGACTCCATTTGTCATCACAATTGTAGCAAAGTCCTTTTTCCCGGCGAAACGCCATGTCTTCCGGCGTGCGTTGAACATAAGGAGTCTTAGATTTAGGGTTGAGGTTAGTGGAAGAGTTGGATGGAAGTGGTTGGGACGATTGTGGAGGTGGAGTGCGCTTGTCACGAAGCTTCTCCTCTTGGAGCTTAGCAAGAGCAGTGGCCTGTAATAAGGAGATTGGCTGGAGAGCCAATACCTCGCGGCGGAGCTCTGGATTTAATCCAGAGATGAAACAGCTAAGTAGAAATGGTGGAGGGAGACCTATCACACGATTCGCCAACCTCTCAAATTCGGTTAAGTAATCATTCACCGAACCTCGTTGAACGAGTTTGAACAAAGCCCCCTTGGGATCGTCGTAGAACGTAGGTGCAAATCGTGACTCGAGCGCTTGAAGAAATCCTTGCCACGACGTGATGAGGCCGTTGGTAAACATCCATTGATACCAACTAAGGGCTGCACCGTCAAGAGGATACGACGTGTTCTGATACTGGAAGAGCTGATTCATCTTGAATATCCATCCAAGAGGATCACGGCCATCGAAACATGGAATATCAAGTTTAACAGAGTTACGGTGGTGGTTAGAGCTGTTTGAAGGAGGTTGGTTTTGGTGATGATCTCGAAGTTTGAGGTGGTCTAAGATTGAATCTACCTTCCTTGAAAGGTCTGTGTATCGCTCATTGAGGTTGGCTTGGCTGTTGGTGAGGCGCGCAATGGCATCTTCAAGACGGTCTGTGGTAGTTTTCCGTGTTCCATGATCAGCCATGGCAATGGCTTCAACGGAGGTCGGACCAATTTGTTAGGGTTCGCGACGGCGCTGCAAGAGTGAGGTTAGTGAGTGAGAGAAAAGAGAGAGAGAATGAGGAAAGAATAATGGCCCAAATTCGAGGAAGGGCTTCCTCCTGAGTTCCTCAGAACTATATGAGATTATTCTTATCCTATAACAAGACTTTAGCAGCTTTATATACTGCTATGATACAAGCATGAATTAACTAACGATCCTAACGGATTCGCGTAAACGTAACTGCCCTAACTAACTAATACGCACGTGCTATATAGCTGTTTAATGGGCACATGTTATTTGTGGGTTACAAGCTACTCTGTTGCAGTTACTAACTAACATAATCTTGCAAATATCTGGGTTTGGTTGTTACGCGGACTGGCCTTATCGTGGTGCGAGGTTTGTCTTCAATGGAGGTAGCATGGTTGCTAACATCAAGAGAGATAATTTATTTAAAAAATAAAATTAATAATTATTATAACGAAAAGTTAAAAAAATTAAAGACAGAGAATTCAAATATATAAATTAGGGAGAATAAAATATACACATTAAAGATATTTAATGTAATTTTTTTAAACGAGGGATGTAAGTACACTTCCTCATTCATATATGGATCCGGCACAATATGATGGTTAAAATCCTTAGAAAGTGTTAGTGTCATTTGAAATTTAATGAAGATATAACAGGAGACAAAATTCTAGATTTTTAAAAGTTGGAATAAAATGTGTCCAAAAATTCGTTGTAGGCATGAATTGTGAAGTTCGAATGAGCGATCAAGAATAATTGATTAGTGAACTGCTGAATACAATAGAATCACCCAAGAAAATTTTCCAAGTCACTCTTATGTAATCATATAAAATAATTACGTACATATGCCATTATTATTTTCCATATATTGTTGTATTGACGCCACTTCGACGACATACAATGTTATATACTTAGTATATCAATGTTTACATGATTATGTTTTGCCATTTGCTAGATAAAATCACACAGCAGAGTTACTATACTATAATATTCAATCAACGAAACTTTGCTAGATATTTTTCAATTAAATGACTTGAGACTATCTGACTTGTTTTTTCTGATGGATGGAATGCATCCCAAAATACATACTTATTTGCATCTTCACATGTAAATTTTGGATCGCACAGGAAACCCATCTCAAATCTCCCTGTTCCACAGCATCCCGTATCTGCTACCTCAAAACCTGCAAATTAAAAAATAATGTGCATAGTGATAAATTATTAAGATTGATACTCCTTTTATTAAGTATTATTCTAACTTTTTTACCCAACTTAAAAAAATTACTAATAAATAAATGAAAAGAACAATAATTCTGTAAAATTGATCTTATCATTATTAATTTGTTTATGAATCAATAATATTATTAAAAATATAAAAAATAATTAATATTACACTAAAAAATAAAACGATACTCATTTTAGAAGTTAATTTTATTTTTTACATGATATTTATCATGAGTATTTCTTTTAGCATTACAACAACTCCACCTAATTGAATGCTCAATTTGAAATATGCTTCAGCTCAAACTATGAGTATAAGGATTAAATGGAGGTGAATTTAGGTTATCGATGTTGTTCTTGTATCTTAGTTTAAGTCAAATTAGATTTTGAAATACTTGGTAATTAATAAAGTACCCGTCGAGGATGAACGGACATCTAACATGTTCAAATCAAAACATATTCTTTGGACATATTCACATATGTCGAACAGTACATCTCGACTTTCAGCATATGCAAACAATGAACATCATTCGATCATAATTATCATCACTAAATCCACTTAAGGTTAATCACTCAATTAGAGGTATTTAAATAGGATTAATAAGAATATTATTTAACTGGTAATCATGATATGATATAACCATAGACCTTACACCCAACAATGTTAGTATAAAAGGGGTGAACTCCTCCCCCCCCCCACACACACTAAAAGGGCTGATTCATTTTCACATATTCATTACATATCATTGATAGTTTTCCTAGTCGAACCCTCACTTGAGCATTGGAATATTTTTTGCAAGTACTCTTTTCTTCGCTTTGCCGAATACTCACGCACTCGAGACTTTGACAAGAAACATCAAACAGATGATCCTTCGACTCAATAAATCTTTTGGCATAATAAGAGATCCTTTGGCAAAAGAACATATTTGTGACTAGAACATATATAATATCTATAGTTTGATATAGCTTTTCAAGAAAAATAACTTTGCTTTTTCACTCTCTTAAAATAATCACTATGTGAGGAGTAACTATTTCGTTAATGTTATGCTTCTCTCGAGTGTTAATGAAATAGTTAAATCTTACATTTTTCATGATTTGTTTATTTTATTATTCTGTCGAAAAATTCTGTGAAAAGTGATTAAAAGAATAAAAAAATAAGCATAAGTGCAAAATCTAAATGTATTGCATTAAAACGACACTGCAAACAATAACTTTCCTTCAATATAGCTATTAGGGGGTGATGATAATTGATAGGTGGGTCAATTGGACCACCTCAATCCAGCTCAAGTAAAAATATGCATGTTGGAATGTGTTGATGAACTTGATTGGGTAGGATTTATATTAACACAATTCATTTGGGTCAAGTATGAGTTTAACAATCTCATATGCGACTCAAGTTGACTATAAAAAAATTTAAAAATAAAATCAACACTCAATATTACCCGATAAAAATAGAAATACTTTATGTGATTTAGAAGATGTACTTCATTTTTTTTAAAAAATGTGCTTCGTAGAGTATTTTTAACTTTTGAAACATGGTATCAATTGTTTTTCAATTTCATAATGCTTGGAGAAACCCAATTTCCATCATAACCAGCATTCTTGACAAGACTAATAATAATAAATGCTTGAGATAACCAAACCATCGATTGCCTTTTTTTCTTTTTTACTTTCACAAATTTACAATAGTGGGATGGAAATTATATGATCTCCATTAACTTCTAATTATTAAATTCCTATCCATAAAATAGTTTATTTTTCATAAGAAATTATTATTAACTTTTTTTTTACATTTTTAAATATTAAAAAAAATCTTCCCTAAAAAATGTTTAAAAATTTAAATATACATTAGATGTTTAAAAAATGTAAATTTTACTAATAATTGTTTATTGGACAAGATAACTATTTTTAAACAAGCAGGTTAAAGTTTTTAAATTTTTTTAACAAACAACTTTTTTCTTAAAAGGTTCTTTTAATTTATGTTAAAAAAATTATATTTTTATAAACTCTTATTTTTAATTTTAACTTAAAAAAAACCTTTAAGTAAAAAAAAGGTAAAGAGAACTATATATAGATGAAATTGCTTTTACTTTTAATTTTTGCACGACAATTATTAAGAAATGGAGGGAGTAATAAATTGCTTTGCATTATTTGTGCTATTGCTATTAGAAGTTAAAGAGAACTATATAATAAATGAAATTTCAAGCAAGGGGAAAGGAATCTACTACTACTTGAGTGGAAAAAAATCAGATACTACTAGTATATAGTATGAGCAATTAATGGACATATATAAACTTACCAAAACGAGAAGGGTGTTTAACGATTTGCAGTATGATATCATAAGCATTTGCATCAACCAATTGAAGTCCAGGGAGGTCCTTGTTGAGCTTTGTCACCAACCACCCCAACTTTCCATTGAACTCCAAGGCCAAATTATTGTATTCCTCAACACAATTATGGTACTCCAAAATGTTTGTTGCTCTCTCCAGTGGCAGACACCCCATAGGAGGCAACCCAGTCAGAGAAATTTTCCTTGCCCCAAGGCCATAAATTTCCTTGAAGAAGCTCTCAGCAAGCCCTAGGAGGAAGTCCTCATATTGCTGAACAATAGGGAATTCACACCTTCTTTCAGGGAGTGTGTAGTAGTTCTCAAGGAAGTCATTGGTCCCTATGCTGACCAAATATAAAGCCTCTCTTATTATTTCATTGGCCTTCTCATCCCCAAGATGTGCCCTCAGTTTCTTTTGGTACTCCTTGTAGTACTCAATTTCTTTCCATAGAGGTATCACATCCTGCAAAATTCAAATTGAGGATATTAATTGGATGAGGACTTGTGGTCCTTGAGGATATATAATAATTTTAGCTGAGCTTATTAGCATATTAATTAGCTAATGTCAGTTAAAGAAAAAAGTATACTTGCACTAAAATACTTTTTGCCTGTCAGTATTTGTTTATATTAATTAGTTTGTTATCTTGATTATTTCAATTATCTCCATTACTTTAAATTGATTCTTAATTCCGTACGTTAATTATGTGTTCGACAATGTTAATTTTGATAAACATTCATCTAGTCTAATGTGACATATCTTTCACAGTTTGAGGCATGTTATAAGTTAGTCAAACTAGTATAGTAAACTAATGAATGGCTCAACAATTGATCTAATATAAACACTTTTAAAAAATTAAAGTGAAAATTTTAAACTTAAAAAATAAATTAAAACCCAAAAAATATAATAAAAAATCAAAAATATATTTTAGTACCAAATTAATATATTATCTCTGTACAAGTACCTTTATGTAGGCAGTCAGATAATATCTTGGACTTAATTAAACAGTTATCAGAAAAGGTAAGTTTTGTCTTGTTTATGAAAATATTTCCTTTTTTGTTTTTCCAAATAATTATAAAAATATCATATTTTTTTTTACTTTATTTTTATTTTCAAATGCTTATACACACAGACAAAAATAAAATCAACAAAATTTTATTTTCAACATTTTTAATATATCTTTAAAAATAATATAAATTGACATTTTTTATAGTAGCTTGTAAAATTAGGAAATAGAAAAATAAAAATCCATTTTTTGCAATCCAAGTAGATCCTAAAGTCTTTTTTGGAAAGAAAAAAAAACTATGATATTGTTCACGCCTAAAAAAACCTTAAAATGAAATGGATTGAGACAGAGTTAAGAGAGATAGGATGAAAGAAATTAAGAAAAATATAGAAAGTAATAAATGTGAATTGCATAGAAAGTAAATAGAATGAAAAGGAAACAAAAGAGAAATAAATGTATGTTTATAATTTTTTCATAAAAGAAAAATGCATCTCAAGATCGAGTGACTACTTGAAATTAAAATACTTACAGCAACCCTTGCAGTAGCATTGTCAAATCCAGTTCCAGCAGAAGCAAAGCACACCCCAGAGGCAAAATCAGATATGTTATAAGCTGGATCCAAGTATGCAGGAACTGATTGCTTAATGCCAAAGGCCTCAGAGATGAAGTCAGGGGCAATGCGTCCATTGGAGAATCTCCCAGTAGGGTTTCCATTGAAAAAGTCACGACCATAAGGCTCAAAGTTGCTCCTTGCAATGGTTGGAATGAAGTTGTTGTTACCTGAGTCCACAGAGGAGTCTCCAAACACTATTATTGAAGGAACTTTGGCACTTCTTGATGTGGAAAAATGCACCAAGATTTCAATAATGAAGAGCCATAGAGCATACCCTTTTCCTCCCATATTATTATTTCTAGCTATCAATTGGGTATTATTGGGTGGTGAAGATGGCTAGAGGGCATGTGATAGATACCAGTGCTATTTATGGGAAGAAGCTGTTGTGTGTTTAGTGTGCACTTTTTGGTCAGCTCATGTTACTTTGAAAGTGATCAATAACAAAATGGAGATAAAAATTAATTAATTAGGTGGCAGCTAGGTTTAGCAATTAAGGATATTTGTAGTGCATTATAGTAGTGGTACCTTGCAACCTCCAAGCATTATTAAGCCGTTGAGTGAAAAGGAACATGTTCCCTGCTTTATTCATTCTAGATATTTTATTGGAATAGAAAATAAATAAATAAAATGTTACAAAAAAAGACAGATGTTAGTATACTCAAAAGATCACTTAAAAAAAAGTACTCAAAAGATTCCAATTAAGAAATCAAGATTGAAAAGTTTTTATAAAAAAAATATATTATTAATATATGAATAAAAGTATTATATGTATTGAGAATATAATATTTTTCACACATATCCAGTTTCAAATCACTAGAGTTGTCAAAATTATCCAACACAATGAGTTAGTTTGATGGGCTGAGTGGAACTAAACTTTTTAATTTACATCTAAAAATAGAATCAGACGAATTTGGTCCGGACTAAATGGACAAGAATGGGTTGTAAATATAAACCCGAAAATCAATATTAATCCTATTTTGGTCCAAGATTCTTGTATTTTAATTTTTTTTATGACATACATATAATTTAAAATAAAAAGAAAAGAAGACCAATTTGACTTGGTTAGACTCAGCGAGCCAAATCAAGCTAACGTATATGAAAATCGTGCCAACACAATCCAACCTACTTTTCATGCTTTGGTCAGATAATTCATTTTGATAGTTGTACAAATTATTATATATAATAAATTTGTTTATTTTTATAATCTTTATCTTAAATTTTATATTAAAGATAAATTTTAATTGGCTCACAATAAAAATAATATATTAATAGAACATATATGTTAAACTATGTATAATCAATAAGTCATTAGTTTGAGTGATATGGATGCAGTCTTTTTTAAACAAAATATTGAATTTGAGACTTGCTAATAAAATAAACCTAATTGAAACCAAAGGTGATCGTTTCATAATGAAAATTAGTCACCCGCTTTACCCGTGTATACTTTTGGAATATATATATATATATATATATATATATATATATATATATATATATATATACTGATTTTCAGTGCAATTAAAAAGAATTGTTATTGATTTATAAATTATTTCCCTTGATAAGACCAAAAATAAAAATTTACTAATAAAATTGGAGAGAATGATAATAGAATCAAGAAGACAGTTACGTGGAACGAATAAGATTTTATGTTTATGAAAGCACCCTATTACCTGCGACCTGTAATGGGGGAAATATAAATACACGATAATGCAGTTAAGAATTAAAGGAATGTTTCTTTTTAATAGTATTGCTTCAATCTCAAAATTAAATTTAAGTCCATATATATTAAACTCCTTTTAATAGAAACACAAGTTGGTGTATTACAGATTTTTTTCATACTACTGTTTTTGAATTTTTTTTGATTCTCTATGAGGGAGGGAGGGAGCAACAGAGTCTATGCTCTGTACTATTGATCGATTTTACTTGTGTATTAAACACTGCCTTATAAAATAAACTAGGATGAGTTTTTAAATTTGATTATGAAGGAAAGTGACAGATCAACCAAAGTTTGTTCAGTGAATTAAATTCTTATGGGACCCAAGAAGGTAAAAGGCAGGTCAAGGTAAGGGTCATGCAATCATGGGTTGATGTAGATAGTATGGGCCAGCTCTGAGTTGAGGTTGTTCTAGTTTACAGCTAATATCTTCTTAAATTTCTCTATGTATTTATTAGGACCTTTTGGCATTAAATACTTAACCAACAGATTACAAGAAGAAAAGTTAGATAATGCATTGTAAAAAAACTTGAAAGAGATCAACAAAAATCTACCAAAAAACAATAGTAAAAGTTTTTTTTTATCAGATTATACAGAAATTCTTTGTTATTTAATTGATATTTAAGTTGAAAATGTCGTTATACATATTTGTTTGAAAAAATGAAATAAATTAAATTAAATTCAAATTCTTTGTAACTTAATTAGAATTTCTGCAGGTTAATGTTTGTAAAAGTTCACTTGCTTAATTTCTTGAAAATTTGACATATATAACTTGATCTTAATTTATAAAAAAAGTTTAATTCATTTTTATTTTTTTCTATAAATAATTATTAAGGAACTTATCTAAATAAGGTCAAATCACATACAAAGATATTTCTCACTCTATTAATTGAAGTACAGAATATCAAAATTGGTAGAATATTAATTTAGTGTTTATACTCTAAAAGACACTACATGTAGGAAACTTAAAAAATATTACTAAAATTATAATTTTTAAGTAATAACATAAAATATTATAACCATTAATCATTGTTAAAATGTTCTTAATTTTTTTATAAGGTCAATTTTAATATATTTAAAGCACAAAAATTATACAGTATAATTTAATGATGTTTTGCTATATTATATTTAATAAATTTATTCATAATTGAACTCAAAGAAATATTATTAGATAATAATATAAAAAAAATTACATCCACTTTAATTTATATACAAGAAGGATTTTCACTCTATATATATGCAATCTTGGATTTATATAATTTTATTATTTAAAAATAAAAAATTTGAAATTATATATAATTATTTTTATCGTTTTTATATTTTATTTTACATGCATGTATTAAAAAAATCTCTAATAAATGAAATAAAAAAAGAATTATCCCATAAAAATATATCATACATTTAGATATATCATCACACACTTAAAATAATTTCTATCAATACTTTTTCTTTTAGAATAATCTCTATCACTACTTATGATACTAGCTAGTATCATATATTTTGATGTGCCATGCCATGCATGTATCTCATACACACACCCAACTAAAGATCAAAACTAACGACACATTAGGATTAAAATAAAATTTAGTCATGTGTATAAAAACTTAAAAAATAAATTTAATCCTATTTTAAAATTCACGTACGACACTCTACAGAAGATCAAAAGTAATAAAAATTTAAGATTAAAACAAATTTAGCAGTATGTTTAAAAACTAAAAATATAATTATTTAATTTATTTTAAAATTCATGTAGACACGTACATACCATTAAAGATAAAAGTAATAAAGAAGTAGGATTAAAATTAAATTTAGTCGTATGTATAGAAGATAGTGGTGGAGTTAATCTAATTCAAAGAGTGCAATATGCTTCTTACAGAACGGATGTAGCTCTCATCATCCTGTGGAGCATGTGGTCGACTCTATTTGGAGAACTCCTTCCTCTGATGTGGAAATAACTTGGCAGCATTATTGCTTCAGGGAAGCAAATACCGTTGTGGATTCGTTAGCATATTTTGCTAAATCCTTTAATTTGTTTCTGGTTGCATGTTATTTTAATATCCCCCTACCTTGTGTTGGGTGTTGCAGCTGCAGGCTGATTCTGCGGCTATTTCTTTCTGTAGGTACGTAGTCTAGTCTGTGTGTTTGGCCTTTTGTCCCTTCTTGTAAAACTCAAATACTTTGAGAATTATAAGTGTATGTGTTGTCCATAATCCTAATAAGTTTTTCAGACTATAAAAACAAAGATGAGATCAACATAAAATAATTTAAGCATGTTTATATCATTTGACCATAAGTCGATATCATATTATCTTTCGTCTTATGGCCTAAAGACACAAAATAAGGGTATTATTGATTTGATATATGAACTAACAATTTCTTCTTTTTTATGATGTCAAATAAATTCAAATTTTTATAATAAGCATATTAGAGTAAACAAAAGACAATTCAAAGTAAAAGCTTAACAGATTAGGGGGGTTTCAATTGTTGGGTGAAATGGGTTAACAGATTAAGGGGGGTTTCAATTGTTGGGTGAAATGGGTGTTGTTTGTAACACCCTACACGAATTACACTCGAATTAGAAGAATTTAAAGGTTGTACAAATATAAAATTATACAATTGAGGATGACTTGAAAAGAGATAATATATATATCAATAATATATATATATTTTTCGATAACCTATCACTTAAGAACTTCATAGTTAAACATGTTTGATTTAAATTAGTTATGTGATAAGTGACATTTTGGAAAGTTTTTCAGCAAACATATGAGTAAAGATAAAACACATAAAAAAAAATTGTATTGATATGTGAAAACAATCATTGATCCTAAAAGTAACAGAAATAAATTATTGAAGTATAAAAAATGACTACATACAGAAAATACTACTGTTTCAGAAGTCAAAAATAAAAAAAGTTACCTTGTTAGGAAGAGATTTAATTTTGGGTTTACGCCAGGGATTTCAATTCCAAAGAATCCATGATCCCAAATTACTTATTCTAGTGATTATTTAAAGATATGAAAATCAAATTTAGACGATAAAAAATTGTTACAAATTGTATGTTGTTTGTCATCTTTTAATGCACCAACAAAAAAGAACTATACATAATTTTTTAAAAAATTGAGGGATTAAAACAAAAAAAATATTTTAGAGAACTAAACATAGGATCCAAATTTAGAAATTAAAAACATATTTAAATTTTTTTTAACAGCAACTATTTCATCTGTTATTTTATAACCAAGGTAAGACAACACTACTTTTTACATCGACTGCGAAACAACCAGAGTAGAATCTGACTACTATTTACTACAACAAATCTACATAAGTCTTAGAACCAATATAAAAAAGAAGTCCATTTTAACTCGAGTAAAATGGCCTCTTGGTACTAGCAGTACCAGTACCAGTTGCTATACTTTTTTTCTATATATTCATTAAATTTTGCTATAATTTAATCTCACTCTATTCATTAGTCTTTAATTTTTTTTTTACATCATTAGTTTTTAATGTTATTGTACTTGATCTTTTCTCCACGTCATTCATACTTAAATTCTCGTCGTTTAAGGCTGTTGTTTCTAAGTTTACACCAACTTTCAGCAAAAAAGTGAAAAGGTTGGATGATAACATTTATGTTATTAAATATTGGACCTTTTATTTACATGATTTTTCACAATATTCATTCTTTAATTTTTTTTTTTTGAAGATTCATTATTCTTTAATGTTATTATGGTCTCTTCGTTTCTATTTATAAGCTAGATATCCTAACCGCTAGACAACAACAGATTATTGATCAAAATATCATACACGGAATATATATTACTTTTAGTGTGTTAAAATGTTCATAATTGTTTCCTGCGCGTTACATAGTTGATCCCAATAATTGGCTTATGTATGAAAAGACAAATGAAGCAGGATTTGGTATGCAATTATTAACTTTGTATAAATTTCTTATTAGTTCTCTTATTATTTAATGCGCTATTTTTATTAGTCAAATATTTATTATTTAGGAATATTAAGAAAGTATTAATTACTTTATAATAATATATGTATTTATTGATATTGCAACGTATAACACATTAATTAATTCATAAATATATATACTTAGTACTTGATTATGTAATTTCTTCTAAAAAAAACTTCTCCTTTAATTTGTTTATTAGTCTAAATATATTATAGTAAGATAATATTATATTTTATTATTTTTAGACTTAAATATGTTTTTGTTTTATGATATATATTGGTTTTTGACATTTAGTTTCTAATAATTTTTTCCTTCGAATCCAATTCATAATATTTAAAAAAATTTGTCTAAGGTTTTTGTCGTTAGTTGAAATCTGTTATCTGTTCATGTGACCATTAACTGGATACGTAGACACGTGACATATAATATTTGTCTAAGTGAAATTACATTTTGGAAAGATGAATGGTGATGACCCTTTTCCACTTCCTCCTCACTTTCTCTCTCCTCTTCTCCCTCTCCTCTCCGCACCCCTTCTTCTCCTTCCCCCACCCATTTCCACGTTCCCAATGCCGAAACCTCATTCATGGCCTCCCTCGACCACTTCTTCGCCTAGGCTCAAACGTCCCGCGCTCAAAGGCCACACAACACGCGACGTCACAAAGCTTAACGGCACCATTTTTTGCTCAAGACGGATAGGTTGTACTCAAAGACGACAAAGTCATCACCACCCCTCCAACCCATTTCTTCCACCACCACTCCTATTCTTCTTCACCATCACCACCACCTCCAAAACCCTATATCACAACCCCACTGAAAACCTTCCTATCAAATCCGTAGTCAAGCGTCATGAAACCTAATGAATGTGATCTCCACCGCCATCGCCGCTACGAAATTGATAACGACTAATTATGAGTATATTTTGAAATTAAATTATATAGGAATTTGTAACTTCTCTTTCCTAATTCTTCCTTTTTGAGAAAATAATTGTTAAATTAACATAATTTAAATTTTTGTGCAGAGAATATTAAAAGTGATGAATTTATGATGCTTAGTAAGTAAAATAAAGCCCAAAAAGCAGGATAATTAAGAAAAACATGACTAATTAAGGAAAATATGACTAATTAATGAAAACAAACTAATTAAAGAAAACAGACTAATTCAGGAAAGTAAAGACGAACTTAGCGTAAGAAATTTGCTTAACGCTAAACTAATCTGCACCTATAAAAGAAGAAGAGATAAGAAAGAAAAACACACAAAAATTCCAAGAGAACATAATTCCGTATAGAAGACAAAGATTAAAAGAAGGAGAATCAATCATTGGGAGTCATTACTTCCTTCCATTTCCTTTCTTATTTTCCTCCCCTTTACTAAATATTATCCTCTTGCAATTATAAAGCCTCCATGACAATGAGAAGCTAAACCCCCTTTGTTGGGAACTTGACAGTCAACTACTCTTGATATAATTTCTCTTTCAATCTATTTATGAATATTGCATTTGCATTATCTTTTCTTGTATTTAATATTATTGCTTGTGGCTTAATTACCCATTTGCATGGTAAGTTTTAAGTGTAGCATTGGAAAACATTATTTTCTAATAGAACTAAGAAATAGTATCTAAATAAAGTCATCACTAGGGATAGGTTGATATTTGTTTAGCTATAGTTATACATCTTTATTCATAATGCAATTTCCTATTTTACTTTGCAAATGGATTTGAGAGAGAAAATATATAAATCAGACTCTTTCATGCGGGAGACCAAAGTTAGAGTATATTAGTAGATGTAGGTGTAAATTAGAATTATAAATAAAGAAAAATCATTAACATTACATCAAGGAATAACTTTGATAGGCTAAATTTTCAACATTCTCATCTTCTAAATTTAACTTCTATAATAATTGACTTTTCTTATCCTTTTGTTTGATTTAATTTTCTGCTAATTTAAATTATTGTTTTCTTATAATCTTTTCAAATTAATTTTCTTTAACCTTTTTTTATTAATAAAATAGTCATCTACCTAAGTACAAAGAATGTCCTTGTGGATTTGACACTCGGACTTCTATTTTAACTTTACTATTTGGGACGAATTGGTGTACTTGTCAATCTATCAACAAAAACCCAACGAGCCCCGCCATGAACTCACAACAAACCCCATCATGAAACCCCCCCATGATTTTGCTTTTCTTGCTTTCATATTTAGATTTGTTGTTACCATTGTTGTGGTTTGATGTTTTGATAATTGCTAAATATGAGCTATTTTTTATAATAAAAATATATTGAAAAGATCTTTAAAAAATTTAGTAGCAGTTATTTTTGGCTTAAATATTAGAAATTGATATTTTTCTTATTTAAGACTTGCAGATATGAAAAGGAGTAATTAAAAGTAAAAAAAATCCAAAAAATATCAAAAATATAAATAAGGAAGATTTTTTTGGCATCAGGCCCAAGTTCACTCCAGCAACTATAAAAAGGGAGTCAGACCCAAGTCCACTCTAGCAGTTATAAAAAGGAGTCAACCCAAGGAGAAAAGACACACTGAGTCAAAGCACTGTAATACATACCTAAAGCCTAAGAACTCTTTCTTCTCTTTCATCATTTTCTATTTTCTTTTTCCATCCCTTCTCCTCCATCAGTTCCTATACCTCTTTTCTATTGTAAGGCCCCTTATGACTACGAAAGGCTAAACCCTTAGTTAGGGTCTCACAGACCTAACAAGCCAAAAGATGTATTGTACACTTCATATTTATTAATGCAAACAAGTGTTTTTTTTCCTATTATCCTTTCTTACTTTTAATTTCATGCATTATTCATCTTTGCATCATTTTTGGGGGTTAGGTGCTCAATAGAGGGTAATCCTTAATAGAAAAACAAGGAAGGTTTTGCATTCATCTGTTTTAGGAATTAGTCGCTTGAGAGAGGGTAATTTCTAATAGAACTAAAAGAAAGGGGTATCTTAATAAAATCATTGCTAAACATAGTGATTGCATTATGCTCATGCATCAAAGCAAACATCTAGAATTAGAACTTCATGCATTTTATCTATTGACTCTTTGCAAAAACATTTGGGAGATAGATAGGTAAAAGAAGCTTGTCATCGTGAGATATCAGGGACAAGTAATTTAATAAATGTAGGTAGGATAAATTCACCTGATTGATAGAGAAAAAAACACAAATAATACATCTTAGGCAAATAAGGCATGCTAGGTCCTAACATTCTCAATCCATTGAATTCCCTATTATTTCTTTTGGTTTCTATTAATAGTTATTATTTTATACTTTGTTCTTTTAAATTTATCTTTTGTACCCCATTTTATCTTTTTCTCTTATAAATTGGAAATTATCCAACACAAGTATAAACAAAGTTCCTGTGGAAATTGACACTCGAATTTCCGAGTCTTTATTGCTTGGACATTTGATACACTTGCCAACGAGTCAATATGTTTTTTTTTTTTTGGATTTTGGGTTTTTTTAGACATGTTCAAATCAGTGTTTTTGTTTTCTTGATTTTGTGGTTTGATGTTTTCTCGATGTTGTTCACCATTAGTGGCACAGTGGTGGGATATGAGGAAGATGAAGGATGATGGAGACAAATAGGAGAAAGAAGAAAGGGGTAAAACATAAAAAGAAGGAAAAAAATAAGAAAAAGAAAAAGAAAGAATCTTAACCGTTGTTTTAAAAAATAAAAAATCTAACAATGGAGAAACACGAAAATAATACGATGTCGTTTTTATTTTCTTAAAAGAAAATTCATACACGTAATCCTACTTGGACAAAGATTACACGTGACACTGCATGTTGAATGCCTATGTGTCTGGTTAATGATCACATAAACAGATAACAAATTTCGATTAACGACAGGAATCTTAGAAAAAAGTTTTCAAATATTTGAGACCCAATTCGAAGGAAAAATTAATTAACAATCAGATGTCAAAAACAAATATGTCAGGGACCAAAATTCCCAAATAAGCTCAAAATTTGCATTCCCTCAATCTTCTCATAAACCCAACACTGCCAACCACACATTCGTTCTTGCTTAATGTTTTGGTTATTGGTTGCCTAAATATCCCTACAACTATTATATCATTTCAGCGAGCATATTTTGCACCTTTTATATTTCTTAACAGACCCTTTAGCAGCAACCTGCAAGTTAAATTCAATGCTAAATTTGCATAAACCTATATCTGCAAGTTTTTTTATAAGAATAATTTACATTTTAACCTAGTCTTTGACACGAGTGCTCTCTCTACTTTTTGACTTTGTGCCCTATGGTGGAGTAACATGTTCTATATATTAGACTATTACCGGTGAAATTGATCATGAAATAACTGCATCCTAAATATTAACATAGATGTTTTGTAGCTGGCAACATACGAAAAAAATAGCATATATAAACATTATTCATTCATGCAATGACTTCATCAAGTCTTCTGGTTCAACTGAAAGCTTAAATAATTATTTGAAACATTTTGTGAAAGCTATCACACAACATTGACCAAACTACAAGCCCTGATCTTCCATCATCTGATCATAAACCAAAGGAGGAATCCCAACTTCCACAGTTCCATTTAGCATCTGCATCACATGCTTCATTGAAGGTCTAAGAGCCGGATTCGGATGAACACACCATAGTCCAACCAATGCCATTTCTTCAAACCTCTTGAAATCATTCAGCACTTCTGAGTCGTGTCTCACCACTACCTCTAGCTTCCTAGACACCACACTCCTTAAAACCAAATTTGAAAGAACCAAATCATCATCTTCGCTGTCGTTTGCATCGTGAGGAGACTCGAAGTGCCTCCTGCAACAAATAATCTCCAATAACATAACCCCAAAACTGTATATATCAACTTTGGCAGTTATTGGTGCGCTCTTTAGCCATTCAGGTGCCATATAACCTATTGTCCCTCTTAAATTGGTGCTTGTTCTAGTTTGATCTTTGAGCAAAAGCTTGGAAAGCCCAAAATCTGCTATCTTTGCTGTGTGATTGGAATCAAGTAACACATTTTGGGGCTTGATATCACAATGTATGATTTGGGTGTGGCACTCTTCGTGCAGGTATAGTAAGCCTCGTGCGACTCCAAGAGCCATTTCGATCCTCTGACCCCATTGAGGCCTTTCTCCCTCTCCAAACAAAAAGCTTGACAATGCTCCGTTCGTCATCAACTCATACACAAGAACTCGATGGCTACTCTCAATGCAAAAGCCCAAAAGCCTCACCAAATTTCTGTGATGGGTACGGCCAATAATTTTGAGCTCAGTCATGAATTCACTCTCACTTTTCTCAATTTTCTTTTCCAGTTTCTTTACTGCAATACCAATCACTGCATCGTCTATTATTAAAGTTCCGTGATAGACTTTACCCGAAGAACCCCTTCCAAGAATCCTAGTGAATCCATCTGTTGCTTCATGCAGCTCCTGGAAGGTGAATTCTCTGAAGTTGATTCCAATAGCGCTTGCATTCAAATACCGCTTTCTTCTTGCTAGTCTCTGAGTGAAAGGGTGATAGTAGACAACAAGGGCACCAAAGAAACATGCAAGAGTGGCAGTAACTGCAAGCATAACCTTCAAAAATATTCTTACATTAAAGCTCTTTTTGTTGGTAGCTTTATTAGATCTCCCATCATCAACACTGTTAGGAACTTTAAGCAGTGCTTTCTGTCCCTTCGAAGAAGAGCTATTTCTAGCATTCAGCAAAGGCAACCTCTTCTTGGCACATGTGCGGGTGGAGGTGTTATAAGTTGCAGCAATGACATTACAATCATCCATTAAAGACTTCTTACAACCTTCCAAATCAACATCATATACGCGAACAAAATTATTATCGAATTGGAAATCAGTGTCCCCAAACACCTCTACCTTGAACTTCTTCTCTGCACAGTAATTGATTGTATCTGGTGGGTGACACCCTTTGGACACATCTTGATGATCCAATGGGATATAACCCGGAATACACTCACACTTGACTGATTCATTGTCAGGAGAAGTGCACAAACCATAAACACCACAAACAAGATTCACTCTGCAGGGATCTTCCACAGCTCTCCAAACCCTCCTCCACCCAGTGGTGTCATTCTCGTTTCGTCTGGGATATGCATATTGCTGAAAATTTCCATTCTCATCTATTGTAGCGCGGTGATAGTAATCTTCCACGGGGGTTGAAGTGCTTTTTGTTAAGGTGTAGATGCTCCTAGAGCCGCTAACAAAGTGCATGAGAGCACTGGTAGCATTAAACTCCAAATTCACATTGGGGGTGTTGGTTGAATTGTACCAGTATGCAGGGCCAGACCATTGGTACGCTTTTAGCACCAAGTTTCCATCGTCTTGCATTTGTAACATGAATTTTCCCAATGAGTAGTTTGAATCTCCTCTCTCCTTGGAATAGAGAACTTTGGTACTCTGCAACGTTTGTCCCGGTAACATTGTGTTGGAAGGAGAATTGAAACTCTGCCAGACAGATTCCGAGTTGGAGTCCTTCATGACAAAATTTCCGTCATCTTGCATGTAGGAAGAAGTTGCAGCACCACCACTGTATATGGTTTGAGCAATAGTCTGGTTCGGGTATGCAACCACAAGGTTTCCTGCAGAAGTGAATTGGATTTGGGAATTTGCTTCCACAGGGGGACTCTGGAAGTACCATGCCAAAGTTCTGTCTGGGATTTTTCCAAACCATATTCCCACAAGAAAGAGACCAGTGCGAAGATCATAGAATCCGAATTCAAAATCGCCCGAGGGTGACTTCCAGGTAGAATTTGAACCGGCAGTGATGTTTGTGTTTAATTGTATGACATCTAAGCCATTCAGAAGTGAAAGTGAAAGTGAAAGTGAAAGTATGAAAGGAAGAAAGATAGCTGAAGACATTGCATTCGATGCGGAGCCAGGGAAGAGCAATGTGAAGGTGTATAAAATAACAACACAAGAATCTGAAGCTGAACAATGAAGCGGCTAACTTTGCTACAACTTAAGTTTGTTCAAGCCTGCGGATTATCTTGTCCAAGAAATTGGATGAAAATGATTATAGAGCTTGGTATTATGCATTTTAATGCTAAAGGATAGCAATGTCATAAACAGTATGCTATAGGAAATTTATGGCAACTATGTTGTTGAAGACTTTTGGCAGCAGAACATCCCATCAAACACAGGATTGTCTGATTGACTTCAATAGCTACCACGAATAAGCTGATGATAAACTTTGAAACAATCAAATTGCTTTGCAAGAAGTATTGTCACTCACGGAACATGGAAGAATTGTCTTATGCAAATTTAGTCCTACAGCTACAGCATGATATATATGCTGCGAGTCGCACATCGGGTGACTAACAAGCATAGTAAATGCTTATATGACTGGGTAGGCCACTCATCTGTGGCTTGTTACCACAAAGCGACGACTAGCAGCACTATCTACGCCACCGGACAGAACCGGCTTTTAATGGCCTAACTTTAACACAATGTATATTTGAAAGTTGAAAATTCATAAGTGGACTTTTGCACAAAAAATAAGAATATTAAGAATAGGAGTTGCCGACCTTTTTCCATTTTTATGCTTCAATTAGATAAGTGTTCCCATAATATAACTTTCAAAGAAGCAGTTAACTTGCCCACAACACTACTTTGAACTTTCTTCAAGTAATAATTGGATGGAAACGATTGCAGACCAAATCAAAAGACTAGTCCTCACTCAGCTAAGTCAATTATGGGTTCTCTTACTTTTTCGCATTCGATAGTAGTGTCGTATGGATATGGAACAAGACACATGTATTTCACTTTTGAGTTAACATGTAACACGCAGGAAAATGAATGGAAGACACCATGAAAATGCCTACTGCGTACACATAGGGACAAATAATGGATCTTAAATATGACTTTAAAATTTTGATTTTTGATATACTATATACTAGTCGTCTTGATTTTAATATTTTTTTCATAGGGACAAAAGTCTTATTATTTCTTTAAATTTTTTATTTAATGTCATAGAATATTAATTATTAATAATGAAAGTATTTATTGTTATCTTTAATTTATTTTTATTTGTAAATTTTATTTAATTTAAAAATATCCTTATAATGTAAAATAAATTTTTTAGTATATTATATATTTATATATCATGTATTTTATTATACTCTCTTTCTCATTGAGAGATACAATTTCACTGTTATTTAATGAACAAAAAAAGGTTATGGTGACAATGTAAAGCAGAACATTAAAAAATTATTTAATAATTTTTATATATCATAAAATTCTAAATTTATTAATTATTTTCAAAATTTTCTGTTACATAAGAATTTCATATTCTCAAATCTCAACTTAAATCACTTTAATTTTTAATTAATCTCAAATCGTAACTACCTAATTTAAAACCATTTTTTAAAACTTTCCTTTTTTCAACAAATGTAAGCAACACATTTTTCAACATATAAATTATATTTTAATTTTTTTATAATTAAATAACTATATTATGATACAAGATTATTTTTAACTAATGAAAATTTATTTTTTGAAAACATTAAAATTCTTTAGAAATAAAGATGAAAACAATACATTAAAAAAAGATAAGAAGTTAAGAAAAATTTCTAAAAGCGTTTTCATTGAATAAAACTCTTAAAATTGTTCTCGCTATAGAATAACTCCAACAAGTATAAACTCAATTTGAAATATATATATATATATATATATATATATATATATATATATATATATATATATATATATATTAAGAATAAAAGTAAATGTCAATATTATAAGATAATTACACATGTCTGATTTTAAATTTAGTATACTTGACGGTTGAGATAATATCAAAATACACAACACAATTGATGAATTAATAAAAAAAATTATATATATATATATATATATATATATATATATATATAATAGTTAAATAAAACAATTTTATAAAGAGTTGCTTTTAAAATAACTCAATCCTCTAATTTTATTTAATTTATATATTAATCATATTTTTTTTTATCTATACGTCGTTGTCTCAATTCACAAATGACAATGGGATTGAGGAGTATTTCTATTCATACACTGATACACGGTAAACAATTCCAATTTAGAGCATTAATTAATAGTTTTTCTGTATATCTAGAATAACAATCACATTAAACTATTATATTTAACTGGAAGAAGAAATTATTAGATAGTTCTAAAATATAAATCACACCCTAGATTTTGAGTAATTTTTACATGATCACACAAAATTAAATATTATTATTTTTCTTATAAATTAAAAAGCTTAAATTCTGACACACAGAGATTGATTGACACCATAGATCGATAATGATTAAAGATTGCTTAATAATTTCTCTTTGCTGAAAAACAGGAATCTCGACCAAACCCACGCTTAACACTTATAAGTATTTAAACGTGATTATACAAGAAAACAAATTATACTAGGTTTGTTTAACGAAATTAAGTTTTGTTACAAAATTGCATCTAGGAAAAACTAAAAAATAGGATTTTATTTATTTATTTTAAATGACATAAGGTGAATCATTACTTAGTTGAGTGGGGGAACACCCACTTCTATATTTCCTTCCAACATCTGTGCCACCACTTTCATAGATGGTCGAAGAGTTGAATTCGGATATACGCACCACAATCCAACCATTACCATTCTTTCAAACCGTTTGAAATCACTTTCAACTTCAAGATCATCAACCACAGCTGCTCTTAAACTGTTTTCTTTTGCCAGATACAGAACCCAATCTATGAGTATCATGTCATCACCACCCGTTGTTTCGTCATTGATTCGGTGTAACTCGATGTGCCTTCTGCAAAATATGGTTTCCAACAACACAACGCCAAAGCTGTAGATATCAACCTTTGTAGTAACAGGTGCATTTTTTAGCCATTCTGGTGCCATATAACCCACTGTTCCTCTAGCATTGGTGCTTGTTCGAGTCTTGTCTTTCATTAGAAGCTTTGCCAGTCCAAAATCTGAAATCTTTGCGGTGTAACTCGAGTCGAGAAGAACATTCTGAGGCTTTATGTCGCAATGAATGATTTGTTGGTCACACTCCTCATGCAGATACAATAAGCCTCTTGCAATCTCAATCACAATTCTTACTCTACTCTCCCAACTGGGTCTATGATTCCCTTCTCCAAAAAGAAAGTTGGAGAGTGTCCCATTTTCCATTTTCTCATAAACCAAAAGCCTGTGATTTTGTTCATTGCAATAGCCCAATAGCCCAACGAGATTTCTATGATGAGTATGAGCAATAACTTGAACTTCTGTAACAAATTCTTTCTCACCTTGCTCTTCTACTTGCTCCAGTTGTTTGACCGCAACCTCAACCTGTTGACAGAGATATAAAGTAGTTGGATGGTTAAAGGAAAAAGAAAGAGGGAAAAGGTCATGGGTTCAATCCTCTCTACTAACAAAATCTAACATTTGCAAATTAAAAAAAAAAAAAAAAAAACTCAACCTGTTGACCCTCCAAGTTTAGAACCCCGCTATACACTGTACCATAGGCACCTCGACCGAGTTTGTCCTTGAATCCATTTGTTGCTTCTCTCAGCTGTTGGAATGAGAATGCCTTTAGGTTGATATCCATAGGCTTTGGCTTTGGTGGCTCCCCTTTGTGTATGAGATGTTGACAAATGATGGGGTGATGATAAATAAAAGTAGCAGCAAACAATACAGCAAGTAGGGAACAAGAGACAAGAGCCACTATCAAAACAACCAAAGATTGTGAATCCTTTTCATTTTCCATATCATTGTCAAGAAGAGGAACTTTAATCAGCATCACCCGATTGCTAGTGTCAGGGAAGATTTTTATGGCGTTTATAACTGGCCACGTTTTCTTGTGGCAATCTGAGCCATAAAAAACAGCAGCCATGCAGAGACAGTCATCCATCAGTTCCCTCTTGCAACTTTCCAGATCCATGTTGTTTATAACTTGTAGATCAAAATAAAAATAATCATTATTTGGTATATCAGCATCTTGAATTGCTTTCACTTCAACCTTAGAGGAATTTGCAGCACACAAGCCATTGGCCTCCGTACTAAGATAACACCCTTTGGAAGGTACATTTGGATCCAAATGTGTATAGCCAGGCAAGCATTCACAGCTATATGATTGGTTGTCAGATGAATTGCAAAAGCCATACACCCCACAAAGCGCGGTCACTCTGCAGGGCAGTTCTATGGCGTTCCAGACAGATGTCCAATCGCTTCCATTTTCTTTTGGGTGAATCAACTTCTGCAAGTTTCCCCGATCATCGATCAGCACGCGATGATAATAGTCTTCGATCGCGCCCGTTAAAGGATCGACTGTCATGTTATGGATGGTTTGGTTGGTTCCATTGACCGCGTAAAGAAAAGCTGTTGTGCTGTTGAAAACAATTCTCACATCTGTGTTTTGGTTAGTTCCACTGGACCAATAACCAGCATCGGTGAACCGAAAAGCTTTGAGAACAATGTTTCCATCAGATTGTTGGATCTCCAAACTGTATTGCCCTTTTGAGTAGTCCACTGATCCATTGGCATTGGAATAGAGCTTCTGACCCATCTTCAAAGTTTGGCCTAATAGAAGAGTATCCGTGGGAGAATCAAAGCTCTGCCATATAAATTCAGAAAGTGAATTCCTCAACACCAAATTCCCATTATCCTCCATTTTTGCAGTTGCAGCAGGAGTGTTTGTTCCTTTGTAGATTTGAAATGTAGCCCCTTTGACAGGTTGGAGCAGAAATTCGCCACTTGATGTGAGATTGATGGTTGATCCAATTTCAACCGGATTGTCGCGATTTGCTGACCAAACCAGTGTTTTGTTTGGAACCTTGTCAAACCAAATTCCAACAAGATAGTGGCCACTAAGAAGGTGGTAGAAGCCAAAGGCATAATCACCATTTGATGATCTCCAAGATGAATTATTGGTGCCAGCCACAATGCTGGAACCTAGTTCAATTGAGTTAGCATTTCTTAGAACACTGGAACATAGAAAGAAAGAAACAAAGAGAACAAGGGGTTTTGTAACCATTTTTGGTAGGAAAGATTAATGCGATAAAAAATCAAGTCCCGTCCCTATAATACATATACCTGCATATGCTCAACGAACATCATAAATAATTGGCTTGGAAATTTCTTGGTAACTGTGCAGTGGAAGACTTTTGGAATCCAACACAGGATTAATTGCATGACTGGCTTCAAAGGGTCATCCACAAAGCTGATGGTACACTTTGAAACGATCAAATATGTTTACATGTAGATAATGATGTAATGTTGTCACTCTCAGAACATGGAAAATTTGTCTCATGTTTCTCAGACCCTTTATTATGCAAATTTAGTCCTACGTTTCAAGCATCCAAAATGGACTTTTTTCTTAGAATATTAGGCAAAAAGAAGTGTTGGCTTTATAAAGGATTAGAAAAAAAATTAAAAGGAGGAAAAAGTAATATCACAATTGATCATAAAAAAATGGATATTTATCTAAAATATTGATAACAACACATTATCCAATATTTTTTATTATTAAATAAATTTCTCTTTTTAGAATTTTTTTTATTATATATGATCGTGGTAAAGCAAAAAAGACTTGTCACTCGTCAAAGTTTCTTTCTCTTTTTAGAATTTTTTTTTATTATGATCGTGGTAAAGCAAAAAAGACTTGTCACTCGTCAAAGTTTCTTTGTGGTATATGTTTTGATCACAAACCAGAGTCTAATAGGTTCAGAAAAGGTAGGCGCAACCACTTTTTTTGAAATTTTTAACTCACTGCATGTCCACATATGTGGCTACATAAATACACCAAAATGTTTTCGAGCTGATTTGTCCGGACCCTAACTGTTCTATCGAATTGAAGCCTGAATATTTGCATACCCGTTTTGCCTAACGAAGTTGGCAAAAGGGAAAAAGTGGCAGAAATGTCCCAAATGTTCTATGTTTGTCCATAGACTCGGTGGGTGTGAACACATTTCTTGCAGGTTGTGTTATGTATTGTTGATCTTTTTCACGAATTTTGACTTAAGGCAATGTAATTCATTGTTACATCATAATAATGGAAGTACAGAAAGTATTGTATATAAATATTGGCTTCAATTATTGTCTTTTCAGGTGTCGATGCCGACTTCTGCTACAAGTGTGGGGAGAAATGGTAGTCTGGACATTTATGCAAGTAGTGTTGATTCACATGAAACTCAGTTTTATCCTTAAAGTATTACACTCTCTTTTAAATGGTCCCTAAATAAGAAAATTATATGAGTAATCATTCTAGTATTAGAAATCATAACTATTGGTGCTCCAAATATTGAAAAATCTATCAAATTGGTCTATAAATGTTAGTAAAATATACTAACTTAAAGACTAAATTGATGAATATTAAATACTTGAAGGATTACTTGTATATATAATGTTATTGCTTTAAGGACTATATAGAAGAGAAGGTAACAACATTTCATGGAATAAATGTTGGTTTACTCATTAATTGTAAATTTTAGGATATCTGGTTCATCACTTTTATGTGTTTCTAGCCTATAGGTCGACATCATTATGTTTTCGAACCTCTTATAGATAACTTCCAACTTCCAAGCATAATCATAAGATGTTTGTGTCTTGAATTTAACAAGTTTAAATTACTGCATTGCAAGAAGTATAAAACTATGGTTTTATTGTTTCATTAAGTATTATTATATTTCAATTTTAGCTTCTAAGTTTCTGATTACATAAAAATAACCACTTGGCTTGGTAATTTGATGATGTTAGAAAATAGTTAGTATGTGATCAGTTAGATGGTTAAGAGATAAACACAACCAGCTAGCCATTTGTTTGGCAACAGCAGACAGCATTTGCATGGAAACCAGCACCTTGTTTTGAAAGTCAAATCAAATTATAAGAATGCATCTAAACATACATAATAAAAACCAACACATTAAAATTAACATTTATCATTAAAAAAAATAAACATATATAGCAAAACACCTTAAACACGCTCACTCTAATAAACCGTACTACTTTCATCTTCCTTTACTCAGCCTTCAGGCCGGACAAAAGTTAGATTAAAATTCATGGCTATTTATAAAATGAAAGATGCTATACTTTTACATCCAATACATTTCATTAAAGGTAAAAACGAACATTATTAGTCTATCTTAATTCTTTTCCACTAATTGACAGATCTTCTCGTATATAGTATATCACAGCTTCTCATGCGATTGCAGAACCTACCAATATATTATCATCATCAAATCAAATTGGTCTGGTAATTCAGTTGGTTAGAGTGCTGGTCTTATGAGCTGGAGGTTGCGAGTTCAAGCCTCGCCGAGATGAATTTCTTATTAAATTTTGGAGATATAAGATTGACTCAAAAAACTTTTATTACAGTAAGTTCAAGAAACAGTATCTCAGCAGTCAGCACTTGAAAATCTTGTTGATTCAATTAGGCTGATCAATAAATGCTGGTGGTTGCTAAATGTTGCAGAAGTGATGAGAATGAAGAGGTTCAAATAAGTAGAAGAAGGAATACGCTAATTTGTCACAATATTAAGTAAGTATTTATTACATATATTGTCACTCTAATAAAATTGCTATTGGTGTAAGTGACGAAGTGTCTTTTGCAGCTGTAACTCACCTCTGTTCATATCATCTCAACATTGGTGAAGTCCATCATCATCATCTTTACACTTTGAATATCAAATAATGTAAATTAAAACACTCTTTAATCAAAACAATTCAACGTTAAACCAAGATTAACAGTCCAACCTGAGACTCAACAAAATGAATAGTCCTAAATACAATGCTTGATACTCATGACTCAGGCACCTGCTGCATAAACTATTCATTGCCAAGATACAATCTACATGCTTTAATTAAGCTAATTAGAAGGGAAGAAGATCGCATAAATAAGTCAAACAAAATTCATTGAAGGATTATTATTCTTTTTGGAAAGTAAAAAAAAGTTATTACAAGACAAATGTAATAACACCCTAATTTTTCTAATAAATCAGAATATTCTATTTTCAATTAAATTTAATTATCTTTTATTAAAATTGAATTCTGTGAAATTTTATTCTCTGCATTTTCCTTAAGCAAATTATGTCTTTTTACATACTTTTAAAATTAATCAAATTTCTTTATATTATTAATATTCTTTTAAATAAAATATAATTAAATTCTCATTATTTTCTATTTTAAATCTTCTGAAATTAAACTATATTAGTTTTTCTTTAAAATTACCAACATCGAATTTCAACAAAAATGAAAAAATCCTAATTTTTTTCTCCTCAAACCCAACATCATACTCCATAAAATCTTTCAAATTTTATCAATTGTTTTTTTTTTAACTTTTAAAATTATTATCTAAACCTAGTATAAACTCTTAAATATTTTTTTTGTTTCCCAAATATATAATAATCTTGTGAAACATTGGCAAACACTGAATGTTAAAATTTTCTTTGATTAAAATTTCAGATCTTAATTTATCATGTTGTGGAAGAGTAACTCTTTTCATCAAACTCAGTTCCCATTAGTGAACAAAATCTTAAATATTTAAGATTAAAACATAGTTAAATGGTTTTAGATAGAAAAGTATTAACAACATGACCAAAATTATACAATATACATGTTAAAGGAATCAAAAGTAATATTATTTATGTATTTCTAAAATTTAAAATGTCATTGTCTTCATTCATACACTATTATAAAAATGTTATTTACGACACATCAACAATGAAGGTTGTCAGAAACCTTCTTAAAAACATCATGGTGGTAGTCTTGTAATTATTGGAAATGACAAGTGTCTATATGATTTTCAAATAACCGTCTTTGAATCGTGATTTTAACGACGGTTATTCAAAAAATCATCGTTAAAGAGAGAGTACAAACACCTAGGATCAACTTATTTCTCGCACCTCATTATTCTCTCAGTACGTCTCTCACACAGCTCTCTGTCACTAACCCTCCTCTCACCCACGCTTAAGCTTCTTCTCTCCTTTTGTTCGTCGTTGTCGTGTCGTTGTGGAGACCCTCGAAGGTAAGAATTAAACTCCCTCGAAGTCCCTTAGTTTTTTGTTTTTGTTCGAGTTTGTCTCACCCACGAATTTTTTCTCTCTCACTCAAGTATTTGTTTTCGTGTTTACATTTTTTACCCTCGCTCGAACCTCCACGCCCTCTCTCACTCAAGCTTTCATTGCACCCTCTCTCTGGTGAACCTCTGCAAAGCTATGCCGTCGCAGTTGCTCCCTCAACTCTCTCCGCCAAAGCTCTATGTGGAGGTAAGAACCTCTGTCCGTACATGAAGTGTTTCTTTTCTTTTCGTGTGGGTACTGCGGTTGAATCCATGGCCCCTTTGGTTGCGTTGTGTGTGGCTAAGGCCACAATGATTAATTAATTTATTTTCTTGATTAGTCAATTGTTTATTCATCTATGAACTTAGTATTCTTAGTTCTAAACCTCATAGAAAGGATGACCCTGCTTGGAAAGCTATCCAGAAGGTATTAAAACTTTCGTATTTGAGAATGTGTCATGTTTACCCAATTTATTAATTTTTTTTTCTATTAATTTCTTAATGATTTTGGAATTTCTTTTCCACTGTATACAACTATAAATTACAAACGATAGGAAGGTATGGTAAATACTTCAGTTCTCATTTGAAAGTTGTACTAACTTGTCTATTTGTTCTTTTGTCTTTCTGTAATTTCTTTATATTTTAATGTAGGAAGTGATCATAATTTTCTCTTAAATTATATGTTACATTGAAGATTATCTTATTGAGTAATGAGTTGGTAAACATGCCACGATACCATTATAGTTCCTTTTGTATTCCATAGGATACTTTGGGATTTCTTAGTCACTTCTTGAATGTTTTATGCAATTTATGTTAATTTTGCAAATTGTTTCGTGACCTTGGTTTTGCATGCAGGTCTTAGAAAGTGGAGAACAGATAGGCTTAAAGCACTTTAGACCAATTAAACCATTGGGATCAGGAGATACGTACTGGCAGGTTTTTTTTACCCCTATTTCTCTATTGCATTTCCCTGTTTCTCAATTGCTTGTACTGGTAGCATAATTAATTGTCGAGTGTGAAACAAATTGTAATCACACGATTATAATGTTGTATACAGACACATATGACTGACATATTATTTTAAGGTTTCGTCATTTCTAAAAATAATTCTAGCTTTTATTTAATGGAACTTCTGCATATACAAGAACCTTATAGATGAATTAGTCTTTCTAGTTAACTGAAAATTCAAAGTGAGCTCAATTAAAATTTCTTCATTGATTTGGGAGATAGACAGTTTCTTTGTGTTTCATTATTTTCAAAAGCAAAGCTTCTGTGGCAGTGATATTGATTTATTATTGGTTTGTATGTGCATCTGGTGGAGCTACGTGGAACTGGTCAATATTTTGCATGAAGGCTATGGATAAGGGTGTTATGCTTAATCGTAATAAGGTGATTTAATTAACATGACTTTTTTTTTTTCCTCAGGTTTTCATTACATATTGTATTCTCAATTTCTCAACATGGAAATATTAGTTCACTTGAAAGACTATATTTACATAGCCGGGTTTGGTGTTTCTATAAGTAGCTTAAAGTAACAAAATTATTATTATTCTAATTTTAATTGCGTAAATCAAGTTATAGCAACATTTACCACTTGTTGTAATAGGATGGCCTTTATACACTTTCCACAGGTGCATAGAGCTTGCGCAGAGAGAGAAATTCTTGACAAGTTGGACCACCCTTTTCTACCTGCATTATATGCTTCCTTTTAGGTTTGTAACTCGAATACTACTTTTAAATAAGTTACACAATGATTATTATTTATCAATTAGAATAACTAGTAGGAACATTAGAATCTTTTTAGCGATCACAGAGTTCCAATATGTCGCATCACAACCTTCTTATCATAGATATCCTTGTTTTATAGATAATGATTTCACAAATTAAATTATATTGTTTTGAGCTGGATTAATGCCTTTATTACATTTAATTCTGAAGCTAAATAGTAGCAAGGATTTTCACGTGGCTCCTTTACTATTTAATTTACTGAATTTGTTAAATATTTGGAACTTGCGAACCAAAACACACGTTTGTTTGATTACTGATTATATTGTCCTGGGGGAGAACTATTCCTGCTTCTTGATCTGCAGCCAACTAAGGTTCTCAAGGAAGATGCCGTGAGGTATATTATCCTACTGCATATATATAATGACAGATTCAGAATTTCTCTTTGGTGGGAGAAAAAAACAGTCTAATATTTTATCAGACAAAAAATTATAAATTTCATTAAAAGGATAAAATGGATAATATTAGTATTAAATTATTTTCTCTTTTATCTTTTATAATTTTTCAGATTCATCTTTTAAAAAAATTATCTTATGAAATAAACATCTATTTTTTATGAGAAAAAAATATTTATTTAGTAATTTCAAGTATATAATTTTTGCATGTTTAAATTCTTTAGGTTATCCACCCCAATAGTAATAAATTAAGTCCCGTAACACTATTTTTCTTTAACTGACATTAAGTTCTTAATATTGATAGATTTTATGCAGCAGAGGTAGTGATCGCATTGGAGTACCTTCATTGCCAAGGTAGACTCTTATTTGGCTTATATATATATATATATATATATATATATATATATATATATATATATATATGCATCACCACCATAACCATGGTTCTCTGCTTCTCTTTTAACTCATGAAACTTCTTGCAACTTGGGAAATGTTTATTGACAAAATATGTCGGAATCTCTGGGAAGAGCAAAAATTACGGTTCAATATGCATAGTTCAAATACGTATTTTATTGTGTTGAATGTATTAATTATTATACACACAATGCATTTGCGCGTATTATACACATAATGTCTGTGGGCACGTTCATTTTGATCGTCTCTCAATCCTTTATGATCAAATTTCAGATTTTCTTGAGAGAAACGGGTATGGAATTTTTTATAATTTAGCTATTAGATATTTCCTTTCTTGAGGATTAGTTAATAATTTGATTCGTGCTTACATCTATTGGTTTCATGCTGGGAGCTTTGTATGAACTGTTAATCTTTGAACAAATTGATGGAAAAATAAGTCAACACAATAACAAATTCTATAATAGAATAATAGATCGTTGAAATAAATTCTCCCAAAGCAAAAGTATGTGAGGAACACCAATAAAGTAGAGCCCAAAATAGAAATTAAAGAAAACGGAAACACAATTTGTTTAACATAGAGAACCACTCAATGCAAGAGTAAAAATCACATATTGTTCAGACTAAAGAAATAATTCTACTATAATCAATAAAGATACAAGAGAATCCCCAATAAATGCATTGAAACGTGCTACAAACAATCAAATCAAAACAGACCCTCGATTGATACAATAGATACAAGAAGATGAAACCCCAACATATAAAACAGAGAATATGAAATATTTAGCTCTCTCTCCATATATCTTTTTCACGATCTAACTAAACAATTCGAAATATTACGTGTGTAAAATCTGTTGTCCAAAAATCAGCCTGATCCAACGATGAACAAATTTACGGTTGCAATCTGAAAAATACTATTTAGTGGGTATGTGAAAATCACAATAATTTTTCTTCTCCTTTGTCTCAATGATTTGTAATTGTTTTTTACTTTCAAATGAGTCACTCTCTGTCTATCTATCTTTATAATTTGACCTCTCTCCACTTAAATAAGTGAGACAAAATAGATCTTCTCATCTGGACATTTATTTCACATAGGAAGGGAGAAAAAAAAATCCAACACAAATACCAATAATTTATATTACTATGTTTGTTATTTTTCTTCTTAATCTGGAACCATCTGCTATAATAACTTGGACACTTTTCAAGCATAATTTTATGAGTTGTCTAACAAATATATGAAGCTTTTTTTCCTGGGAAATTACCTTAACCCATTAATTCTTTTTTATAATAAATTTTTACATTTAAATCTAATTGGGACGTTTAAAAATAAAAATCTGACCCCTGGGTTACATTTCTATTTTAGAAGTATAGATATCTTCTGTTGAAGGAAAAGGGAGAGAAAATGAAGGAGCAACTTGGAGTTGTTAGGGCCAATTGTATTGATTGTTTACAAATGTAACTCAAGGTTGGTTGATTCACTTAGCTATGTGTATGTCTCTGTTCATGACATCATTTTCCTGCTAGTTATGTTGAAATATTTATGCAGAGCATGATAGGCCAAAATATGGGAATGCCAACTTAGAAGGTTTGGTGTCTTTGGTGCTAAAGAAACCATTAGTACACATCCAAATCTGGATGAAAACTTTAAGATCTGTAACTTATAATTAATTTTATGATTATGTACTTTGAAATATAGATATATCTAATATTATGTAGTTATCTTCATTTAATATATTCAGTTTTTCATTGTTACATAGCACTTGAAACATAGTTTTTCGAAAGTTCACAATTTATAAATATATTTAAACTTGTATGATGTATGGCTAAATCATATATTTAATTAAAATCTAATTTATGTAAATATGGCCTATGTTTCAAAAGAAAAAAAAAAGTAAATGAATACTTAATTAAATGACTTTGAATTTATATGATGTCTCCTTGTTTTGCTTAATTAGTGATGTTTGTCTTACTGATTCCTAATTCTGTTATTTGTGTAGTTATACTTGATAGAGATGCATTTAGGTTGCATCAACAGACTTAAAATGGTTCTTTCAAAAAATTATCTCAAAAAATTCATTTTATGAGATGATTCTTTTAATAAAAAAAAACAACTCTTAAAAAGTGGATTTTTTAAGATACTTTTTTAAAAAAAGTCTTCATAATATTACTTTCTAAGGTGATTTTTTTGAAAGAATCGTTTAGAAATG
This sequence comes from Glycine max, assembly GCF_000004515.6. Taxonomy (NCBI): domain Eukaryota; kingdom Viridiplantae; phylum Streptophyta; class Magnoliopsida; order Fabales; family Fabaceae; genus Glycine; species Glycine max. Next base: position 41,973,145 of record NC_038244.2, read on the forward strand.
TCAAACTTTTACAAAACAAAAAAACATATTCTAAAACGGTTTCAAAGAGATTTGATATAGAAATCAAGATTTTAAGATAATTTAAAAATTATAGTAAAAAGTGTTAATTTTTCACCACGACAATTTCAAAGATGATTAAAAATCATCATAAAAAGTCATAAAGAATCATCTTTAAAATCGATTTTTGTAATAATAATATTTTAAGAGAATCAAGATTTGAGTTCACCTTAATAAAAAATATGTTGGACATTTTGTCTAAAAGAAACTTCTATTAGACACACTACATGAAATGGCTTTCACTTATTTTAGTAGATCTTATGTGTACTTCAATACACCATATTAAAAAATATTTTAAATTGTCTTAAGCAAATTATGTACTTTTTATATATTTTAAAATTAATCAAATTAATTTATATTATTAATATTTTTTTTTAATAAAAACATATAAATCTCATTTTCTATTTTTAATTTTCTGAAATAAAATAAAATAAATTATTTTAGTTTTTCTTTAAAATTACCAATATCAAATTTCAACAAAAATGAAAAAATCTCAAATTTTTTTCTCTTTAAACTCTAGCCTTGTATTTCATAAAATCTTTAAAATTTTATCAACTATATTTTTTAAAAAAACTTATAAAATTATTTTATATATCTGTAAATCTAGTATAAACTCTTAAATATTAAAATATTTTTTCATTTTAAATATTTAGAAATGAAACAATATATTTAAATCGTTTTAGATATATAAAAACTTATTAATAACATGACCGAATTTAATTACTTAATTTGAAATAGGACTTAATTGGTATCAAAAATAACTTGAGATCAAAATTATACACAATACACGTTAAAGGAATCAAAAGTAAAATTAATTAATTAGTATTTCTAAAATTTAAAACTTTACTGTCATGATAATCATGATTTGACTTTACCTTCTAAAAAAATTAATGTCTTTTAACATTTTGTGTCCAAAAGAAACTTCTGTTAGACACACTATATGAAATGTCTTTCACACTTATAAATTTTAGTAGATCTTTTGTGTAATTTAGTACATTTAAAAATAATGTATTAAAAAATATGTTTTTTTTATCTTTTTAATTTCTCTCTAACGTCTAATAAAAGACGTAATTGGCCTTTTCTTAATTTTACAGTGGAAACGAAAAAGCAGCTTTTGGTGATAGTTAAAGGTCATTTAACCATATCTATTTGCTCCACACATCCTCTTGCAATTTTTCTTTCAGTATTTTGTTTCTGATCTTGATCCTTATTATGCCGTAATATTCAATATGACATATGATAAATTGACTCAAAGGGTACCCAAATAAACCAAAAGACATTTCCTCCATATCCATCTTTAAATCAAAAAGCTGCGGACGGCGGTGCAAGGTTCCAATCTAATACTCTCTTTTATAATTGTTATGTTAATGAGTTCTTAGTTGAATATTAGATTTTGGATAAGCAAATTATCTGTTGCTTTTCTTTTTTGTTTTAGTTTTTTTAAAATTCAGACACAAGATATAACAAGTTAACATTCAAGAGTGCGTGAGAACTTAAATTATCTTTACCTTCCGGCTGGTGCATATGCATGGCATACAGACATAATATAATTCTTAAGATTCAAAGGGTTCATTGCAAATAAAATAAAAGATATTTCAGGGACGATTTCATTAAAAATAGTGAAACTGATTAAAATGAATTATCTTATATTTTGAATCATTGTACATGAGTTTTTTTAGGTCTATATTTGAGTTTGTATATATGGAGTAAATTTTAATAGCCTTACACATCATCGAAAACAATTTGAAGTAAAGAACATAAATATTTAACTAGAACCAAAGTGCGTAGTTAATTAATACAAATAGCAAGTGCAAAGATATTCAAGCTGTCATTATAAATGCTCAAGTTTTCAATGCAAATATGAAAATAAAACTAGTAATTTGGTTGACGTAATCCATATCATCATCTTATCATCGTGGTGTCAACATTGCCAGTAGGTGCAAAGCTATGCAGGACAAACAATAAATGGTCCATTACCTAACAGAAGACTTTGAAGCCCTCTTCTCACATTTTTGATTTATATCCTTAGTTGGTTTTAACCATTATTGTTATTCTTTGTTTGAACCTCAGCATGATATTATGGTTTTCATTGTAGCAATCTCTTCCAATGTTATGATATATAACTTGAAAGAAGTGGAGTAGAACGATGTTATTAGTAGCCTGTGAAAAATGGATGAGACCGAGAGTGGCACCCTCTAATTCTATGTCTAACAATGCCAGGCATCTTAGTTGAGTCGATGTTATTGAAGAATAAAAGATTTTGCAACTGTAGCATTGGAACATGTGAAAATAATACATATTTCGATGGAACATCTCTATCCTTACAATCTTTAGTGATGATTTTATAAGACTATCGTGGCGGCAAAATATACATTTGACGAAATTCCCTAAACTATATATCCAACCCTAAACTATGAATCCAACTGCTTCATATATAGTAAGAAGATCATTTGACGGGTTGTGATAATTATTTAATGAAGTTACCAATTCATTAACATCTGTTCATATAGTTTTTCTAGTTATAATTTCAAAGGTTTGGACGATTTATATTTTCTCGTTTAAGTTTTTGTGTACTCATATAGTTTAGTCAAGGATCGGACCTTGAGGTACCCTTTTCATATATACAAGTTAATGCCTAGCTAAAATGATTCAAAGATTCATACTTATCGCTATACCTTACCATTCATAAAGTCAATGCAATTATACATATGGTAAACCACTTACACTAGCTTTATGCACCACTTGCACTTGAAAATGACTGAATGATCGATACTGTTTTCAACATATTTTTGTTATTAATTGAAATTTCTTGAAAACACAGTATTGTGACTCATTTGAAATATCTTTAGATCCACATTATCACACACATATATAAATCTTATAGGAAATACTTATTTATATATTTTAGAAAAGATATATAATATATATTAAAATAAAATATTTATTTTTAAAATTTGTATAAAATAAATTATAAACTTAATCTACTAAATATGAACTATATATCAACCCAAACAGTAAAATTTATAAAATTCAATATCCATAAAAATAAAAATAAAACTTTGACCAAAATTTGTTTAACAATTAATATTTAATATTTCTAGGGCAAGTGGATCTATGCAAACACATTGATCAAATAAAGCCCTAAAAGTCTTTTTTCTGTGTTCCCACGAAAAAACTTCTATAAATATTGCTTCCAGAGATTAATTAAGTAGAAAGCAGGATAAAAAGAGATCAAATAGCAGCAAGGAGATGGAAGAAGCTCGAAGTCGCAGAGGGTACGTTCCAGTGCTTGTGGGCACAGGGAAAGAAGGCATGGATGAGAAGATTTGGGTAACCATCAAAGCAATTCAGCATCTCACCATTGTTGAGTTACTGGAGCAGTCTGCAAAGGAGTATGGATACCAAAATGGCTTGCTCAAAATCTCATGTGATGCTGACAAATTCAAGGTCATACTTCACAACATATGCAAGAAATAGTGCTCTCTCTCACACACACACTTGTGCATCTATGTATGTGTGTAAGTCAGAACAACATTTCTCAGTATATATGTACATATATAATGTTTTGTTTTGGAAAATTGAAACATATAAATATATATGAATACAAATGTGGAATTTCTAGAAACTACACTTGAGATTTTGTTTACAACTGCAAGTTTGAGCACAATATTAAAATTCTAGAAGTCTGTTTATCTATCTCTATCTATAATACTAGATCGTTTAGCCTTAATTATTACCGGCTAGCTAGCTAGTTTATGTTTTGTATCTGTGTTTAGCAGTGTTCACATACGATTTTTTGGTCATGGGAGATGGGATGTGTATACCTTAATTTCAGTTGAAGATGGAAATAGGCAATTAAGTCTCTTTGGATTCCAAGTCAATTGATTAAAACGAAAAATGAAAAAACAAAAACAACCATTCGGCCGCCACATCCTTATTTTTAATAAACCACTATTTTTTTGCTGTAACAAATGTTTAACTTTGGATAGAAAACATTATCCGCAAATATTCCTGGTATTTACGATTCCACTGTGATTGAAACAAACAATGTTTTTTATTTTGAAATTTAAACCTCCGTTTTGTAAATCAGTTGATGTCATGCTTGAACATTTCAGCCGATTGGTGACTAGATTTCCTAAGCCAAATATTATCCCAACAGGTCTACTTTTCACCCTTCTTAACATTGTACATATTTGGTAGAGAGGAATGTAAACGAATGAGAATGTAACGAAGTCAAAGTAAGGCGAAAATGAGATTGTTTGATAGAGATAAATGAGAGTGAAATAAAGTTAAAATATTTAAATTAAAGTGATTAAATAAGTAATAATAGAAAAATCCAATTAATATCCAATGGTTTTAAACTATCACAAGTCATTTTTAAAGAAATTAAATTAAAAAATATTTTTTATAAAAAAAATTTCACAATGATACCAACGCAAAGAAAGTGAGGGAAAAAAAGTAACTTTTTAAAAATTTGAGGTAATAATAAAAATAAATTTTTTTAAGGACTAAAAAATAATCACTCAATTTTAAAGAATAAAAAAATATTTAAATCAAAAAATAAATGAGTTGATCATATTTATTTCTTGAAACTTAAATCATGCAAGATTTTTTAATTTAAGTATGCTTTAAATTATTTATCGTAATATATAAAATCAAAATCTACATAATATTTAATGATTTAATCAGTATATTTAATTGTTATATTCAGCTAGGTTATTATAATTATATACTTTTATCAATTAATAAATAAAATAAAAAAATTAAATGCATTTTAACGAGAAATAAATCAATGAGCTGAGGTACCGTCACACATGACATCTGCCTAGTGGCAAAATCACCATTTATAATAATATATTTGATAATTGGCGTAATATAATAATTTACTGTCAAGATTATCATTATAATACATATAAATATTATAAATTAGTATAAATTAATGAGATAACGATAATAAATATAAAAAATGACCATAAAGTCTATTATTTTTTTATTATTCGTTACGTTAGTATTTAAGGTAACATAAAAAAACCGTTATTACAAAACCAGACAAGTTAATATGCTTAATTAAAAAATACCTCTTATTAAAACCTAGCCTAAATCCATTATTCAAAAGAAGGAAATAGGAAGCAGATACGGAAAATTAAGCCATAGGAATCAACATTTATTTATTCACCATTTTAAGATACAAAAGTCTGGACAAGCTTATATAAGATGTGCACACTATGCAACAGTAGAAGTAGAAACGGTGCTTGGCAGCAAAGCTTAAAGGCCTTCAAATTTAAACTACGTATACATTTGCTGCTTTGGATATTTCATTGCTGTAAGAAAAGATGCAGAAAGTTGCATCTGAAACAAGGTATTTTGTTTGCAGCGGGAAGGAGAATTTGTAAGGTGCTGATGATGTAAAACTAAACTAATTTAGTTTTGGTTTCTAATTATAATAAATCCAGTATCGGGCAGTAAAAAAAAAATCAATATTTGCTTATAAAAAAGAAGAAGAAAAAAAGAATCCGAATATCAGTATTCTCAATATTTCGAATTCTATTCCCTGAACAAATATAAATTAACTTAATGCCACATTCTAAAGAGAGTGAATTTCTTTTCTTTTGCCCTATATTGTGGTTCTTCTTTTTGTTCCCAACTCAGATACATATTTTATTTACTTACCCGATTCCCATGTGTCGTGTTGTTACCTCATATCTGCTTTTGTTCTTAGCTACGTGCATGCTTGCTCTTCTAAACACGATATGGCTTGCCTTACCGAAACCTTTTACAATTTTCGGTTGCATAATGGGAATTTGCTTATGGTTTTGCATAACAATGCTTGCATTACATGATGAGAGGAGAGGGGGAGAATCTCAAAGTACACGAGTGGAAGACATTGAGTCTGATAATATACAAAATTTTCTCCCAACATTTCAAAACACACGAATTCGAGACATTGAATTTGGTGATACAGTACTTTCTTTTGCCCCTAGAGCACATATTGCTAGGCTGGCCATTAGAACCTTGCCCCTGTTATATGCTTTCCTGGCGATGAAACCAATGGATCATGATATGATATGATTGTCCTATTTGTATAGAAGAATTAATTCAACCATTTGGAGTGTGTGTCCTTGAATTTCATTTGTCCCGCTTTAATTTTTTTTGGTTACTTGGTGGAAAAACTAGCTGTCCAATTTGTCGTAAGGAATTGTCTACTACTACCAACTAGAGGCACATGGTAAGATATCATCATCTTTCATGTTCATGTTGTTTCATGTTCCTAGCTGCATGGAATTTATGCATTCCAATTTTCACTTTGGCATTATTATGTGAGAATCAATCTTTCCTTGTAGTTGGAATATTGTGGTGTGTTTGATTTAAGGTTAAGTTGAACCAGCACACATTCACATTACATTTTGTAAGAAATGAAAATTCGTAGCTTTTAATGGCATCTCCTTAATTACTCTGCCTAATTCCCATACAATCAGCCCATAAATGGTAAAAACACTCTAAGGGAGGCACTTCCAGCAAATGAAGGCCTAATTCGAAATTATGCGCCTTTACTGCTAACCATTCTGCAACTACATTATGCATCCTAGGGCTAGGCATTAACCATACATAGAGCTACAAAAATTTATATCAAGCAATCACCCCGAAAATCCAATCAGAAAGTATTTCATCTTTTACGTGTGGGTTCCATTGGGAGAAATATTCATATTGAGTAACAACTATTCTTTCAGTGAACATTGTGAATAATGTGCACCAATGTCCCTTGTCACCTATAATCCAATCATATGCTTACATGTACCTCATTTGAAAATTGAATTAATTTAATCTTATCAAATCTTTTTTGGGGAATTAATCTAATTAAATCTAATAAAATATTATCTAATTAATTCTAAATTAATCCAATCAAATCTAAAATGATATCACTAAATATAGAGACATACTTATTTCTAAAATATATTAGTGTATTAAGTATTAACTCATGTATTGTGCAAGGCTAAAATTATATCTTATGTTTTAATGTATTAATTTCTCAATTATTTTTAAATATAAATATTTTAAAAATAAATATTAATAACCAAAAAAATATTATATTTTACAATTATTGGTTTGTTTAAAAAGAATATGTTCCCATCATAAAGAAAAAATGACTGACATTATATATATATATATATATATATATATATATATAGAGAGAGAGAGAGAGAGAGAGAGAGAGAGAGAGAGAGAGAGAGAGAGAGAGAGAGAGAGAGAGAGAGAGAGAGAGAGAGAGAGAGAGAGAGAGAGAGAGAGAGAGAGAGAGAGAGAGAGAGAGAGAGAGAGAGAGAGAGAGAACGATGTATTTGAATTTACAATAAGTAAGTCCTTTATTTAAACATCGATCTTAATTAGTATTCAGTTCTTAATAATATGCCTAACAGTGAAACTCGGTAAACACACTCAGACACACTCAATACATGCATTTCTATAGGAAGATGCCAAAGTGATAGTAAAGGTGGCCATTTTAACTCAATATAGTGTTTGATGTTTTTAACATGAATTCTCTATACGCTTTGACTGTCTTTATTTTTTAAAAAGGCTACTCCTTCTATGCACGTTGTGAATAACGTCCATCCAGCAACCCAATACAAATGAAAGCAAGAGTTCGTTCTTGTTCCGTAGTCAAATTCTTGTATAAGGGTGGAGTATTCAGTCATTACATTATAGATATAAAATATATCCATCAATTGTTAATTAATCTTTAGAAGAAAAAAAAGGTTATAACTGACCATTTTTTAGTACACTTCCAAATTCCAACAACATTTTTTACATGTAATCAAATAATGGTATCAAAAGTGTTAAGATATTAACATTTTTCAGAATTTTCAGAATTAATATTTTAATATTTCCAAAATTATATTTTGAAAAGGAGTATTTTTTAGAAAATAAATAAAAATTCAGGATGTATTTAACAATTACCACCCGCGAAACCAATTTAATCGCTCTTTTTTTTTTCTCACATGTAGGAGCCCAAAATATGACCGGGAGTTGCTATCTTCATTCACAAAATTGCTATTCTCACTACCTAGACAGGTGACTTTTTATAAAAATCCAAAAATACCCTTCTAAGGAAATTGTACATTGTGCAATGAAAAGATACTCCTGTTGCAATGTATGTGGTGCCAAAAAATAGACAACAAAAATGTGATTTGTGTATTTTGTTAACAAAATAATATTTTCGTTGTGTAAGTTTTTTTTACCTCCACCTATATAATGGAAATATGTTTCCATTTTTTTTAAATTTTAAAAAAATATTATTAATTATAGATATAAGTTAGCTTTTTAATATCTCTTGAATTAATTATGATACATATTGTCTTAATAATGACACACATTACCTTTTTAATAATAATAGAATTAATTTTTGTATAAATTACCTTTTTAATTTAAATTTGAATTAATGATGACACAAATTATCTTTTTTAATTGTAATTGAATTAATTAATGAAATTAATTATCTTTTTTAATTTTAATCAAATTAATTAAAATACAAATTGGTATAATAATTAGCATCATAACTAATTTGATTATTATTAATAGAATCAATCAATTGTTCTTAATAAAAGTATTTCACTTTATAATTAATTTGATTATTTTTATAAATAGTAACTTTTATCTAATTATTTCAATTTTAATTAGAAACGATAATTTATATCATCATTAATTTGATTTCTTAAAAAAAGTAACTTAAATCTATAATTAATATAAAAAAATATTAATAAAGACCAAATGATATAAGAAGTCTCAAAATTTGGCCAAACAAATACGAGAACATACAGAAACATGAAAGCGTCACTTCCTAAATCCATTCGTAATATTCTACAGACACAACACAAGGCATCCCCTCTATTCATATTTCCTTGAGTCTCTTGAGTTTATCCTTTTTCTTTTTCTTTGTCTTCTTCACGTATAGCTTCGACTTGTTGGAGATAGTCGCTTCACGTATGTCACGCTCGTTGCTGATTCGTTGTGATGTTGGACAATGTGATGTGTGTCAATTTTTTTTTTTAAAATTATTGGTATCTAAATATTATATAATTGGTATCTAAAACTTTTAAGTAGATTTAATGTTGATGATTCATGGATTCAGTGAATTCACTAGATTCTCTAATTTCTACATATGAATTTGTATGCCAGTTGGGTTTCAGTTTTAATGATAAATTTTAATTACCTTATTCCACTTACAACACCGTGCCTAGTATCAACCAAGTATAAAGAAGAGAATTCAATATGACATGGTTCTGCAATCTGCATATTGCATGAAGGAGTCAAATGAATTTTATGTGAAGAATAGACTCTTATGTAGGAGCTCTCTTCATAGTTTCTAGTATAACATGTACAGGATTTAATTTTGTTCGTAGACCTGGTTCCTATCCCTTTTTATTTTAATGAATAATTGGTGCTTTGTACTTTCATGGAAAAAAAAATGCTCCAATCTCAACAGCATAAACCACTGCTTTATCAGTAAGGCCTAGGATCAGTTCTACTATTTTTATCAATAAGGACCAGTATCTGTTCTATTCTCTTTAGATCACTAAAATGGAATGTCACCACAGTAAGGTATAAACTGAGTCACTGAATTTTATAGCATATGTCATTGATTATATGTATTTTTCTGTTCTTCATCTTTTCATTTTTATTTTCTGTATTTAGTTGCCTAGTTTAACTCTATGTTGGCTTCGAATTGTCTACTATCATCAAACGTGGTTATCCTTTTTCTTTTGTTGAACATGAAATAGTTAGGGATTTGTTTTGTTTTTTCAACCCACGTGCTAAAACAATATGTAGAAACACATCAAAGTCAAAGGTTTTGAAGAGATATAGGAAAGAAAAAAAATTCTCAAATGTCACTTACAATATATTCCTAGACAAATTTGTATAACTTTTGACCCGTGGTCATCAATCACTACCAATTAGTATATGGTATTGGTTGCACACTATAATATTACTAAGGGTTGGGAGTTGCAAAAAAAGGTGTTAGTTTTCTTTCACTTTCCTCCACTTCATTGTGGTGCTAATTTGGGCGAGAAGCTATTGAGTCTTTGAAAAGAGTGGGGTATTGATAAAAAAAATATTCACAATTACTTTAGATGATGCTTCTAACAATGACACAATGGTAAAAATATTGAAGAAACATCCATCATTTGGGTTAGGATTGGTAGCTATATAATGGAGATTATTTTCATATTAAGTGTGGGGCACGTATTCAAAATTTTATTGTTCACGAGAATCTGAAGGTGATCAACGACTCTTTGATAAAAATTTGAGAGTGTGAAATATATTAGGGGTTCAAATGCACCAAAGTCAAAGTTTGCATCATTTTTAGGACAACTTTCACATATGATGACATCTAAGCAAGTTCATCAAGATGTGCCTAAAGATGAAATTCCACATATTTCATGCTTGAAAGTGCTATAGATTTTTTATCATGAAGCCTTTACCCTCCTAAAAAATATGGATCCCTATTTTGATAATGGTTTATTAGAAAAGGAGTGGGTGGAGGTAGAAAAATTAGCAAAGTTTTTGAAACCATTTTATGATATCACCACTCTTTTCTTAGGTGGCACTTATCCAACCGCTGACCTCCATTTTTATAGTGTGTGGAGTATACAAATTAATATTAAGGAAGTTTTGCATGCTTTTTTCATGATGAGTTTGAAAATGCAAATCAAATATGTTGCATGAGTAGAAAAATAAAGATAAAATTTGAAAAATATTGGGATTCCTATAGTGATATAAGTTGCAATTTATTGAATACTGTTATGTGAAGTTTTGTAAGGAAGTCAAGAGGGTGTGAGATTGGCCAAAAAGGTTTATGATAAGTAAGGTTTTTTTTTTCTTTCAAAAGTATCTTAATTTCTCACCAAATGAGGCAAATTTTTCATGCTCACATTGATCTAGTTGAGGTAGTCCAAGCATTATATCATCAAGCCATTTGGAGAGTTTTGGAAGCTTTCAAAGCAAGTCATGTGCATCATCAAGGAAAGAAACTGATTTGGAAGCTTATTTGCTTGAAGATAAACTTGATCATAAGCAGTATGTTGATTTGGATGTTTTGGAGTATTAGAAATCAAATGAAAGGAAATAGAACTTTCTTTGATTGCACGAGATGTTTTAAGTATACTGATTAATTACCACAGTTGCGTCACAATCAACATTTAGCATTGGTGGACATATACTTAACAAGTATCGAAGTTTTGTTTTGCCTGAAAATATTGAAGCATTAGTATGTTTAAATGATTGGTTTCATGGAACTCCAAGCTAGTATCCACTTTGATAAGAGATTACTTAGGATCGTTTTTAAAACAAATATAAAAAAAAGGAACCTTAACCGTAAAATGTTGATAGAACCAAGTTCTTAATCCAAGAATAAAAGAAAATTTTTCACAATAGAGAAACTCTCAAATTTCACTAATCTCCAAACTTTACCTTTGAAGAGAGTACAAGAGTTCCATATTTATAGGCTAATCTTAAAATGCTAGAATAAATCTCCACTAACATGCATTTACCAAATGCATCGATAATTGCATGTCCATTACTTAGGAAAATGACAATAAACATGAAAATAAATTCGCACTAGCCACTAAATGACTTGAAACACTTCTAAGAAATATTTAGTAAGGCTAAGAGAAAATAAAAAATTACCAAAAAATTTAGCCTAAAAATAATACGAAAGTTACAAATAATATGACAAAAATTAGACTTGATTATTATTTAATCAACCCAATATTAATAGTCCACCAAAGACTATCAACTCAACCTATAGATCATTCTTGTCTTGTAAATTGGATTTCCCAGAGTGATTATTCAAGTTGGACTTAAAGTATTTTCATCAATGCGTAGGAAAGTGACCTAACTAGGTGCAGCACTTAATCTTTATTTTTTAAAAAAATTAATATTATTTTTTCAAAATTCAAATGCAAATAAAATAATATTTTGAGCTGAAATATAATAAAAATATTACTATTAATATTAATATGTAGAGTATATTATAGGATCCACAAAATTAAGTTAATAACTCAATTAAGATCTTTAGTATTAGAGTTCATAAATACGGTATGATATTCCTCTTAAAAAAAATAATATGGTATGATATTGTTGGACCCGTAGAAATAATTTTTAAAAAAAAAAACTCATTTAATTAAGCAATCAAATATTGGAGATGTTGTTAATGAAATCTCCGGCTGTAATTATTCATGAATTAGATAATATGCTTTGATTGTTAGAACAAAATGAGAATTAAAATTGAGTTAATGGCATATTAATTTTTATACCAAAGGACCACTTGCTCAGAGTCTCGGATGTGAAAGTCATTTGATTTAAAAGGTAGAGAAGGCGATAAACCTCATGCTATAGATTATTTTTTGCTTATTCAGTAGGTGATGGAATAAAAGAAAGAAGGGCAATTAAAAAAAAAAAAAACAATAGCGTGTCAGTTTTTACTAATCCCTTAGTATCCAAATTAATAACCTACTTAATTAATTAGGATTGTCAATCCTTTAAGTTTTTAAATTCAAAAGGTTGACGGAAAGTAATATAATTAGTCAAACAGACTTGAGATTTGACAATAATAACTAGCAACTCTACTTGATAACGTTAGACTAATTGGATCGATGTGCCAAGTGATGTGAAGGGAGAAGTGGAAATGTAGGATATAGTTTTATATATTTTTTCATTATTCGTAAGAAAGCAAAGAAAATATCAAACGGTGCATATTTAATTAAGTGAGTTAAACTTCTCTCCATATAGCAGTAGAGAAAAGAAAAAAAGAAACATGTAAGAAATAGAAAATCAAGAAAAGAACATAAGTATGGTGGCGGTGTGGTGGTTTTGTGGTGGTTGCCTTCGTGTTGCGGTGGTTTCGTGTAGTAGTGTGCGTACTAATAAAAGTTTTCAATGTGAAGAAAAAAAAACACCAAATAGAAAGGGATTGCCTTGTTTATTTAAAGACCTATACATTTTTTTTGAAAGCAAAGTTCTACACATTTATAATACTCAATCACGTATTTTCTAAAATAGCAATGCTGATGAGAGGGGAAATCAAACACAAATGATAACTAATGTTGAAGTTAGGTATACCGTATACATACTAATAGGAGATAAAAATTAATATTCAAACTTTAAACCAATGAAAATCTTCTTTCGTGCTCTATAATCTATATAATATGACAACGATAATTAATTTTGAACTTTTGTTTGGTCGCGTGGGGCATGGCACGGCTGCGTACGTAACTTGAGAATTGTCAAATTATCGTTTGGCACATAATTAAATTCAAGGATAATATATTATTTGCACGTGTTTATTTGTTTACATATATATCCCACACCTTCATCAAAACTAGTCACTACCATTAGTAGTGGGATATGGGAAACCCAAGGTAAAATTCAAAGGCATGTGTGAAGAAATGAAAATGCTACATGGTAACATTCTTCTAATTTTCATACTAGGATTCAAATTTTAAATGTGTATCAAGAATGTGTTTAGTAAGGTAAATAAACTAGTATTTGACTGAAATTTTTATTTGAGCAAAATAGAGCTATATAGTAAAGGAGTATATTTTTCTAACTTGTAATACTTTTTTGAAACTTCTTTATTTGAACTTATAAGCTTCTAATTTATTTATTTTTAAATTTTATTCTCATTATCTTATTGAAATTTCTCATTTATCTTTTAAAAGTCTCACTCTCTTTCGCTTGTAATTATTTCTAACTCAAACAAAATTATCTTTGTGAGACTCATCCATTCATTTTGTTAAATACACCCTCACAAGAAGTTTTATTATTTTGAATTTTTTTACACAATTTCATTAGTACAACTATGCGTGCGTGAATGTATCAATTTTTAGTCCTCGGGTTTGATCTTCTTTTCACTAATTTCAAAAATCTAATAAAACCCTTTTAATTAAGTATAATTTTATTTGAAGTAGACATTATCGTATTGTGACTAAAAATTGGTTTAAATAATTTACTCTAGATATAAATAAAAATAGGTATCTTAAAAAGAACATTTCTAAGAATTATTTTTCAGCAACAGTTTTATTTTTCTAAAAAATGAAATTTTTATTCTTCTTATGAAATTTTTATTTCTTTATTTTTTAATTAAGATATTTTATTCTTTATTTAAAAAAATTGATTTTAGTATCTTATTTTTTAATTAAGCATCTAGTCTCTCACTTTAAATAAATTTAGAATTTTAGTCTACCTAATCAATTTCAAATGTTAAGCATATACTTTTTTAATTCTTTTTTTTAATTAAGCTTATCAGCAATTAAATAATTAAACAGAATATTTGTCACATAATTAACAAATAAACATGAATCAATTAAAATTAATAAAATATAGGTTAATGTTTGAAATTGATCATACAGTAATGAGAAAAAACAATTTATAATATTTTTATTTATGAAAATATTATAAATTTTTAAAAATTACATTAAGTTCATTGAAAAATTAAAATTAAAATATTTAAGATTCTAAAAATTACACAATTATGTTCTATGTATTTTCATATTTTGAAAATGTTATATAATCCTTTTATTGTTCATATTCTAAAAAATATTTCTCTCTATAAATATAACTAAACAATAATTTTACATTCATCTCTTATTGTTGCACATTCCATTTTTTAGAGATTTAGAGGAGCAAATCTGCTTTTAAAAAAAATAGGAAAATAAAATGGTAAAAATAAATATCATTTTATTCTTTCTTTTATCTCTCATCACTTTTAACTTTCATTTTTTTTAAAAAAAAAAGTTTAGAGAGATGACTTATATTTTTTTTTATGGGAGCAAGTTTTTTGTTATGTATAAGAAATTACTGCAGGAGCAACTGCCTCCACACCCCTCTGCATGGATCCGCCCCTATATAAAGGTGGTTAAGTTTCCTAGCTAGATAGATCATCACATTTGGAATAAGATCATCAAACAAGATTATATATATATATAATAAATTAGAATACACATCTTAAAAGATAAGAGTGATCTCAGTCTTCCTAATTTTAATTAAAAGTTATTAATATTTTTTTCTTTTATTTGTTTTGATAAAGAACATATATATCTTTTACACTACAGACAACTATACTTGAGTTTGATAATATTATTGTAGGTGTTAAAATTTTTATTCAAATATTTAATGTAAATACCTATGTATTCAAAGCTCAAACTTAAAATTACTTGTTAAATTAAAACAATTCAATATAAGTTGATTAGAACAATTCAATATAAGTTGATTCACATGGTGAATGATCTCTCTTCTTTCCTTTAGATGTGTATTTCACACACTACTCTTATAACAAGACAAAACTTTATCTCTATAACTAAAATGACCTTTTTATTTTTTTATATTTAATTATCTGTATACCCATTTTAATTTATTTTATTTTATCTCTATTTTTAAATTGAATTTAAAGAAATTGTTAAAAGTTAAAAATATGTATTTTGTAACTATTTAAAAAGGCATAGTAGTCGAGCATGCATTATAAATAGTATTTTGCAAAATAATTTTTTTTATCATTTTGGATCGGATTGTTTTAGTTTTATAAAATAAAGAATATTTTTAATAAAATTATTTTTCAAAATATTCAGAAGTTAAAAATAATATAAACTTTATTAAAATAAAATTTATTTTGAATAGTTTCTCATAATTAAGTCAGGTTTTTCTGAAAAAGTGTTTTCTCTAATATATATTCTTTTTTTCTCTAAATCTTTAAAAATTAATCATTAAACTATTTTATATCAAAGACAATTTTTTACTTTTTAATCTGTAAATTTTTTTTACATACAACGTTAATAAAATATTTATTATAACTAATTTGTAATAATTAATCAAATATCACATTACACTATTGAAATCATCTTCTTTGTTCAAAGATATATAGTGTTTTTCTTTACAAGTATCACTCTCTAATAATCACCTTAGTACGATTGTATTTAATAATTCCACTGTCAAACTAGATCACGGATTTAGACTGATTTAGATTAATTATACTAGTTGGCCATAAATATGTTTGAATGACAAACAAGTTTCATATTATTAATCATCATTAAAATAATAATTTATAACTAAATTAATTTTATTGATATTTTAAAATTAATATTTTAGACATGTATATCGTAATGTTTTAATTTATATTGTTTATTATAAAAAATATAATTCATTTTAATAATTTAAAATTTATTAATTTTTTAGAAAAACAAATAAAATTGATTTAAAATTATTATTTTTTAAAAAATATATTTGATATCTTGGAATAATTTTATTTTATTGTTTAAATAAAAATAATTCGTCTAAATCCATATTAAAATAAAAATAAATTATTTTGATATTAGTTACTCCACACAATTATTTAGAAATTAGTTCTATTATTATATATATGTATATATATATATATATATATATATATATATATATATATATATATATATATATATATATATATATATATATATAACGAAGCCTCGTGTTTATGGAATAATTGAAAACCGGATAAGAAAGAATTTAAATTTGTTGCATAAGTCGTGTAAAGATTTTTACACTATTAATTACCAAAAAAATATTTTAAAATTATATAAAAATAATTAAAATTAATTTTGCTGGTGTGTAAACTGTAAAGTGAATAAAAAGTCTGATCCAGTTTTAAGAGTGTAAACGTGGGTTCCCTCGAAATCTAAGCCACAATGTCACAGAGTGACAAAGATGGATTTGTTTTTCTCTCTCTCTTCCATATTAAGTCGTGGGACAGGGACAGGTTCACAAACTCTGACCAAAGACCAGAGAGAGTTTCGATTCCAAACTTCTAATACTGGAAAAGTGGAAATGCTTTAGAAAAATCCATTTCTTTATTTTGACTTTTGAAGTTGCAGGCTTGCAGCCCATATTGGTAACACTTACGTTAAAGACCCAGAGTTTTCATCAGTATTTGTCACAAGATAAAGTTGTATATATAAATTATTTTGAGAAAAATTTAGTGCAATTCATGTATGAAACTGTTATTGTAAACCATTTTTTTATGTATTTTTTCCATATGCTTTTTATTATTTACTTAAATTCATATATACTTAAAAAATGATGAGTCTCAATAGGGTTGATTGAGTTGCATAATCCTTAAAATGGGATGCCATCACCTTTTTCTAAAATTTAGTTATAAATAAATTATTTTATATTGTGAATCTTATTTGTCATTTAGTAAATTTGAATGATAAATCATAGTATTAAAAAGCATATTACAAATAAATTTAATTAATAATGATAATATTAAAAGAATTTTATACCAACATCTAATTTTAAGTTACTTCATAATTAAAAGTAGTTGTTTTTTTAATTGCAAATTCACAATAAATTAAAGTCTATTTTTTTCACTGATTTTTCTCTATTCAGACTTCAGAGTCTGAAAAATTATTTTCCAATTGTAACATATTCCATACGGTATTAAATACGTGACATGGGTCTGGTCCAATACTATAGTCCATCCATACCTTACAAGCAATACAAAAACATGCCAACGAAGCAGGAAACTGAGAGGAAAATACCCTGCAAGAAGAGGAACACCATTTAATAGTATATATATTCTCATTAAAAATTGATTTTTCGTTGTGTGTACCTTGAAACTGATGAGTTTTAATTAAACTATGCTATGGTAATGAAACCGCGTTTTTGGTGTTTCACACTTTGTTCTTGACAGAGTCACCCCCAAAACAAGCCTAAATCGCCTTCTTCCTCTTTCCTTCTTCTCTTTTTTTTTTTCTCTCTCTCTCTCTCATTCTTTTGGCCTTCAAAGTTCGAAGCACCCATTTTTTGTATTTTCATTTCCCTAGGAGTTTGATTCTTTGTGGAGATTTTGCATTTATTCACTTTCCTTAAAGTTTGTTTCCCTGTTTGCTTTTTCGGATTGGTTTTGAGATTGAATTCTGAATTCTCGCAAATTCTCGCACCACCTACCCTTTATTCTCCTCTTTTGTAACATCAGAGATTGTTGTAAAGTTTTGCTCTTTCTGGGTTTTGAATTTTGTCACTTCCACCCTGAAATTCTACAAGGTGTTTGATGTTGGTATCATAATAAGTCAAACTATGGTTTTGAGGGTTTCTCTGATTCTGGTTCTCCTTGTGTTACACTGTTCCTGCACTGTGGAATCCATTTGGGGGCATCACAATGATCTCAACAAGAATGGATCTTCTCTTGCTGCAGTCAAGTTTCCTGATCATGCACACTTCAATGCTGTTTCTTCTTCCACAGAAACTGGGTGTAGTTTCTCCAAGTCAGAGAAATTTGAGCCTTCAGTTGCTACCATGGCATCAAATGAAGACACTGATGGTAAAGAGGGAGAGGCTTTTGTGGCAGCAAAACAGCACAAGCAATCTGTGAAACTCAATTTGAGACACCACTCAGTGAGCAAAGATTCGGAGCCTAAAAAATCTGTGGTTGATTCCACAGGGAGAGACTTGAAGAGAATTCAGACCCTTCACAGAAGGGTCATAGAGAAGAAGAACCAAAACACAATTTCAAGGTTGGAGAAAGCACAGGAGCACTCAAAGAAGTCCTATAAGCCACCGACAGTGGCTGCGGCGGCCCCGCCGGAGTATTTATCCGGTCAGCTTATGGCAACCTTGGAGTCAGGGGTCAGTCTTGGCTCTGGTGAGTACTTCATGGATGTGTTTGTTGGCACACCCCCTAAGCATTTTTCTCTAATTCTTGATACTGGTAGTGACCTTAATTGGATTCAATGTGTTCCTTGTTATGCTTGTTTTGAGCAAAATGGACCATATTATGATCCCAAAGATTCTAGTTCTTTTAAGAATATAACTTGCCGTGATCCAAGGTGCCAATTGGTGTCATCCCCAGACCCTCCTCAGCCTTGCAAAGGTGAGACTCAAAGCTGTCCATATTTCTATTGGTATGGAGATAGTTCCAACACAACGGGTGATTTTGCACTTGAAACATTCACTGTGAATCTCACCACACCTGAGGGAAAGCCTGAACTCAAGATTGTTGAGAATGTTATGTTTGGTTGTGGTCATTGGAATAGAGGACTTTTTCATGGTGCTGCTGGATTGCTAGGGTTGGGGAGAGGCCCATTGTCATTTGCTACTCAGCTTCAATCTCTCTATGGTCACTCCTTTTCCTATTGCCTTGTGGATAGGAACAGCAATTCAAGTGTTAGTAGCAAGTTGATATTTGGTGAGGACAAGGAGCTTCTCAGCCACCCCAATTTGAATTTCACTTCTTTTGTTGGTGGCAAAGAGAACCCTGTTGACACATTTTACTATGTCCAGATAAAGTCCATCATGGTTGGTGGTGAGGTGCTGAAGATTCCAGAGGAGACTTGGCATTTGTCAGCACAAGGTGGTGGTGGGGGTACAATCATTGATTCTGGCACCACTTTGACCTACTTTGCTGAACCTGCTTATGAGATTATCAAGGAGGCATTCATGAGGAAAATTAAAGGTTTTCCACTAGTGGAAACCTTTCCCCCTCTAAAGCCATGCTATAATGTGTCTGGTGTTGAGAAAATGGAGCTTCCTGAGTTTGCAATCTTGTTTGCTGATGGAGCTGTGTGGAATTTTCCTGTGGAGAATTACTTCATCCAGATTGAACCTGAAGATGTTGTTTGCTTGGCTGTTTTGGGGACTCCTATGTCTGCACTTTCAATAATTGGAAACTACCAGCAGCAGAATTTTCACATCTTGTATGATGTGAAGAAATCAAGGATTGGATATGCACCGATGAATTGTGCTGATGTTTAACTTCTTGTTAGGGGGGTGAAAGGTGTGTATAGGATAAAAACTATAAGCATGGCAATTCTTGAGGTTGATTTTTTTCTTTTTTGGGGATTGATGGTAAGTGATATACACAGAAGAAAGGAAAAAGGAAATCAGAATTTGTTTCTTCAGGTGGTATAGAACTAGGCCTAGGTAAATTATAGGGAAAAGGTCATTTACAATTACAAATACAAACATTTCATTGTTTTGTACACATTTATTAACTGCTTCAATTTTGAGTTCATTGTCACTTTCAATTCAATATGTTATTGCCTCTTACTGTCATGCTTGGTTGATTTCCATGTTCTGTCTATATTCTCAAAATTAAACGTTACGATTTGCTGTAATATTTGCTAGTATTCTATTTTCTTGTGGACCATTTACTTTAATCTATACATTTCTTTTTTCTATAATCTCTGTTTTAAATCTCGGTTTTTTTTTTCTCGAATAACTGGTCAAATGCAATACGGTTGTTTTGCATATAAGCCTCCAATATATTATTTCAATGGCTCATCTGTTAGGTATGTGGCACAAATTTAAAAAAAAAAAACAAAGAAAATGAGCATGCAAACAAAGACTGGGTCAGCTTTATTGTTAGGTGTCTCTGTATCAAGCATTTTGCCATCTTCCTTTATTTATTGTCTTTGGGAATTTCGGGCTACTCTAAAATAATAACACATACCTATTTTAAAATTTTCTAATGTAATCTTTCTCTCGCCCTTTTCTTTCCCTCTCTTTCTTCGTAGGCCTTTCTTCTTGTTAAATGATTCTGATTTCTGAATACCAGTATCCAATAGAAAATAGCTCCACCTGTATAAAGTTTGAATGTGAACCTCAATTTATATCGTTGATTAAAAGTAGAGTTTAATTTTGATACTTTGTTCATTATTACAAAAGTTAATACTTTTTATATGACAAATTATATGAGAACGATTAATAAGTACTAATGATTTTAGTTTTCTTAAATAAGATCTTAATTTAAACTTTTTAGATAAAAAATGTGATTGGAATTTTTTTTCACTAAAGTGATCAAGGGGACAGACTTATGTATTGAGGAGGGGTCAAGGCCCCCTTGATTTTTTCAGAAAATTTTTAATATATAATATAATATTTTAATATTAAATTAGTTATTTTATTTGAAGACTTTTATTATATAAATATTAGTATTAATTATTTATTTTTTGATAAAATATTTTATTTTCTTTTTATAGTATTCATTATAAAAAATAATGACATTTCCCCTCTCTTTTTAGATAAATATTTTATTTTTTTATAATTTTTTATAGTCTTCATAATTCCAATAATTACATTTATTTCTTTTTTAAAATAAAATATTTGACGTTATTTATTTCCTTTATTAATATATTTTTAATAATATATTATTGTTAATTTAAAGGCCATAAATATTTTAAAAATAGATTTTTGAGGCATACTGATAATTATATGTTATTCATTTTTATTACTATTATTCATATATTTTTTAAATTTATTTTTCTTATATATTTCATCATTATTCTTATCATTGTTAGGCTCCAATCTATTTTTCGCTTAAGTGTATGAGTCTAATTTTGACTTTATAAATCTAAATATCATTATATAAACTTTTGAAAAAGCAAATCAACTATTAAGTAGTATACTAACAAATCATTGATCCACATAATAATAAGTTTGATTCTCTTAAATAAGATTTTAGATTTGAATTTTTTGTGTGAAGAAAACATGTTTGTGATAAAAAAAAAATCTCTTTAAAGGTGATCAGTTAAATTTTTTAACAAATATTAATCATTGATAAAGTCGATAAATATTTCATACTAATAACATGATATAATAAAAAATATGAAGTTGTATAAGACATTGGTTCAAATTGATTTCAATGTTTTTAGATTTTTTTATATAAAATAAATAGTTAATGTAAATTTTTGTTATAATAAATTATATTTGACTTCCCTAATTACTTTTAGGGAGTCCGTTTCTCATGATTAGTTAGATATCTTAGTAGAGATTAATCATTATTAATAAAGTTAGTAAATATTTTCCATAAATATCACGGTAACAAAATTTTCTTTATGACAACATAAAAATTATACCTATTTCAATTAAATTCTCCAACGTATGTGAATGTTGTCCTTAGGTGGTGGGTACGGGTCCTTGGCTCCTCCATTTTCCTTTTGCTATTATTTTTCTCCCCTCACACCAAAGACGTATTATTTGTCAACTTTGTAAAAGAAAATTTTATACTACAAAAAATCCACTTCTATTTGAAAACAGAGTTGTGATAATAACGTGGAAATGTGATTCTTTACTAGTCACCTATACTATTTGTTGGACATTTAATTGGTCGTGTTTTATGTGGAGAATAATCTTCTTTGACTACTAGGCAGCATGAGCATAGGCATAATTTCCTCCGCCAAACAACACTACTATGGTTTTGATTGCGAGGCATAGAGGTAAGCAAATAGTACTATTTTTCAACGCCTGATCACACGTTTAACAGTTGAGTGAGTCATCAATCAAATCAGTTTGGTGAACTGAATTTAATGTAAAATAAATATGTATCTCACTCATAAAAAAGTAAATGGTATGTTATCGGAAAAAGAATAGCATGTATCTTAATTTATACCCTTTTATGGTGGGATACACGTGAGAGGACATACCACATGCATCAAAGAATATGCTACAGTGTATTTTGATTTATTTTATGAACATCGGTTTGAACAAAATTTATAAGAAATAAGTTTTTACCTGAATTATAATTTTGAAATTTTTAAACAAAAATTCAAACATATACACCACGGTCTTTGGGTAGTGTTTGATTGTTTTCATCTTTGGTGTATTTAATATGAAAATTTTAAAAATTAATATGAATCTCACTTTTACATTCTATTTTATTTTTCTTTTATTTTTACATTTTTTTTATTTCTTTAAACCAAACATACTTAGGTTTGACAGACATGAAATGCTTATGAGAAAACACGAATTAAAATTGACATTGTGTTATGAGAAAAATGCTTTCCTTTCTTCCTCTTTTTTTTTGTTGGTTTGCCTTGACAAGAAACACCCAAGCAAAAATTAATTAATTCCCAATTGGGAATTGATTGCATCCTCCTCCTTCACACGAGTTTATATATATAAAAAAAAGAATTGTTAGAATATAAGTAAAATAAGATTGGAAAGGTTGAACACTTTACAAATGAGAAAAAAATTCATAATTTGATCTTGATTTAAAGTATGATGTTAAATTTAATTATATGATTTTTGATGATTTATTTGTATAAATTTTTTCGATTTACCCCTCCTTGCATAATATAAATATTATTATAAAAATAAACATTTAAAAATATTACATTTATGACAGGTTATTTAGGATGGATTTGAAGAACCGATTTAGAATATGATGCAATAATAATTTTGTAATTAAAGAAATAAAAATTTATTTTTATGTCATATATTATAAGACGATTGTAAATAAATTTGGAATGTGACATTGTGACATTTCTTCGTTATCAAAAGCTTACCTTGGAATATGAACCAAATGACACAGTTGAAACTGTCCCTTCACACTCCAAATCTCAGTGAGGAGTTCTAGAAACTGATTGCCATCAAGTTTCTTATCATCCAAGAGCTTAACAACCTCAAGACAATCTGATTCTACTATCAACTTGGTTACTCTAGAATTACGACCCATGAACATCCCATAAAGAATAGCCACAAAGCTTCGCTTCCAATATAGATCAATGTTCGAGCCTTCTAGAATAAGCTTGAATAATTTTGCCTTCACTGTTGTGAATAACAGCACCACAAGATGTCCAGATTCCTGAAGTTATCAGTCATGAATCCAAACCTGTCGGGATGAAGGGTATTTTGCATTTCCTTGCTTCTGCAAATGTCATGAACTAGGGCCCAAATGTTTGACAATAAGCCAGTTGTGGTTATCTATAGAGGAATAAGTTTGTAACTTTTATTGATGAATTTGATATTAGTTTACAGTGATATATATACAAGTGAACAACCCTAATATGTAGTGAATCAAGCTACCAATCTCCTAATAATTCTCAACAAATCAGAATTGGAAATAATAGATTTGCACGGCTAAATAATTAAAGGAATTGAAAACTAATTATTATGATTGATATCCTCCCGCAAGTTGTATAATCTGGATGAGAGATGCAACTTGGACAGTAGCGATTCGAACCGAGGGCGAAGTAGAGGCTTTGTTAGAATATCAGCAAGTTGATCATCGGTAGACACAAAAGACACTCGAAACTTGCCATGTTGAACATGTTCTCGGACAAAGTGGTAGGCTAAGGCTATATGTTTCATCCGAGAGTGGAAGACAGGATTAGCATTGAGATTTGTGGCACCA
This sequence comes from Glycine max, assembly GCF_000004515.6. NCBI lineage: Eukaryota > Viridiplantae > Streptophyta > Magnoliopsida > Fabales > Fabaceae > Glycine > Glycine max. The sequence goes on from NC_038244.2 coordinate 41,997,353, forward strand.
AGATTGTCACAGTATATGACTGGATTGGCAGTGGGCATGTGACCAAGTTCTGTGAACAAGGAAAGAACCCATAATAGTTCACTAGCCGTGTCAGCCAAGGCTTTGTATTCTGCTTCAGTTGATGATCGAGCAACAGAGCGTTGTTTGCGGGAGCTCCAGGAGATGTGAGTGTTACCGAGATACAACAAGTAACCAGTGGTTGAAACATAATCATCCTTGTCACCAGCTCAATCAGCATCCGAGTAGGCATGAAAGGTCAAAGGAGCAGTCGCTGAGATGAAGACTCCTTTGTCACAAGAGCCCGCCAAATATCGGAGCACTCGTTTGAATGTAGACCAATGCGCCGTTCTTGGATTTTGCATGAACTGTGCGAGTTTGTTAGTGCTGAAGGCGATATCTGGACGTGTAAGACTCAAGTATTGAAGGCTTCCAACCAGTGTGCGGTACTCCTTTGGAGAGGGTAGGAGATCACCAGAATCCTTAAGTAATTGAACACTCGCTGACAAAGGAGTGGATGCTGGTTTTGTATTTGTCATGCCTGATTTATGTAGCAGATCAATGATATATTTCCTTTGTGAAAGAAACATTCCTGCAGCAGAAGGAATTACTTCGACACCCAAGAAATAACTGAGACATCCAAGATCTTTTAACGAAAACCGAGCAGCAAGTGTGGCAATGAGTTTGGACAGCTCTACAGATGAATTTCCAGTGATAATTATATCATCAACATATACTAATAAGTAAAGTGTAACCTCTGGTTTTTGGTAGATGAAAAGAGATGCATCTGCAGTGGAATTGACAAAACCAAGGGAGAGCAGGAATACGCGAAGCTCCGTATACCAGGCGCGGGGTCCTTGCTTCAGCCCATAGAGTGCCTTTTTGAGGCGACAAACATGATCAGGAAAGTTTTTGTTGACAAAACCAGGTGGTTGTATCATGAAGACTTCCTCCTTAAGTGTCCCTTGAAGAAATGCATTGTTGACATCAAGCTGACGTATGGGCCACCCTTGATGAACTGCAAGAGTTAAGACAATGCGAATGGTCACCGGTTTAACAACGGGGCTAAAAGTTTCTGTATAGTCCCAACCAGAGCGTTGGTGAAACCCTTTGGCGACTAACCGAGCCTTGTAACGATCAATTGATCCGTCTGGATTTCGTTTGATTCGAAATACCCATTTACAGCCAACCAAATTTTGATCAGAGGACCGACTGACAAGATCCCAAGTGTTGTTGTGGTGTAAGGCATCAAATTCGGCTTGCATGGCTGAGCGCCAATCAGGGTCGCGAAGGCCCTGGGTGATGGTGTTGGGTTCAATGGGAGAGGAGGCTTGGACATGGAGATTAAGCTTTTGGATGGATTTGATAATGTTGTTTTTAGACCGAGTTATGATCCCACCTCCATTTGGGTTGACAATGGTTTGGAGTGGTGGAGCAGAGAGTTACGGGGATGATTGTGAGGTTGGAGGAGGAGATTGAGTGGGGTTTGTGGGTTCGGTGGAGGACTGGGCCATATATGGGGAGTTGGTGATGGATGGGGAGGAAGGGGCAGGAGATGAATCTTCCGGTGGGTTCATGGGTTGTAAGATGGAGAGTTGAAGTGGGCCTGTTTGTTGCTCCGGACTTGGACTAGCGTGAGTTACTAGGGAGTTGAACGGGAATTCAGATTCAACGAACTTCACATGCCGAGAGGTGTAGATCCTTCCTGTTGTGGGATTGAGACACAAATATGCATGTTGATCAGTCGAGTAACCTACAAAAACACACATAGCAGACTTTGGTGCAAGTTTATGGTTAGCATATGGTTTAGTCCAGGGAAAACACAAACATCCAAAACACTTTAACTTATGATAATCCGGACTAATGTTGAGCAATTTAGAATAGGGTGATTGGTACCCAAGAATTGGAGTTGGGAGGCGATTTATGAGATAAGCGGCGGTGGTCATGGCGTGAGGCCAATAGGTGAGGGGCAAGCCCGAGTGATGGAGAAGAGAGAGACCGGTTTCAGCAATGTGACGATTTCGGCGTTCTGAAATTCCATTATGTTTAGGTGTATGAGGTGGCGTTGTATGATGACTTATACCATGATTTAGTAAAAAAGGGCGAAGACCAATATATTCGCCACCATTGTCTGTGTAAAGAATTTTTATTTTGTGATGATAGAAATTTTCAACTAGCGATTTAAATTTGGGAAATATAGTTTGCACATCAGATTTTCGTTTCATTGGATATAGCCAAATATAACGAGTAAAATGATCAACAAACATGCAATAATAGCGAAGACCTCAATTGATAAAATAGGAGAAGTCCAGACATCAGAAAAAATTATTTCTAATGGATAACAAGATTGAAGAGTGGATTCATGGAATGGAAGTTTATGACTTTTGTTAATTTGACACGAGTGACAATCAGATTGCGGAAATTTATTTGAGCCTAAGGAAAAATGTTTCTGAACAAATTTGAAAATAGAGGATGAAGGGTGCCCAAGCCTATGATGCCATGATGCAGAGGATTCTGTTCGAACCATGTGGACGGAGGGTGAGGTGGCGGGCCAGAGATAGAGTCCATCCACACATGAGCCTTTATGGGTTGTGTGACCCGTCTGCAAGTCCTTCACATAAAAAGAGTTTGGCAGGAAAACAACAACAGAGTTGGTTTGTTGGGTAAGTTTAGAGACAGAGATTATTTTTTGTTTCATGGAAGGAACACACAGAGCATTAGACAAGGATAAATCATTAAGTAAAAGTGTTCCAGAATGAGTGATGTTTAAACCTGAACCATTACCCATAAACAGTGAGTCAGGACCAGTGTACGGATGATGAAGCGCTAGATTATCGAGATCATTGGTTACGTGATGTGTCGCTCCACTGTCAAACAGAAAATCATGTTGCGATGGGCCGGCAGTTGCAGTATTGACCTGAACCTGTCCAGTGTGAGCCGGAGAGTTACGAGGTGGCGGTGGGACACTAGGATGCTGCTGCTGGAAGGTTTTGCACTGAGAGAGAACATGACCTTTGATGTTACACCACTGACAGCGGCCGAGAAAAGGTTTGCGAGATGCTTTGGCATAGGTGTTTTTGAGAAGGATCCAGAGATCATGCGAGGTCTTGGTGTAAGACACCAAGGAGGCCACTTCATTAGAGAGAGTGGTGAGGAGAGCACCATATATAAGGCGGTCTTGTCGACGCCAGGTTTGGTAAGCAGGATTCTGAGTTGTTACCGGAAGTGATGCAGTGGTGGGGGTCGTTTCCGACGGCACAGGAAAAGATCCATCTAGATATTGGAGGAGATCATAGCCATCAAGGAGAGCTTCAACTTGTTGTTTCCAATTAGGATAATTGTTGGGAAGAAGTTTGGTGACATTGGTGAAAGTGATGCAAGCAAGGGGTTTGGATGGCTCATGGGGGTTGGGAATGAAGGAGTTGTTGTCGGCCATGGGAGGCAAGGGTGGGGAACGACGTCCTTAATTGAAGAAATAGGGAATGGATGGATCGTTTAGGCTAATACCATATAGAGGAATAAGTTTGTAACTTTTATTGATGAATTTGATATTAGTTTACAGTGATATATATACAAGTGAACAGCCCTAATATGTAGTGAATCAAGCTACCAATCTCCTAATAATTCTCAACAAATCAGAATTGGAAATAACATATTTGCACGGCTAAATAATTAAAGGAATTGAAAACTAATTATTATGATTGATATTATCCACTTGTTGCGGAAAATCATTTGATTCCTACGCTGCATATTTGATCCAAAATCGTACTCATTTTATTCTCCTCATCAACTTTATTGCTTCGGATATTTGAGTTCATCCAATCAATAATCTGTTGTTGGAAAACACAAAGACTCTTCTTGAATGTTGAAAGAGAGTGATACCTGTTTCGCCCACATGCATGCAACCCCTAATATCGCATGCTCCAAAGGTTTTTGCATGGTCGTTGCACAAAGGACAATTAATTAATATCAGTAATAATATGTCTACAACCTCTCAAATCATTTGTTGGTTACACTCCATGGCCAATCTTTCAAAGATGAAATTTAATACGTTCAGGTCCTTCCCAAGTCCAGATATTTCTAAAATGCTGATTACCCTAAAGATTTTGCGAGTTAGATAATCTAATGTAAGCTTGACGAGTTGAAAATTGACCATCATCTAAGTGGTCCCACTCCAAAAAATCTCGTCTACTAAAGGTTTCAAACGTTAAATACTATGAGCAATATTCAATGGAAGTTCATTTGATATTCTCCTCATATCCCATGCGGCATTAGCATTGACATAGAAGCACACCAAGATATTATCCTCATGGTTGGATTGAATAAGCCAACCTGAAACCCAATAATCCTTTCAGAAGTGGATTCGTCTGCCATTACCCACTCTCCAAATCTAGTTTGGACATAAACTATCCCAAACTTTCACTATTTCGTGCCTTAAATTACTTCCAGGTCTACGTTGATCAACAACAGGAAAAATATCATTATCGCATTGGTATTTTGCACAAACTTCTTTAACCCATATGTCATTGGGTTTCGTACAGAGGTTCCACCCAGCCTTCATAAGGAGAGGTATTGGTTCACCAAACTCGCTTTTCTGAGACCAAATCCTCCTTTCCTCTTTGGGGTGCACAATGAATCCCATTTCCTCCAATGGACTTTGTTTGAAGTTGTTGTGTACATGACCCCAAACAAAGTTCCTACACTTCTAGTCAATTTCCTCACAAACCGCAGAGGGAAGGAGGCGTAGTTTGCATCACATGAGTAGGTAATGCTTGAATAACTGCTTTTGTCGAAGTAACTCTATCTGCTATTGATAGTTGGGAAACTTTAAACTTACTCAATCTTTGAGTAACTTTGTCAAGCAAATATGTTTTCGTTGTTCATATGCAAATGTTATATAATGAAAATACAATTTTATTGTGTTTTTTTATCCATAAATATTAGTTATTGATTTGTTAGTGAAAGGGATTTGAACCTACTGTTAGATATTAATTAGAAAAATAATAATAACAAGTTTTATGAGCCTTAAATTGTGGAAGATGAAAGTTGTAAGGTTGTGAGTTACAAAGTCTTGAATAAGCAATTATGTGAGCATTTAGTATTCTTGAATAAGCAAATTATGTGAGTGGTCACTCTATTTTAGTATAAATAGGGGATCATACTCTTGTATTTAGTGTGCTAAATGAAATAAAATCTTCTTCTTCTTCCAACAAAGTGGTATCAGAGCTTGAGTTCTAGAGTGTTGAGAGAGAAACACTTTGTGAGTTGAGAGATGGCAAACAATGGCTTGAGTATGTTTCAATTCCCTCGTCTTACCAAAGAGAATTATGATAATTGGTGTCGTCGCATGAAAGCCTTGTTAGGTTCTCAAGATGCATGGGAGATTGTAGAGAAAGGTTATGCCCAACCTCAAAATGAGGCTATTTTGTCACCAAATGAGAAGGAGACTTTGTTGAAGTCGAAGAAGAAGGATCAACAAGCACTTACTTTCATTCATCAAGGTTTGGATGAAGCTATGTTCGAGTTGGTGTCAAATGCAACCACATCCAAAGAAGCATGGGAGATTTTGAAAACCTCCCTTGAAGGTGTTGATAAGGTAAAAAAGGTGCGCCTACAAACTCTACGTAGAGAGTTTGAATCATTGCATATGAAGGAATCTGAATCTATCTCAGATTTTGGCAACAAGGTGTTGGCTATTGTGAACCAAATGAAGCGTTATGGAGAAAATATGGAAGATGTTCGTGTGGTGGAAAAGATCCTTCGCTCCTTAATCGCTAAATTTGATTATGTGGTTTGTGCTATTGAAGAGTCTAAGGATTTAGACTCAATGATTGTAGATCAATTGATGGGTTCTCTTCAAGCCTATGAAGAAAGGTTCAATAGAAGACATGATGAGCCATTGGAGCAAGTCCTCAAAGCCAAAGCTTCTTTGAAAGAAAATGGAGGAGAAAGTAGTCAAAAAGCACGTGGACGTGGAAGAGGACGTGGTCGTGGACGTGGTCATGGCCAAGGAAGAGGAGGAAGAGGAGATCGTGATAATTTTGACAATAATGAATGGAGGAGCCATCAATCCACTAGAAGTCGTGGAAGAGGAAGAGGAAGAGCAAGAGGTAGAAACAATTATGAAAAAGCATATGAAAGGAGGTATGATAAATCTAATGTTGAATGTTTTAATTGTCATAAATATGGCCATTACTCTTGGGAGTGTAGAACAAATGTTGAAGAGAAGGTCAATCTTGTTGATGATAAAGAAGTTGAAGAGTCAACACTACTACTATCACTTAATAATGGTGAGAAGGAAGGCAAATGCTTATGGTATCTTGACAATGGAGCAAGCAATCACATGTGTGGATGCAAAGAGAAATTTGTGGAACTTGATGAGAAGGTGAAAGGAAATGTTTCTTTTGGAGATTCTTCCAAGGTGCAAATCCAAGGAAAAGGTACCATTTTAATTTCTTTAAAAGATGGTACTCACAAATTAATCACAGATGTTTACTATGTTCCTAAACTAAAAAGCAATATTTTGAGTTTGGGACAACTTGTTGAAAAGGGGTATGAAATTCATATGAAAGATTGTTGTTTATGGCTTCGAGATAAAAATTCTAATTTGATTGCCAAGGTGTTTATGTCAAGAAATAGAATGTTCACTTTGAACATTAAAACCAATGAAGCAAAATGTTTGAAGGCTAGCATAAAAGATGAATCATGGTGTTGGCATATGAGATTTGGGCACTTGAATTTTGGAGCACTAAAATCCTTAGGAGAGGAGAAGATGGTGAAAGGGATGCCTCAAATCAACCATCCTAATCAATTGTGTGAAGCATGTCTCCTTGGAAAGCATGCAAGAAGGAGTTTTCCAAAAGAAGCTAATTCAAGAGCAAAGGAGCCTCTCCAACTTGTTTACACCGATGTGTGTGGCCCAATCAATCCTCCTTCATGTGGTAACAATAAATATTTCTTGCTTTTTATTGATGATTATAGTAGAAAAACTTGGGTTTATTTTCTAAAGCAAATATCTGAGGCATTTGTAGCTTTTAAAAATTTTAAAGCTCTTGTGGAAAAGAAGAGTGGTTATGTAATCAAAGCTCTAAGATCCGATAGAGGTGGCGAATTCACATCAAAAGAATTTAATGAATTTTGTGAAAAATATGGGATTCGTCGCCCTCTAACGGTTCCTAGATCTCCACAACAAAATGGGGTAGCAGAGAGAAAAAATAGAACTATTCTTAATATGACTAGATGTATGTTGAAGGCTAAAAATATGCCAAAGGAATTTTGGGCCGAAGCTGTTGCATGTGCCGTTTATTTGTCCAATCGCTCCCCAACAAAGAATGTCAAAGATCAAACACCACAAGAAGCATGGAGTGGAGTGAAGCCAAGAGTTGATCACTTGAGAGTATTTGGGAGCATTGCATATGCTCATGTACCCGACCAAGGAAGATTCAAGCTTGATGATCGGAGTGAGAAACATGTGTTCATTGGTTATGATGCAAGCTCAAAAGGCTACAAATTGTACAATCCAAACAATGGAAAGACAATTGTGAGCCGAGATGTCGAGTTCTATGAAGAAGGCACATGGAATTGGGAGGAGAAAGAAGACACTTATGATTTTTTCCCGTACTTTGAAGAAATAGATGAAGAAGCCTTGACTCCAAATGATTCAACTCCAGCACTTTCACCAACTCCTTCAACCAATGAAGCCTCATCATCTTCCGAAGGGAGTTCAAGTGAAAGGCCAAGAAGAATTAGAAATATTCAAGAATTATATGATGAAACTGAAGTTATAAATGATTTGTTTTGTCTTTTTGTTGACAGTGAACCCTTAAACTTTGATGAAGCAATGAAAGACAAGAGGTGGAGACAAGCCATGGAAGAAGAAATCAAAGCCATTGAGAAGAACAACACTTGGGAGTTATCAAGCCTTCCCAAAGGTCATGAAGCAATTGGAGTCAAATGGGTGTTCAAAATCAAGAAGAATGCAAAAGGAGAGGTTGAGAGACACAAAGCAAGACTTGTAGCTAAAGGTTATAAGCAACAATATGGAGTTGATTATGATGAAGTGTTTGCACCGGTTGCCCGCATGGATACCATTCGTCTTCTTATTTCCTTGGCAGCTCAAATGAAGTGGAGAATTTTTCAGCTTGATGTAAAATCGGCATTTCTAAATGGCTATCTTGAAGAAGATGTCTATGTTGAACAACCAATGGGTTTTGTCATCGAAGGTCAAGAAGGAAAAGTCTTGAAATTGAACAAGGCGTTGTATGGTCTAAAGCAAGCACCGAGGGCATGGAATACTCGCATTGACAAGTACTTCCATGACAATGGGTTTGTTCGTTGTCAAAATGAGTATGCTCTTTATGTTAAAACTTTTAATAATGGTGATGTCTTATTTATTTGTCTTTATGTGGATGATCTTATCTTTACCGGCAATAACCCAAATTTGTTTGAAGACTTCAAGGAGTCCATGTCTCGTGAATTTGATATGACAGATATGGGACTCATGTCATATTACTTGGGAATGGAAGTGAAGCAAACGGAGAATGGTATCTTTGTCTCACAAGAAAGGTACACAAAAGAAGTGTTGAAGAAATTTAATATGCTTGATTGCAATCCCGTGAACACACCTATGGAAGGTGGCTTGAAGTTATCAAAGTTTGATGAAGGAGAGAAGGTAGACTCCACGATCTTCAAGAGTCTTGTGGGGAGTTTAAGGTATCTAACCAATACAAGGCCTGATATTCTATATGCGGTGGGAGTTGTGTGTCGCTTTATGGAGGCTCCTACCTCTCCTCATCTAAAAGCCGCAAAAAGAATTCTTCGTTACTTGAAAGGTACAATTGATTTTGGATTGTTTTATTCTCCCTCCAATAACTATAAGCTTGTGGGATTTTGTGATAGTGATTTTGCCGGAGATGTTGATGATAGAAAAAGTACTACCGGATTTATATTTTTTATGGGTGATTGTGTTTTTACATGGAGTTCTAAGAAGCAAGGCATTGTGACACTTTCTACTTGTGAAGCCGAGTATGTAGCTGCAACTTCTTGCACATGTCATGCCATTTGGCTAAGAAGATTGTTGGAGGAACTTCAGTTGTTGCAAAAGGAAAGCACAAAGATCTATGTTGATAATAGATCTGCACAAGAGCTTGCCAAGAATCCGATGTTCCATGAACGAAGTAAGCATATAGATACAAGGTATCATTTCATTAGAGAGTGCATTACCAAGAAAGAAGTAGAATTGACTCATGTGAAAACTCAAGATCAAGTTGCGGATATTTTCACCAAGCCTCTCAAATTTGAAGATTTTCGAAGATTGCGAGCAAGACTTGGTGTGCAGAAGAATTTTTCAATTAAGGGAGGATGTTAGATATTAATTAGAAAAATAATAATAACAAGTTTTATGAGCCTTAAATTGTGGAAGATGAAAGGTGTAAGGTTGTGAGTTACAAAGTCTTGAATAAGCAATTATGTGAGCATTTAGTATTCTTGAATAAGCAAATTATGTGAGTGGTCACTCTATTTTAGTATAAATAGGGGATCATACTCTTGTATTTAGTGTGCCAAATGAAATAAAATCTTCTTCTTCTTCCAACACCTACAATCTCTTCCTTTCTCCTTCTCCTTTTGACTGCAGGCGAACTTTATAACTCCTAGAATTCCATCATGAGTTTCAATAGAAACACAAAAATATTATATTTCTGTTTTGTGTATCATTGACACACAACAAAAACCTATTTTCACTGTGTATATGCATATGTTGCACAACAAAAACACAATTCCACACTCCCTCTTATTTCAACTCAACAAAAATGTGGTTCTGTTGTTGTTTCTCCAAAATGGAGCCGCATTTCCATTGGTACAAAAACAATGAAACAAATATCGTGAGGAATGTATTACTTGGAACAAACGGGACAAATGTTATAGCTTGAAAATGCAGCAAGAAGCTAAAAAATACAACAAGGAAGCATAATTGGGAGAAGAAATGAGAGGCGGGTGCAGTAGCGATAATGGGAAAGGGAAGAGGGAGGTGAGTGTAGGAAAACTGAAGCGGCGGCAGCATAGTCTTTTCACAATATTTAAAAAGTAGGAGGTGGGGTTAGTATTTTAGAGGGTGAAAATAGCAACCTCTTTATTTTTGTACAGTCCTTTCTCTGCGTGCATTTTGGGCTCCTATTCTCTTTTTGCTTTATTTAACCATTGACTAAAAAAACACGTAGACTCACCCTTCAGGGTTTTACATTTTGCCTTATTTTATTCCTATTCAGTATTCATAGAAAAACAACTGCAACTGAGAGAACACTAAGCAGTTGCTACCATGGTCACCTTCAGGGTAAACCAATCATGGATTTTTCACCATTTGCCTATCTTTTATCATTGCCACCATTCTAGTTTCTTTCAATTTTTTCATTGCAAGATTGGTCTTTTCTGATTTTTTTACTCGGAAATTGAATTTTGTGTTTATTAATTTTGGCTTTCTAGTTGTTGTTTTTTTTTTTTTTTTCTGATTATGTGTAGTGTGAAGAGTCCATAATGAATGATACCCTTTTTTTGTTGTGTTGAATCAGTTTCACCAGTACCAGGTTGTGGGGAGAGCTCTTCCCACTGAAACTGATGTGCATCCTAAGATATACAGGATGAAGCTGTGGGCCACCAATGAGGTCCGTGCCAAATCTAAGTTCTGGTATGTAACAACCTTAACATTCTGTTTCTGTTTGGTGATGGGGTTGTGTGAAAATGCTTAATTTTATAATGAATTTTCCACTTAAGGGTTTTCATTAGGGTGTCTATGGTTGGTAGGTTAGCACCATTGATAGGCAAAAGATAGTGCATTTTGGAATGTGGAAAATATGCATAGTTGCTTTGAATTAAGTTTTTTTGTTTGACATGATTCAACATGGAATGTTATTGTAGTATCCAGTTCAAAGGTCTTGTCTTTAATTCCTTTTATTTTTTTCTCCCCTTACATCAAAGGATAATTTTCTTCTTCTTTTGTAATATGAAATTAAGAACCGTTTGAAGCAGATCTCAAATGGATGCTTATCATCCAACATACATAAAAACTGCAAAATTAAAAATTTTCATCACAAGACTGCTAGCTTTTTAATGTATTGCTGATCACACACATGTTTGATATTTTCTGGCAATGCAAGAAAGGCCACTTTGGTGCTGCTTTACAACGCCAATTTGCTTTACATGAATGTGTGATGGTATCTCTCTCTTTAAGCCGGGGATAGTAATGTTTTCTATCATGTGCTGTCACAAGTTTTTGCATTGCTCATTTTGGATGAGATCAAAATGATGTTTCTATTTATTTATTCATTGAATAATTGAAATGTTTTGTATTTCTGAAAAGCATAACTATTCACCACATTTTCTTTTTCATTTTAATTTTTGCAGGTACTTCTTGAGAAAGCTAAAGAAGGTAAAGAAAAGCAATGGGCAAATGTTAGCCATCAATGAAGTATGCATTCTCTTTTGTCCTGTTTATATCAACAGTTGCAAATAAGCTACATTTCTACTTGAAGCTTCTTTCAGAGTTTTTTTTTTTTTTTTTTTTTTTTTTTTTTTTTTTTAAATCCCTATAAAAACAAATAGTTACATATTATAATTTCTGTTCTGAAATCTTACCATTCTGGGGACAAACAACTTTTGTCAGGTTATATAAAGTATAAACATTGTAAGACTGGTAAAATAACAATGCCACGTAGTTTTCTACATGCTTGTTGGGAATTCTACTTAGGCAAAGTTATTTATGCTTGACTCTCTGAATCTCTGTTACATTGGACACATTTTGCAACATTTTTCTCTTTCATTGAAAAATCTAGTTAATTGAAATTTGTTTAGAGTACTAGGTTATCTGTTTGCTTTGTTATGAAGTTATTAGTCAATGGGCATCTTTTGAATTTTAATGTTTCTTCATGTGTGTGTGTATATATAAATCATGTCAAGTCAAGTTATAAAAATTGTAGAAAACTTGTGAAGAGAGTCAGTTTTAACTTTTAAGAATGAAACGTGAGATATTTTGATAATTCAACATTGTAACTGATTATTTCTTGGGGCCGCTGGCTCAAAGTTGTTTAATTTATACAGATACTAGGAAATTTTTGTATGGGTCATTGAGGGAAAGATATTGAAGTTTGGACATAGGTTGATCCAAGTATTGCGTGCTACTATTTCATGAAGCATGCATCATAGATTTTTAGCCTTACTTTGATATGGATAGGAGTACTAGGAGACAAATTTTTTCCTGTGTTTTGCTTCAGCATTGTAGGCTCCAATTGCAGATAGTGATGTTATAATTCTTTATCCTTTATGCTTATTGCAGATTTTTGAGGAAAAGTCCTACCAAGATCAAGAATTATGGAATTTCGCTGCGATACCAAAGCCGAACTGGGTATCATAACATGTACAAGGAATACCACGATACTACTCTAAACGGCGCTGTTGAACAAATGTACAACGAAATGGCATTTCGTCATAGAGTCAGGTCACCATGCATCCAGATCATCAAGACTGCCACCATACCAGCTAAACTATGCAAAAGGGAGAGCACCAAGCAGTTCCACAACTCCAAAATCAAGTTCCCGTTGGTGTTCAAGAAGGTTAGGCCCCCAACTAGGAAGCTCAAAACAACATACAAGGCCACCAAGCCCAACCTCTTTATGTAATTCTCATTCAACCACATTTATCTTGAGGTTGCTTGATTCATTTTGAACATAGGAAGAGCATAGAGAAGGTAATCACATATTAACAAAGTACTTCAATATCTGCAACCATAGACTGTTTGCTTTCTTTCAAGCTTTGAGTATTGAGTTTTGGAAATTTGGTGTCTTATTTTGGTCATTTTTGTTGAACCCTTGTTTCACTCATTTTTGTGAATACGTTCCGTTTTTTTCTTCTGGGTCAAAAATCAAAAGTGTCTTTTAATTTATTGGGTCAGAGATTAATTTCGTTCGCGGTTCATGATTGCCACTGGCTCAAAAGAATTTTGTACATGGTGGAAATTAAATACATGTTTTCCTGTTAAATAGATCATTTCCACTCATATGAACACAACATGACCTTACACTGCCACACCAATCCTTCGGGTCGGTTGGTTTTAAATCAAGTGGTTCCTTTTTTGTTTGGCATGCTGTTTTTTCTCATATCAACATACATAACTGGCATACATACACACCTTTCTCTATTGTGTGGTGTCAAACCTCCAACATGTCGGTGTCTAACTTTTAACTTTTAAGGTAGTTATTATAAAAATGAAACAAATTATATGATTTGAAATTAATTTAGCTCAATTAAGTATTTTTTTTAAAAAAAAATTGATTAATTTAAACTCATTCAATTACGAGTTTAATAGACATGTTTTGTCACTTTCTAGAGTAAAATTATTTACAATGATTTTTAAGATAATCATTGACAGTTCTAGTTTTGTTCATGTTTTGAGAAAAGAAATAATATAGATTTTAAAAAATAAACCTAAACCATTTTAATATTTCACAAAAAAAACAATTAAAAACTTGTGAGAAATATTTTAAAAACAAGTTATATTTTGATGAGAAAAATCTTCAACACTTGACACTAGAATGTCTGATATGAAATAATTGGTTGAATTTGTTTAAATTTAGGGTAAAATCAAATTTGAATCGATCATACTTAATTTATCTGACATGATTTGAGTTTTGACAATTTTTATGTTTAATCCAAATTAAATCAATTCAATTAATATTTGGCAGATTTAGTTCAGATCATAAGTATAATAAATAATCATTATATTTTATATCTAACTATTGTATACTTTATAAAAAAATAATTTATATTAATATAAGGTTAAAACATTTATGGTTTGGTTTTTAATATTTATTTAATTACTATTTCATTTTTTTTACATAATTAACACTATATACCTAATTAATTTCTTCACTAAAAAATATGATAAAAAAAAATACATCAAATATGACCAAATTAAGACACTTAATAACCCACAGGACAAAAAACTTGATGATTTCTCACCTAGGACAAAAAACTAAGCCACTTAATAATAGTATTTAAGATCACAAGAGAAATAAAATAAATGAAGGAAAAAAAGACAAAATATAAAGGAAATTTTAAGTACCAAATAAAATATATTAATCTTAAATTAAAAAAATAAATTTGGTCATCAATTGGGTTAATTTAAATTGAAAAAAAAGATAAATTTGAAAACCAAATTGATTATAAATTAAAAATAATAAATTGGTTTGAATTTGAAGTGAGAAGAACAAACTATCTGGACTAATTTAATATTTAGTTGGTTTTGTAATCCTAGGATTATTTACTGGTTGAATTGGTTTGGATTTAGGGTGAAATCAAATTCAAATCAATCATATTTGAGTTTCAATTTTTTTTTTACGTATAATTCAAATAGAACTAATTCAATTAACACTGATTTAATTTAGATCATCTTATTATTGTATTTTGTGATATTATTTTAAGATTTTAAAGTTTAAAGTTTTAGACTTTAATTTAATATCATGTTCAAGATTATTTTATTTCAAATTATTCTGTACGCATGAAATGCTTATATTTTTTCTAAAATTTTGTTATTGCAGTTGTAAAGTGTGATAATATATCTTGTTATAGGTGTAGTGTGTGGGTATCACATGATTTAGTTTAGCTAATATTTTTTAATTGATTCAAATTTGTTTTTTTTTTAAATTGATTTTTTAAATGATTTTTTAAAATGTTAGGGGAACTGGTGAGTCAATCTGTTTAATTCACCAATCTAATTTATTTTTAAGACTTAATTTTTAATGAGTCAGAATGAATTAATCTAATTTATTTTGACAGTTCTAGGTAAGAGGATAGAAAGGAAAAAAACAATAAAAAGAAGATAAATAAATAAAAAAGAAAAAGGTAAAAAAAAGAGTTAAAGCTCCAGCATGTTGTTATATGGTAAAAATGGTATTGACACTTAAGACGTACTTTAATAGTATAATAAAAGTAAAAGGAAATTTAATAGATGATGAAGCCTTACAATTTGTGGTAGTTGAAGGTCGCCAGGATGTAGCAAAAGTGGTGGGTGAAAGATATGGTGTGGGTAGGTGGAGACTTGGAGTCCCATTTTGCTGCAACAAAATTATAGTATTATATTATTATTATTGCTATACAAGCTTTATTAAATAGTACTAATTGATCTAATTAAGTAATATTATATGAGATTTGAACAAGTATTAAATATTTGTTCTTCATGTAATGTTCTCTTTATTTCAAAATATTTATTATTTTAAACAACCAAAATAATACTAATTTTTAAAGAAATTTTATTTGTGAATATTTTACTTTTAGTATTTTCTTAATCGCCACTTGTTAACAAAGTTTATATTATATTATAATGAATCTTTAGTGGTTGGTATAACTATTAACAAATGCGAAGTGTGACACGACAGATTTCCGTTGACTGTGTTGAGTTCACTTTCTTCGATTTTCTCTTGACAGTATGATGCTATAATGAAACTGAAATAGACAGAAAAAATAAATAATGATCAAAATTAAAGAAATACAAAAATATGTTATTTAGATTATTAGAAATCAAAGAAAAGGGTAAAGAATTATTTATTTGTTTTAATAAATGGAATAAATAAATAAATTATATAAAATATGTTTTCCTAATTAAAAAATAAATATAATATAAAACAATTTCCCCTTCCAATTTCTTGTAAGAATTAATCATTGAAAGTTTGGTGTTTGAAATCCTATCCGAAGTTCCTTATTCCGTGTTTACATTCAAAGGGTTAAGAAGCAATATATATATATATATATATATATATAACTCAGTACTAGTTGTAGACTTATAGTTCAATCTCCTTCCTCCATTTACTTTTATTCTATCTCACTTTCATACTCACCCTTATTGCAGGTTAACTTCAGCCTGTTAGTTTTACTTTCACTCTCACTCTCTTCATTTTATTTTGTTAATAATAATAATAATAATAATTTCATATCTTCTTTTGTGTTTAAAATTTGATTCACTTGATCATATATGCCATTTATTGTTTGGTTGTGCAGTATTTTGACCTCAATGGCACCAAGTTCGGCAGTGCCAGATGAACAGGCAAGCCCCTGAATAATGCTTCCAATTTCTGATTGTTTGATTTTCATTTTGTTTTTGATAGAGAGGTTTCCCTTCTGTATTGACATGCTAATCCTTTTTTTGGTAAAAATGAAAGATAATATTTATAATTGATACACTTACCTACCACCAATAAAGGGTTTCTGCAATTTTCACTCAAACAAAATAAGGTGGTAAATGATTCATGCGTGTTGCTGTTGTTGGTTTTGATGTTCAGGTTGTTGTTGGAGAGGAGATAGAGCATGTAAGAGTGATCACTTTGAACAGGCCAAGGCAATTGAATGCCATCTCACCAGAATTGGTAGATCCAATTAGCTTAACTTTGAAAATTTTCTCTCTCTGCTGGGTTTATCTATTGCTACTACTACTTTTTTTTTTTTAAATGAAAATTCTTAAACGGTTTCAGGTTTCTCTGCTAGCAACATATTTGGAAAAGTGGGAGAAGGATGAGGAAGCAGAGCTAGTTATCATAAAGGTTGATGCTTATTCTCTGATTATTTATTTAATTAATTAATTAAGATGTATAAAGGTATTTTATAATGCCAACCAATCATGGATTATCTTGTATGGTAAAATTGTTGACTTTTGTAATAAAGATTGAAGAATTGTTAATTTGAATGATGATGCTTACATTTTTGGTGTAGAAAGATTTAGGGTCATTACTAATTGGATTGCAATGTAATTTTTTTTTTTACACTGGCAGTGTATCAAAATTAAACTCTATCATTATTACTATTTTGGTTCCAGAAATTGAACCCGAACACTCTTGCAGCTAGTGCTACTACAATGTTACTAACTGAAATTGTTGAAATAACCTTATTAGATATTATAAATGGTTCCTTTTTTATTTTTCCTGAAAGATTCTATTATGATAACCTACCAAAATGAACCAATCTACCTTTCTCTTGCATTTGTTGTTCTTACTTGTGTCCACTTCACTCATTTTCTGTGAAATTGTTTTTCCAGGGATCTGGTAGGGCTTTTTGCGCTGGAGGGGATTTGAGAGTGTTCTATGACGGCAGGAAAATAAGTAAATACATCTTTCTCTGTAGAATTTAGAGGAATCTGTTCAAACAAGTTCACATAGAGATTTCATTATTTTTTCTATTGAGAAATGCTAATAACATAATGTCAAACACACTCTTTTTAACACATTCTTTACTATTAGGTGAAATTCATGTGGAACCACTTTAGTAAGTCTCGGGTGAATATCACAGTAAAGAGTCATTGACAATAGTGTGTTTTGAGCATTTCTCTCTTTTTTTTAGTGAGCATTAGTAGATGAGATTTAGGAGAGAAACAATTAAGATTTCTTTACATTATTTGGTCTTATTTGAAGTGTAATGCATTTCTTCTTGACAGAGGATGCCTGTCTTGAAGTGGTCTACAGATTTTACTGGCTTTGCTATCACATTAGTACCTATAAGAAAACCCAGGTTTGATTTAGGAACATAATTCCACTTTGTCCTCAAAAAATTATGGCAATATGTTCTCGTGAAAATTTATTGAAGTCTGGTGTTTTCTTGAATGGTGCTATTATATTATAACAGGTTGCGCTTGTTCATGGAATTTCAATGGGTGGAGGTGCAGCTTTGATGGTCCCATTGAAGTTCTCAGTTGTAACAGAAAAAACTGTTAGTATTTAAGTTGTTAGAGATTATTTTCTAAATCCATTTTCAGTTAGTTTTGTGGTATAATTATTGATGTACTGTCATCCTTAATTTTTTTTTGCGGCATGCTCAAACGATGCTTTGACAGGTTTTTGCCACTCCTGAAGCAAGTTTTGGATTTCATATTGATTGTGGCTTCTCATACTACCACTCTCGTTTACCAGGGCATTTAGGTAACTGCAATCTCAAGGAATTCCTTTTACCTTGTCCTCTTCTGCTATTTTGAAATTTTCCCTCATAACACTTGTATCTCATTAGCTGTTTATTCTTCCATGACAGTAGAAGTGTCTTTAAAATTATATCGAATTAGCTTTAAATGAAGAAAAACACTATAGCAGATGATACGTAGAAAACTGTGGAGATGATATCATGCATGTATTATACATTATACAGGAGAATACTTGGCACTTACTGGAGGAAGGTTGAGTGGGAAGGAAATAGTTGCTGCTGGACTGGCAACCCATTTTGTCCCTTTTGAGGTTTGATTATCTTCAATTTCTGCGATGACTTTCTCTTTTTATGAAGTTTTCATCTTAAAAAAGTAAAAAAATTCAACTAAAACAATAGTAATTATAAGAAAGTATGTTTATTAGTTCAAAAAAAACTAATTTTAAATTTTCTTCTAGGCTTATGACAAACAACTCTAATAGATTTGTTTAAATTTTCTGTTTTCTGATCTGATGACATTTGTCCACAAAAATAATATGTCTATTATCAAATTTTACTGAAAGAGGAAAAAAAGTAGTAAAAAGCATCAGGATGTTTCTCTCGAAAGTGCTTGTTAGGATCCAAGTCACTAGGTGTTTGTTACATATAGTATTGGTTTTAAGAGTTAATTTGATTGATGATGGTTTTTGGTGTACCAGAAAATTGTTGAGCTAGAGAACCGCCTTATTAGCTTGAATTCTGGTGATGAGAATGCCGTAAGATCAGTAATTGAAGAATTCTCTTCAGAAGTCAAACTTGATGAAGAGAGTATCTTAAACAAGTAATCACTTTTTCATCTATGATCTGTTATCTATTTTCTAGTTTTCTTCTCACTGTTACCTCCAAATTGCATTATGCTCAAGACAGTAACCTTTGGAGAATTTTAGGCAGTCAATAATCAAAGAGTGCTTCTCAAAAGACTCCGTAGAGGAAATTATAAAATCATTAGTAAGTTTCTTAGTATTTCAATAGGAATATTCTTATCTTATTGCATGCTGAGTCCTTTCTGGGATGTTGTTATATATGACTATGCACTTTGATCTGAAGGAAGCAGAAGCAAACAACAAAGGAAATGTATGGATAGGTGCAGTTTTAAAAGGAATGAAAAGATCATCACCAACTGCATTGAAAATAGCATTAAGATCGGTAAGGGGTTTGTAATAATTTGTTAAGATTTTAGACTGGATGATAGATATTGACCTTTTCAAATCATGATTCGAAGATAAAACTCGAGGTTGAAGCAACCAAAGATGTATGAAATCTCATCTGGCAGACTGGAACAATTTAATTATTCCTAAAGTTTTGAGATGATAATTGTCTTTCAACTTGATAAAATCCATAAAGTGACAATATCCCAATCTGGATTCTTATGGCCATGAAAATACACATGTTCATGCTGAATCATGCATGCATATGATGCAGTTTTGGTTAAATGTAACTAATACTATAATTTTCCCTTCTAGGTTTTAAAATTACTCTTTCAAATTCTGTAAGAAACTAAATCAGGACAAAGAACAGAAATGGTAAATGCATAATCTAGTTAATCACTAAGTCTTTGGAGTTTGGACACAACAAAACTGACTCAATAAAGAAAAGGGAGGAAAAAGCAAGTTGGCCTTGTAAAAGTAAGATTGACATGCTGTTTCTCAAATTTCATGATTTTATATACTGTCTTGGATATGTACAGGTTCGTGAAGGAAGGAATCAAACATTATCTGAATGCTTAAAAAAGGAATTCAGATTAACAATGAATATACTGCGAACTACAATATCTGAGGATATGTATGAGGTAATTGATGTTGTCATTGGTAGAAATTTTTTTGACAGAAGACAGTTTAATGTTATAATTTTTGAATTTGTTCCCTACTAATATCTGAAGCAAACTTTTACTGTCTTTTGATGAGAAGGGTATTAGAGCTCTCACCATTGACAAAGATAATGCTCCAAAGGTACTCTCTCTCTGTTTTCTCTCTTCTTCCAAAACATGCACGCATACTTCTATTCTATACATATTGGAATTGCCTGTGTTGAATTATCAGATGCACGCATATGTGAAATTACCTTTTTTTTTTTATAGTTTCTTACATTCATAGATGAAAATTTGCAGTAAAAGGTACAAACCATTTACATAAAAAGTACCTTCTGAGAATCCAAATTTGCATCTTCCTTTACACTTTTTCTATGTCTCTTCTAATCTAAAATGTAAGCTTATCTCAATACACTAGCATGCTTATATCTCAGCCTTTAGGTAAAGTATATATCTATAACCCACAAAACTAGACTTGAACACTGCTGTCCATGCTTTGTCAGGAAATTATATACATGCATCAAGGCCAATTAGGGGATGCCAATTATATTGTATAAAAATAATTATAAACTGTGAACTCAATCTAATTATTACTAGCAAAATCATGTCCAGAAGTATTTTTTTTTTTTTGAATAAAAAAGAAGTCTTATTCTTGTTGTTTGTCCTTTATAATGCTAAATTAAAACGTTGTTCAGTGGGAACCTTCATCCCTTGACAAAGTAGAGGACGGAAAGTTGGACTTGATCTTTCAGCCATTTGAGAAGAATTTGGAGCTGCAGATTCCAGAAAGTGAGGAATACAGGTTGGTTGGTGTTTGAGTTTTGATTCATTAAGTATTTTTCTTAAACTAAAATTTGTATGTATAACCAAAAATTCTCTCTAATTCCAAACAGGTGGGATGGTAAATATGAGAATTCAGCTTATGCCCTTCCAAATTGAGAAATTTCAATCTGTTAAATGTTGCCTCTTTTAGAATTCCTCCAAAAATGTCATGGATTTCTCTACTTTCTGGTATGCATTAATCCAGGCTACTGTTCTGAGTTCTTGAATAAACTTCAACATATGAAAGAAGTTCATGAAGAGTCCTCTAAGTTTGTTGTTGCTATTTTGCGGGAAAAAAAATCATGTAATTTCAGATGTTATGAATATAGATGAATTGTGCTGTAAAAGTATAATGCTTCCCCTAGAAAGCACATTAAAATAAGGTTTTTTTTTTTAAGAAAATTATTTCAGCAAACCTCACTATCAAGCTTATGAATAACTCGTGTGATATTTAATGAATGTTTAATTAAGGTATTTAACCAAATGCCCTCTGAATGAAAATTGTTGAGCTGCAAAATAAAAGCCTACTTTCAATTGAGTGGATCCATAATATTAATTTTTGTGTACAATGACAATACCAAGATTTGGACTTGGAATTTCATGCAAATTACTCAAACTCCCCACTACTAAGCTGTTTAGGGTTGAATGGTTTCATGATACGAGAGAGCATTAATAAGCTTTCTTAACTACATATCTGGTTCGCACATAAATAATACATTCATGGTTATCAAACTCCAAAATTAACTCGTTAACTCTTGCGAGTTTACGAGTTCACTTGTCCTCTTAGGAGTTAACGGGCTAACAACCACTACAAAACCTCAAGTTTCCAAACAGGGGACCATATACTTATATATATATATATTTTTTATAAATAAGTACAAGTTATGTAATAATTACAAATATCTATAAAAATATAAACATGAGTGGTATCATAAATTTATAAATAAAAATGTGTATAAGTTCAATTTAAATTGAATTAGATTGGATTGAAATATCAAATCCAAAATTTGATCTAATTAAATAAAGATTTTTGGTTTTTTCAATTTTTGAATTATTTTTTATTAGTTTATGAAATACACTGTTTATTTTAGGCACCCTCAACTAAGTGTCACGTTGCATGAACCACTTGCATAGTATCTAAATCCTTTAATCAATCTACGATATTGTATTGGCTCGGCATTTTAATTCTTGACAAGGAGAATAGTAAATCCCTTAATCAATCTATGATATTCTATAACACGAACCAAATTGGAAATATATTTAAGAAACAAACTAATTGTCCATTTTTCCATTAAAAGTCGTAGTCACAATCTCACTCTTGAAACTGAGTCAAATTGATGGAACTGCAAGTTGAACATTGGTGATGATTTTTATGAACAAAAACAAACAGCAGTGGTTGATTACTATTTACAAAGAAAGGTTAACGAACGCAGCCCAACCGTGTACCCAAAATCTTAACTCGTACTGCTTGAAGCTTATAATGAAATTGAGAACTGACCGATTCAATATTGTTATATTGGAATTATAATGCCATAATTCAAATTCAATGTTCCACAGTCCTCGAATCGCTAAAGAAAGTTGCGCCACAATTTCCATCCAAAGGATTCAACATCGCCAGATTATATTTTATTCAAGTATGTTGTGCTTATGCATATCATTGAAAGGATTGAGAAACCATACGTATATTTAATTGGAAACATAATATAGAAGTGTTACCACTAGACATTAGCAAATTCACTGGGTCACACGAACAAATTCAATTAAATAAGAATGTATCAATGGGTAATACAATTAACAAACTCGGCAGTGGTCACTACTCATTGGCAAATTGAATTATACAGGTACATTGAAGATAAAACAAGCAATTATATACTAAGACACGAAAATGGCCTCTCGCAACAACTAAGGGGGAACAACTAAAAGACAATATTTGAGCACATTTACCTCTAGACATTAGCAGATAAGATACATTTTTTTCTTCACAATATACACAACTAATATTCCAAAAGGAAAATAATAAGCACCTTGGAACAGGAACAAGGGAGCAGAAAGCTCTGGATAGAAAATTAAGCACCTTGGAAAGACAACCGATCTCGAAGAGTATCAAATATTGATGAAGCTGCTGCATTTTGTGCAAAAGTCAATTTCAACCGACCAAGTAATTCACCATCTTTTGCCTGTGAAGCAGCATCGGCAGCTTCCTTGGCCATACCAATTCGAGCATATGACTGTCCAAGATAGAGAAAAGTTATGTAAAGCTGTGATATGCACCTTACACTAGGGCAAAAATATAATAAAAAGAAAAAAAATATTTCTATTCTTTAGTTGGCAAAGCACTAATTTCAGATAAAGTCTCACTTCCAAGGCAAAAGCTCTAGTTTGTGCTACAATTTGTAGCAGTGTACCCTTCATGCAATCCTTCTCGGCAATTAAATGGATTACAATACTTGCAATGAGAGAAATTTGTTTGAATTCTGTATGGCATTCTGTTTAAGGCTGTTTCAATGGAGTTGTTAATTATTTCTGATATATAAAGCCTTTACAGCATTTTTTAATCTCATCAATCTCCTTGTTGCAACTTGAATTTTCTATCTTGGAGGATATTATATCCTTGCTCAGTTGTACTTCTTGTTTTTGAATAATATTTTTATAAAATACCCACTCCCCCAAAAATATATTTAACCCTTAATCTGTTCCAGCATCATAGTATCAACAAAAAATAGTAAAAGTGGTGGTGAGGTGATGAGGATTAAGATAATTATGATCAGAGGCAGGGAAGGAATTTAGGCATTAATAATGAGATTTATATTGGTGAATGATGAGACAAGCATAAAATACCTCAGCTCTTTCTCGAGGGTCTGCAAGTTTTGGGATATATTTAATAGCTTCTCCCTTTTCGTCTGCTTCAATGCATGCCTCCACAAATGGCCTATAACCTATAGATACCAGAACATGTAGGTATTGAATGTTAGAGTAGTAATGTGTTATTAGTTAGCTTAGCTGAAAAATATAGGAAAAGTTCTTTTCCTCTACTCTGAAACATTATAACAAGGAGTCAAAATGCTTGAATCGCACTACTCTAATGTTTCATAAATATCCAAAACTGCAAAGTATAATGCTGAATTCTTTACAGTGACGATCAATATCTGTATCCAACCCACTCATTGCAGATTTGCAGTCTAAACTTACCAATTCGCTACAAATTTAAAATAGCAATCAGTCTAAAAACTTACCAATTGGAGGTTTCTTCTCCTTTGAAAATTTCTCTAGGGCAACCCAATCCTTGATTGTAGCTAATGCAAAAACTTTAAGCCAATACCATCTCTTCTCAGACACCTAAGTATGAAAACAACGAAAATTGTTTTCCTCAAGAACTAATTTACAGAGAAAAAGTACGGGGGATAAAAGTGTTTCTATTTTTTAATATTTTTGGATTTTGTTCTCAACAAATTGTTCATGCAAATTAGCACAAATTAAGGTAAAATTTACCAACCTTAAATTCCGTTTTCACTTTCATTGCAGCTCGATTATTTCCCAAGACAATACAAGTACGGATTGTATCACTTATACTAGAATCCACAAAAATGGCTTGCTTTGTAGTCACTTCAAGTTCATGCTGAATTCTGCAGTAGCAACAGTGTCATAATGTTCCTCTTGATTGCATGACAAAAATGTTTATTCAACCCGTACCAAAGTCTAAATGTTTCTCCAGAAACATATGAATAACAATTTCTTCATAATTATATGGAGTTATTATTACAACAAGCCAAACAAATGAAATGCTGAGATTTATGTTATGGTCTAGTGATTTTGACAAAAATTAATCACACCTTAACAGTTTTGCATGCTCTTCAGCTGCCTTTGATTCAAAGGTATGCTCCTTGGTTTCAGCAAAAAGACCATGTGCCTTCTCAATAAGTTTTATTCGAGGACCATGAAGTGGAGATCCTTTGCTTGCCATGGGATTTTTCCCAAGTTCCCATGATTCTTTCCACAAAAGAAATGCCACATCCTACATGCATTGGCCACAGAATCAATTCCAGTATTTAAATGGAAAGCATGTAATTGAGTATACAAGGATATGATCTGGCAGCATTACTTAAATCCAATACAACAGGCATAATAAGTATGATTATAAATTTCATACAGTGATGTAATTAGTAAATTGTGTGAAAATTGCAAGGCAGAATCAATAGTAGACTAATGGCACGCTTTATGTAAAAGGCATATTTAGAGAGAAAAAGAAAATAAAGTTCTGGGTAGTCAGAGGATGTGTGGATAGATAAGTTATCAATTCATGATATATAATTAGAAACTACACATATGATGCAAATCATTGCAAAGAATGAAAACATACTTGAAGTTGCCCAGTTGATAAGAAGAAATCCTTCAAAAATTCGTGTTTATAAATCCTGAAATTGAGATGCAGCAGACATTAATTCCTAGATGACATCCACTTTTAACATTGAATACTTCAAATAAGAACACATGAACACAAATATTAACAAATGCTGTTCATCTTATATTTTAACCACTACATTTCACCCTTCTCTCTGTCTTCTTTCTTTATTAAATGTGTGTCACCCAACTTTACCACTCCAGATGTAATTATTAATGAATGATAGAATGGATGATACATTTCCAACAAAACATTGTTAGGGCTCTAAGAGATTGAATAACCAACAACTAGGAATAGTAGCAAGACAAGATTAAAGAATAGAAAATTAGAGAATTAGAATAGAGAAATATGTTGTATCTATTGTTGAATATAAATATTAATATGGCCAGGATACTTCTTATAAGACTTAAACATTCCTCCTCCCTTGAGCTAGCTTTTGGGAGTGAGTTAGGCTCGGTCCGTTATCTCCTGAACTTCTACTTCTATCATAATGCAGTTATGTACAGCTTTTACATGACATTAAAAAATAAACTATTCTATGCATCTTATTTCCTTCATTTGGTTAGCAATTAGCATTTAGCGGCGACCTTAATATTATATAACCAGGAGGATCCACACTGTCTTGCCTTCTGGAATATGGTCCAAGGCCACATACCGTGCATAAGTTACAAATAAGTCCCGTGCCAATGGTCTCGCCTGTATAGTGCCAAAGAACTCCAATGGTTGCCTCTGCATCATCCATAGAAGAATTATTCGTTAGAGATAAACTCATGTTACTCAATATACATCACAAAACTGAAAATCTAAAATATTAGGTTTTCCAGAGCCAATACCTTTTGCCAAATATGAAAAAGTACAAGGTAAACAAGATCTGTATCACCACATTCGGTCGCCTTTATCAAGGCTATATCTTCTTCTCCAATGCTTAACAGGAGAGGAACCTGGACATAAGAATTAATGAGTACAATAACAAAAAATATTCCACCGAACTAATTCAATATCTTTGGACAAAACATAGTAGACAATAGACACAAGCCAACAAAATGGGTTGAAAGAGGCATGGGAGGTGGGGAACAAAGATTAATAAGCCATTAATTTCAACAAGTATCCATAAATAGAAGAAAATGAGAATAGTACCTGTTTCGATGAACGAGGCTCGTGTTCAACAAGCAAGGCAGCTAACTTTCGTCGGTCATTTTTGTCTGCATGAGCAGCAACTGCTGCATAGGAAATGCCTTTGCACAGTTTTAACTGAGAAAAAAAAAGTAATTTTCAAGAGTTATTGCAAGAAATAGAATGATTAAACAGATCTTGAACTGGGGGGAGGGGAACCTTATCCAGCAGAATCTCCAGAAGAGTCACATCAGGAATTGCCAGTGAAGCAGTTATCTTTGAACATGCCCAGTGCATTATCACCACCTCCTACGCAAAAGCAGTCGCAAAAAATCAAAATCACATGTATACTTAAAGATGACTGCTAATGTACTGATGATACTAATGGGGTGAGAAAGAATAAAACAATGGCAACAGGATTCGAGACTTGACAAGTGATGCACGAATTTCTGATTATATAGCAGGGGAAGTTTTAATCTTGTATTTAATCATCAGGTGCCGAACAGTTATCAAAACATAATGCAAAATTGTACAGTAATCCATACAATATACAAAAACTTACTTGATTCATTCCAAGATATTCTGATACTTTCAGTGCAAGCAGATGTTGGTGAGCATTAATCAGGCGACCAATCAGAACAGATGGTGTAAGCAACTGATGGCAATAAGCTAATTCAGTATAACATCAATACAGCCAATTTTAGCACCGAGACTGATAGACAAGTAAGCCTTAAAAACCTTGTATTGCTGAATACTAAGAGGAATGCCAATCTCAGGGCTGCGCACTGCATTCAAGACCCGCAGAATTTTACACATCTCTTGGATACGATCACGTTGAAAATTGCTGCCAAAGTCAACTGGATATCATTACCGAGAGCAAATATCAGAAAATATGCCTGTCCCTCTTAAGACATTCACTATCGAAAATGGTGTAGTTGAGACAACAAAACACTTTTATAGGAATATCACCAGTATATCCAACAGAAAATCCAAATCAAACTCACCTACAAAAGGCTTGCCCATAACTGGCTGCCCTTAGGAGAGTTTGCTGGCGTGAAACATCAAATTCATGACCTGCAGCATCAACACATGCTTCAACAGCCTCAGGAAGGGATGATCTTATCAATCTCAAATTTTCATCTGCCTGGGGAATGACTAGAAAATCAGAAACTCATCTACAAGCATGAAGTGTTTGATTAAGCCATAATTAAAATACAAATGAAGACCTGGCACATCAACTAAAATCCAAATAAAATAAAGGTCTTCTTTCTTGAGTTTGATGCCAAAAACATGCCTCAACTCATCCACAAAATGCCTATTTGATTGATCAGTTTCCTTTCAGTTGCACCAAATTAGAAAAAATAAATTAACTTAGATTCAGTCAGCCAAATTTACCTACATTTTCCTTCCATTACTGGAAATAATAGCCATTCTTCTTTTCCTTCAAAATGTAGTCAAATAAGGAACTATTATGTTGCCAATAGAAAGAAATGACAACATGTCCAACAATAATGATTTAAAGAGAAATTCTAGGGGTCACACTCTCTAACACACTCTTTTGAACACTTCCTCTCTCATCGGTTAAATTTATTAGAAATCACAAAATTCAGTGGGTCCCACATCTTATTTAATGATTCTCTCCTGATTTCCATACTCATTTTAATCAGTGGTCTATTAGATTGAAGGAAGAAATGTCGTAGGGTTGTTTGATTGCTGGGTATCCAGCTACTGTGCTTTTATCTATAGTAGTTGGGTTTGGCAGGATTTGCCTTTGTATCTATTTGCTATTTTCAGTACATCTAGTACTGAACCATTATTAATACTATTAAATTTTTGCTGTGCAAAAAAAAAAAAAAAAACCAATAAGTGAAGTGTGTATGGAGGAGTGTGTTAAAGAGTATGTTGCTAGCACCTCATGATTTAAAATATACTTTGATTAATGTAGGGAGCTGTAAAAACCTACAAATATTAACAATCAGTAAGACATATTTGAGCATTTAATCGAGTTGTTTACCAATAGACTAAAATAAAATCAAATCCAGTTCCCAATGTTACAGACTGACACAAAGAAAATGGCATCACAGTGCTCAACAGAGCATCTATATTTATATTTAAATAAAAGGCTACATCCAAACAATTAACACAGATCTTGGTAAGAAGTAGCCTATCAATGAATGACTCAAGGCACATCTAGTAGATTCTAACTTCAACAGACAAGCAGAACAAGCGTAGCAAAAGAAGAAAACCACAGTAATATTTATTGCTAGAGCTACTAATTAAGTTCCTTTTTGAATTATTCAAATATATTTTATTAAGATAAAAAATGAAAAAAATGAAAACTAAAGCTCAATATAAGGGCTATAGGCTATGGTGAATCCCTGTCAAGCCCTACAGACAAGTAAATATATTTTCAAGGTCTTTGCTATTCACACACATACACACTGCAGCCTTTCTATACCATATACCGTAAAAAGTATGAGACAGATTCAGGTTTATTAGTTGGCAGTGACTAAATGTCTGAATTTAATCAATGGCACACATTAGTTGACACCTCAAAGTTCCGAACATATAAACTCTACATACAATCAAAAGTTTAGAAATCTAGAGTGAAAATGATAGTCTGTCTTGCAACAGTAAAATAATTACAGGAATGGAGTCTCTACCTTGGCACTTCGCCTATCAAAATGATCCAAGGCATCATATAGTAAAGCAGCAGGTGATGTACTTCCAATTGTGAAGATCGAAACGGTGGAATCAGGCACCCGCTGTAGAAATTCCATACTAGTATTGGACAATATCCTCACTCCATCACACTCAGGTATAAGAATTATTGGTTCATCAAAAAGGTAGTGAACTGGCTCTCCCTCAGGACCCATCATTAAAAGCATATCATCCCAGTACAGCAGCACAGCATCCATTCCACACCAAGCAATCTGCTGCGGAGGAAGAGCTGACTACATTCATAAAAAGCAATTATTTAGTTAAGGGCATCTTGCAAGCTGCTGATCCAAACTTGATGTGAGGTATAAAGGATAAAAATGGTTTTGGGGAGCAGGGTGGGGGGCAAAATATACACAAACACTCATAACACACAGTACAAACTTCATAACATGAACATTGTACACACACCATTAAATATTAGACACTCCCATTTTTTGTGTTACATAGAACATAGTGCTGGTAACATACTAGAATATTTAAATAACTTCAGGTTGCAACATCATTTACAAAATAACAATTAATTGATGATACAGCACAAAATCCAAACTTATGCTACATGCTTACAAACAAAATATTCTTAAGCACTCATCTATAATGACTTTTGCCTATATACGTACATATACACAAACACACATCCATAGCAATATAAAGATCATTACACCCATTTAAAGATTAGATACGCCCCCATTAGGGTTAATTTAGGACATGTTAAACTTAAATAAGTCCAGGTAGCAGCACCATTAACAAATAACTATTAAGTGATGACAAACATGAATCCAAACTTATGCTATGCACATCCAAAATGCAAAATTCCTAAGCATTCAACTACCATGTTAAAGTTTTTAAACTGTGGTCAAAGGCAGTTTCATCACAACTCTTGATATCACGAAAAATTGCAGACAAATGTGCAATGCGGCCACGGAGACCCAAAAAAAACATGATGTATCGCCAAAATCATAGCCATGGACTCATTAAAACCATAATAATGACCTTTGCATATCCATCAAACTCACTCTACAAAACGAAAAAGCACTTCCCTTGAAACCTATCAACAGTAGCACGCATGAGGAGTGCTAGCAACATAACTTCTAACACACTCCTTTTGACACACTTTTTTACTGTTGGTTAACAAGTACCCGAAACAATAAAATCAGAGTGACACTCAGTAAATTACAAAAACTACGTCTAAAAGAGTGTGTTAGATAATGTGTCTAGCTTCCCTAACACAAATTTCAACTTCAACACCACAGTCAATCCCACACTATAAAACCACACCAAAACTGGCAATTATCCTAACAACAAACAAAACAGTTTCATTTTCAATCCAAACCTCGCAATCCCTCTCGATGATAACTCCAGTCAAGTCCGAAGTCGTCACCAAGAGCCTCCCATCATGGGTAAACGAAGCGAGCCACTTGCCGTCGCGCGAAACCACCATCTTCTGCAGCGGCCCCCGCAACAATCCCTCTCCAAGCCTCTGCACGCCATCCTCCTCCACAGCGAGCACCACAGCATCATCCACGCCGAGCAGAACCTCGACATTCCCCGAAACCGTGTACTGCGGCTCAATCACGGCCATACAATGCGGCATCTCGTCGATCCCGGGATCCGCGAGCTTCACCGCGCTAGGGTTCCTGAAATCAGCAATACAGAACAACTGATTCGCCTCGGTGATGCAGACCAAACCGTGCCCCCAAAACGCGCAATCCGCAACGTTGTCTTCGAAGCACTCTTTCCCGAGGGAGAGGTTTGGTTCGATTAGGTTCGCGTGGACGTCGTAGCGGTAAACGGTGCCGTCCTGGACGACGCAGAGAAGAGTTTGATCGTCGGTCCAGGACATGCCGACGAGGCGGCCGCCGGGGTGGCGCCATACGGCGTCGGCGAGGGGGCGGCCGGAGGAGGAGAAGAGGCGGAGCTTGCGGAGAGCGGACTCGGCGTGGAGCTGGACGATCTTTGAGTCATCGCGGATGACGGCGACGGGGCCGCCGAAGGGCGCGGCGGCGACCTTGGTCCGGGCGAGGTCCACGTGCTTCCACGGCATAGGGTAGAGCTCTGGCTTGCGGTAGTAGCGGTTGTAGAGGAGCTGCCACTCCGCCGCGACGGAGACGTTGGCCATTGTTGGAGTTCGGAGAGAGAGTGGAATGGAATTGGTACGGTTTACAGCAAAATTCTGTTGAGGAACAGAGTGAGAGAGCAAGTGTTTTTTTCCTCTGTTAATTTTTTCGAAGGAAATTAGTTAATATAAATTTAAAAATAAAACAATTATTGTTTATATAAATTTATTAAATAATTGGTACTTTGATAGATGTATGTTTATTTTTATATAATTAAAATTAAAATTTATGATAAATGGTAAATAAATGTTTTTAATATATAATATATAAATTATATATTTTAGATTTATAATTAAGAAGTTAAATTATAAGATAATATTTTTTAATTATTGGTATTTAAAAAACCGTATTAATATTTAATTTAAAAATATGAATAAAAGAAGATAAATTGAAAAAGAAAATAGAGATTTTTTTTATATGTAAGATGGGTAATAAGAGCTTCAAATAACTCACACTCCTACTTAATCAATTAAATTATATTTCCCTTGTGAGATTAATGTGTGAAATAAACATCTAAATATATATTATAACAAAGAAAAAAGAATAGTAAAAATATCAGGATTAAAAATAAAGTTATTATTTTATCAGAGATTAAATAAAAAAAAAGTTTATGAGAAACAAACATAAAATCTGGATATATAGTATGATCGAAAACATATTTTAACTTTTTTAATTTTAATAAACCACATGAATCTTTCATCAACGCTCAAAAAGCAACTTTATTTAAGTTGAACAAAGAGTCGTCTAAAAGTATTTAACATAGTTGTACTTGTATATCCAATTTTTTAAACTCTGAAACTTTTAATTATGCTAAAATAACTCTGAAACTGTTTTGGGGTTCCACACGATACAACATATATTTTATTCATTCGTTATATCTCTTTAAATTGTAATACCATTTCCCAGATTTTTTATTAGTTGCAGACATTGTAGAATATAAAGGAGGCAATTGCAAGGGATCCAAATTTGCAGCAGTATTTTTAGTATGCCATTTGTTTTATTCAGTCAACTTGTTAATTCTCTTCTAGTTCCAATGCAACAATAGAAGAGAATATACTAAGGATCGAGACATAATCTTGGAATTTTGTTTTGTTTTTTGGATAAAGGAAGAAATTCATTAAGATAAGGAAGATGCAACGGCATAAGAGACATTAAGCCTCAACAGGAGAAATGCTGTAATTAGAAGAACTCAATGAGTTTTTGTTCCCCTCTTTGTAAATGCTAGCAACCATGTACCTGATAGTGGTGACATGTGACATGCGACATGTGGAGTTCAAGGAGGTGAAGATATGTGGAATTTATCTCTGAGAATGATAATTAATTGTTGCTTAAAATAATCACGAAAATCTTTACAGGAATAATGAACTTTAACACATAGATATCTACAATTTTATAGTAATAATAATGGAAAACCAATAAAAAGCAGTAATGCAATTATGTCAAAATTAGCAAGATTCACACTAGTAAGGACCAATTCCTAAAGATTATACCCTTAAACCCTAAAATGCTATTAAACTTTCATTATAGTAAATTATAATCGCACTTCTATGTTTTTTTTTCCAAATTACATCTAACCTTTTTCTTTCATCCTAAAAAAATCTCTCAAGTTTAGCACACATTACACCCAAACTTCATCCCTTATAAATATCATTTAATAATTTAACAGAAAATAGACACATGTTATTTACATGACTTTTAATGAAAATTTATATCTAAATTATCATCTTTTTTCTCTTACTTCCATAAAAGACATGACGCAATTTTCAACCTGAAAATATTAATACTATTCCTTCTTTTTCCTTTTCTCTAATTGGACGTGAACCTCAAAATTGATAACATGATAATCAAGGACTTATCAAATTAACAATTTAGTAAAATAATAAATATGATAATAAAATAAAGAACAATTCTTTACTAAAATTGACAACATGATGGGTTGGATCTTGGGGATACATATTTATCTCCAACACAAACAATCCAACACGCACCAAAAAAACTAAATTAAAAAGAAGAATAAGGAAAGGTGTTAACACATCCATACCACCAGTTGGAAAAATAAAACTTACATAAATATACATATTCTAATTTATGTGAAAATAGAATTTAATTTTATATATTATATTATAAAAGATAATATATAAGATTATAAGAATATAATAAATTAAAAAAAGAATAAAATTTGACTTTTGAACTATTTTTGCATAAAACTTATATTAATACTATATTTTGCACTAAATATTCAAATGAACCCTATCATTCTATAGGTCAATTAATTACAAGAAGATAGTTATATTCAATTAACTAATAATTAGATTGATCAATTCCAATATATAAGTGA
Organism: Glycine max; assembly: GCF_000004515.6. Lineage (NCBI taxonomy): Eukaryota > Viridiplantae > Streptophyta > Magnoliopsida > Fabales > Fabaceae > Glycine > Glycine max. Next base: position 42,030,646 of record NC_038244.2, read on the forward strand.
AAGCGATAGAACGATACAATTAACTGAATAACATCAAAGAACTTTATTAAAATTAAAAGGGGAACTAGAGTACATGGATACAACTACATAACCATCTGAGTTCTAAGGGGTTTAAACAATCATGGTCATAGAATAACTAAACAATATACAATATTGCATTAGAAATAAAAGAGATCGAAAACCCTTACAAATTTGAATCTCAATTATTCTTGGTGCAACTCTTCTCTCAAAAGCTCTTACTATTCGTAAAATGTCGAATTTTGAATCCTCCCAAGTACAAACTCTAGCTTCTTATTTAGAGACTCCTAAAGATAACTACTTCAATTAGGCACACTATAGATATACATTCTAATATGATCTCCAAAGATAATTACTTTAATTAGGCACAATATATATAGATAGATAATCTAATATGACCTCTAAAGATAATTATTTTAATTAGGTGCACTATAGATGAATATTTTGATTAGATCTCTAAAGATAATTACTTTAATCAGACGCCTAAAGATAATTTCCTTAATTAAGTTCATTACGGTAATGATATTCACTATGGCCGTTATTGGAATCCTGGGGCTAAAGTTTGAGATGTTGTGAAATGACAAGAACCCTCATGATTGACCATGTCCTTCCTGGTTGACCACAGTTGTGGTCAATGTACCACAATCGTTATCAAGTAAAATTAGCATCAAATCTTCATGAAACTGTGTATTTTTCAACTTCTCCACTTGATTGAGCAATTGTACCTTGCAAGTTAAAAACTAATGTACAAATGTGAGTTCTGCCAATAAAATACATGAAATAACATAGAAACTCACATACAATATCACTCAAATTATGATTTATCAATAGATTTTTATATCTATGTTTAAGTTATTTTTCTCTAAAAACAATTAAGCAAAAAAGTTGAAGAGAGTCATGAGAGCTTAATGCATTGACCTCATATATTTCATCAACTTGGCTACATATTTATTTATTTCTAGTTGTAACAATAACTCTACTTCCTAGTCCTAGAAATCATAATCTTTAGTTAGATTTTCTAATTGCTCTATGGTAGCCACATTATCTAAGACAATCAAAACTTTTTTACGTCGAAGCTTACTCAAGTCAAAATAGGATACTAAAGGGTGCATCAAAACAATGATTTTCATTACCTAACAACTTAGAAAAAGTTTATATTATTATGTCAATCTCTAAGTCCATGCTTGTTTGTTTCTTCCCTTACATTTGCGAGGAAGCGCAACCACCTTCAAACTCATGAGACAATTTGGCATATAAAGCAGTAACAATGATGGTCTTACCTATGCCACTCATGCCCCATATATTCCAATGGTTCTAACTTCACTTGATCCAATTTTTAGTAGCGATCCAATTTTTTCATAATTTTCCTCAAATTCAACTAGTCCTTTAATTTGGTAATGTATCTAGGATTCAATTTTTACAAAACATCTCCAACAATGCCCTTAAGGAATTCATATTCAGTCCTAGCATATGAACAACACAATGAAGAAATAAATGATGTGTTAGAATTCTAACAAATTTAAAAGAAAAAGAGAGAGAGAAAGAAAGAACTATACAAATGATTATACATAATGGATGATCAATGTGCTAGTGTAGTATAGAAAGAAACAAAGGAAAAATATAATTGGGGATACCACCTGAAATGTGTAGTATAGAAAGAAACAAAGGAAAAATATACTTGGTGTTTAGATGTATAGCCCTAGTTATGACATAGAGAACAAAAGTTGCTAAAATAGAGGAAACACTTAGAATTTTGTCCAATTTGTAATAAAGCTTATTTTGATTAGCGTGGGAATACCACCTGAAATGTGTGTCATAAGCAATGTGCACTACTACAAAAATAGGATTTAACATCGTTCAATTAACGTTGATTTTGATAAAAACTGATGTTACAAAATATGCGGTGACATTTTATAAATAAAATGTCATCGTTAACATCGATTTTTAAAAAACTTATATTAATATCATAATCTTAACATCGGTTTTTTTATAAAATTGATGTTGTCAATACTCATGTAACATCGGTTTTATTAAAACCGATGTTATGTGTCCACTCCCCAATAGCAAAACCCCTTCTCACTCCTTCAAAACCAACATGCCTCCTGGTCCTTTCATTCCCTCAAACCCTAGAATCATCGCTCTCCTCGATGACGTCTCCTTTCCCATCCTCTTTGACAACTCTTTTCATGCCTTCCACCTCCTTCAATGGCAGCTATCATGCATTCCTATGGAGTGGTGAAGGCGCTAGAGAGAGAGACAATGACAGAAAAGGAGAACACAACGTGCACGTTGGTTCAATTATCGCAAAACAAGGAAGAAGAGAAGGCAACAATAGGGAAGGTGGGAGTGATTACACATCTGGTGAAGCTTCTAGAAGGAAGGGGATTGCGCGGGAAGAAAGCCACAGTGATTGCGTTGTACGCACCGTGCTTGCTTCTAAAAAAATGGGGATTATGCAGGAAGAAGGACTCGACGATTGTGCGGTACGTGCTATGTTCAGCGGCGAAGGAGAATAAGGTGAATGTGGGGGTTATGAGGGCGTTGGTCGAGTATGGTGTACTTGGTGAGCGTCGTGGTGGCGATGGTGGAAGGGAGGGCGGAGCTGGTAAAAAAGCCTCTCTATTATAAAACAATGTACACCTCTCCATTACTTCTCATTGATATATAGTTTCCTCCTAAGCATTAAATTAGCTTTATTTTAATTTTGTTCTACTTTTTGTGTGCAAAGTAGTTTTCTCTCTTTTTTATCCTTTGTATTTTCTATCAATTTATATCTCACCCATATGGATTTTAGATAGTATTTTTCTTTTATCATTCCTTGTATGTTGATATTTTAAAGAGTGAACACTACTGGACAAAGTGCTTTCTACGTCGGTTAAAAGACACAGTGACATTGGTTATTAATCATAGTCGTAGCCAACGTTGTAGAAAGTCTTCACTTTCTACGATGGTTCCATAAAAAACCGCCTTAGAAAAATGTATCATTCTAAGACGGTTCTTACCTGAAAACTGTCTTAGAATGATACATTTCTTAGATGATTGTTAGTTAAAAATCATCTTAGAAGGATAGACTTTCTAAGATAATTTTTCAGAGAATCATCTTAGAATGTATTTTTTAAAAAAATTAAAATATATTGAGGATTCTAAGACGTTTATGCAACAAAAAAAAAAGAACATGAGTGACATACGTGTTTATGCAGCAACAAACTTGTAAGGGATTGGTGCCCCTTTATCCTGTATCCTCCTCTTTAATTATATGATATAAAAAACAAATATTTTTAGATGGACAACAGATTTAGGTGGGTCGATATTGATCTTTATTCTGGATGACCAAGGAAGAAGATATATAAAAAGATTCTATGGCTGCACCTGATCATATAAATAAGTCATTATGAACAACAAAGAAGAAAGAATGTATAACTTCTTACATTCTAATAAACTATTCCCTCCAACTTTATTCATTGAAATATGACTGGAACGAGAATTTATTGCCAAATTATCTAAATAATCAATTTACCAAAAAGCACACAATATTTAGATGGCTGATAGTGATCAATTTTATTAGCACCTAGTATAGAATTACTAAAATTCATACAAGTTGAGTATGTAGGTGGATATTAAAATAGCTGAATTTACTGTCAACCTTTTTTTGAGAAATAATTTTAGTCAATTGTTGATCAAATTAAGCTTTTTGGGATTTTTTTTTCAAAAGAAGTTTTTACATGTACCTTGTATCGATTAAACCATCCAACTAAGATAATGATGCACACTATGTATATAGCCTTCAGTTTTGGTGCAAATTAATTAAATTGACTAATACTCGATCTTGTTGCACTTATTGCAGGATCAACTAGCCAAGTATTGAGGATCCTTGCAAGCCTTTAGGAGGATGCATCAATGGAAGCAAAAAACTTGTTGATAGAGATCACCCTTTTATGTAAGAGTTTGGTGACATGTATAGGTCAGCATCGTCTACAAAGTTAGAAATAATCACACTCTGACTTTGAAAGATGTGTTTTTAGATTAATTAATGAACTGCTATATAGGACCACCATGTATGCAATAAGTCTACTCCAGTAGAGTCAATAATTTCAGTTGTTTGGCAAAAGGAATAAGTCAAGTTTGAACTTTCATATTTATTTGCATAAACGAAATAAATGTCGAGGAATTTCAGGATAATTTACATGGTTTATTTATTCATAGTAAAAAACAATTTAAAGTTTTTTACTTATTTAAAAATGAATACACTTGAGCAATAACACTCTTTTTAAATTATGGTCCAAGTGGCATCTTAGGGTGTTACATATTCGCAGATTATGTTGGTTTCTAAATTCAGGAATATCAGTACTCCAAGTTAATCCTTGTGTTAAGTCTCCTTGACCAATTTATTTAAGACTCGAAATTGTCAGTACAGGATGGATCTTGAGCTGATTTAGATTGTGAGTTTCATTTATATAAGTCCAATAATATCTGTTACTTGTAATTTTGTAGGAATGGCAGAATTTCAGGTTCTTGTATTATTTACTTTAATGCAATAATTGCTGCCAAGTGCTGGGGTAACAGTGAGGGCTGAGAACATAATACGTTATTGGTTGAGTTGATTTTCTTATTTCTTTATAGGCCATGCTTCTTATGAATTACATGTGATATTGTATTTTGGTGAGTTAATTAATTTGCATGGTGGAAATATGGATGACATACTGACTTGTGTTGGTTTGAAAGAGACTAAGGTCAATTGAATATATGCTTTTTGTGTTTGACAATTTTAATGAAAGGTGAAATAAGTTAATTTAATTATACATTTGTTTAATAATTTTTGTAAATTTATTTTATTTTAACTTTGGTTAGTGAACAAGTATTATTGTAAATCATTGATGAATCTATATTTTTTTTTATTAAACTATGTAATTTGAAGATTATTATTATTATTATTATTATTTTTTGGGAACTTTTTTTTCCTTTCAATTGGATACAAGTTCAAGGATGCAATCGAAACAAAAAAGATTTAGAACTTGCAAATGTGAGAATATCGAGAAGATACGCCTATAAAAGTTGACAATTTTTAATTAGGTTCTTGAACTTTTTTATTTTTAAATAAAACCTTGAATTATTTTATTTTTTTTCAATTAGGTCCCTGAACTTATAAATTGATTATGGTTGGTTCATTGTAAAAATAGACAAAATATTAATTTTTTTTTTGCAAATAAACAACATCGGTTGGTCTAAAACTGATAGAGAAAGTGTCCTTACAATATCAATTTTTTCAGAACCGATGTAGAAAGCGCTTCAAAATATAACATCATGTTGTTATGCACCTTACAACATCGGTTTTGACAAAAATCGATGTTTTTGCAGTTTTTACTTTTTTGTATATTTTGTTGGACCTTGTGGCCTCAATAACTTAAGAGAGATAGACTTAGAATGCAGAAGAAGCAACAACAATCAATTTAATAATGTTCTTTAAACATAAAAGGAAAAATTGATTGCAACAAAATAAATAAGATAAGGGAAGAGATAATGCAAACACATTTTTATACTGGTTCGACCACACCCTTGTGCCTACATCCAGTACTCAAGCAACCCACTTGAGTTTTCCACTATCTTTGTAAAAGCCTATTACAAAGTCTGAACCACACAGGGACAACCCATCCCTTGTGTTCATATGCTTTACAACAAGAGACTCACAGTCTCTTAACCAATCTCATTGAATAAGAAGAATGGAAGAAGAATTCTCTCTTCAATAGAAGAATATTACAATGAAGATCATGTAAGAATCCTTATAGATTTTGCAAGTGTTTGGTCAAGAATTTCTTTTGAGAGAGCATTTGACAATGAAGTTCTTTTGTAATCTCTCTCATTGTCTTTTGAGAGGACGAGACATTTTTGCCAAGCAAAACTCTCTCTTCAAATTTGTGCCCAAGTCACCTATTTATAGGCCTTTGATGTCCATTCATAAATCCAATGAAAAGATGTGACTGTTGACAGTTTTTCTGAAAATTCTCCCCTGGTAATCGATTACAATGTTTGTGTAATCGATTACACAGTTATAATTTGAAGGGTTATGACTTTTGAATTTGAATTTCCAAAGTTTGGTTGCTGGTAATCGATTACATGTTTAAAATTCAAATTCAAAACCCTTTTCAACAGCTATTTCTCTACCCTGTCTTCTGGTAATCGATTACACTTCTTGGTAATCGATTACCAGAGCCTTGCATGTCTTGAAAGCACTTTGTTTTAAGGCAAGACTTGGTCTTTAGTGAATCTTGAAACAAGGCTTTGTTTGTTGAAGCAATCTTGAATTATTCTTGAAGCAAATGCTTATCATTTGAAGCAGTATTGTTAAATTCTTCTTTGACATCATCAAAATCATGTATACATACATTCACATATTTCTTACTATACGACATCAATTTTCGTAAAAATTGATGTTGTGTAGTATAAAAACCGATGTTACTATTGATAATGTTAATGTTGGTGGCTTCAACATTGGTTAAAAATCAATATTAAAAATTGAAAACAACCAATATTAAAAGCCTATTTTTTTAGTAGTGATGCACTTGCTTCCTATCACCAAAAAAGGTTAAATCCAACATACATGGTTTAACTTCTATTATTATTAGTTGGTGCTGCTAGAACATTACTTAGCCCTAGATAAAAAAGAATTTCAGATGACAATCTGAATGGCAATTAGAGGCTCTTGTCCTTATTAGAACTTTAGTCAGCTTTACAAAATAGAATGTCTGAGATTGATTCTGGGTGACTGAGATTTTCTTTTTTCTTTTTTATAAAAATAAACTTAAAAAAAACAATTTTTATAATTTAAATCGATTACATATGTTAGAGTCTATAATGGGTGAGTTTGATTAAATTTTGAAAAATAACTTTAAACTAAGTATTTTTTATATAGCCTAAGAAATAGATATGATTTATTTTTAAAATAAATAAAAAATTAAATTTTTAAGCAAAAAAATTTATAAACACACTAAAAAACAGAATTTTTTTTGTGTTGTAAAATTTTATACTGTGCGTCGTGTTTTTACATATGCAGACAGATCATCGCGATCCGGATTCAACTTGCTTCTTTTACAATCATAAACAACACGACAAACGTTTCTTCATTTACTCTAGCAACTAAAGTTAGCAAATAGCAACATGAATCTTTTTACCTTTTCTTTTTGATGATTTCCTCTATAATTCCTATAATCCAACAACGATAATCATTGTGCCACAAAACTTTCAATAGTTCATCCTTATCTTAGTATCGAGCATACGATAGATAAGGATGGTAAAAAATCTGCACCTGCAAAACTGTTGGGAGGAGATTCATTTAAATTTGTGAGGAATTTTAGATTGAAAACGTTGGATTTTCTATATTTGATATCATAGTTTTAAACTTATTTCCAGGAACTAATTAACATACGTAATTTTTTTTAACTATATTTCTCAATTCTCATTAAACTTTTGATATGAAAAGAGGTGAGAATCCAAAATTCTTATGGAGGAATGTTTATTATAATGTAAAAATTAATTATATATCTTGTTCTCAAGAATACTTCAGAATATTTTAGTTGCAGTAGCAGTAGGGCTAAAATATTTAATTTGATTGCGGCGAGAATGTAAACAACAAAAAATTAAACTAAAAAAATTAAATAGGAAAAGAATAAGAAATTCTTTTTAGTAATTCTTATGAACACTTGCCATAAAAATAAATAAAATAATAATGGATAAAAGTGTTGGGATTGATTTCACCTAACACTCTCCTCATACAAACAAAGGTTATATAGCATAACCTAGTTAAAGTTTAATTATTATCATCAACTCATAAATTACTCAAACCCCAATCTCTTGGATGGAAAGAACCTAAGTCTCTTAAGTAAACTATCAATTCGTTGAGTAACTTAGTCAAATAATTTGCTTTATGAACAAAAGTTAAAAGATTACTAATAAGTGTTGTTTTATCCCTAAACACAAAATTCATTAGGTGTTCTTCTCCATTTCTAAGTTCAAAAGCATTTTTCAATAACTATTCAAATCACAAAATCAAGCAAAGGATGATGAACCCAAACCCAAACATTAACCCATAGAAGATAACACTTAATAATAAAAAATAAACATAGATTAATAACTACAATATCTACATAAAGATATGTTCAAATACATCAATCCTCAAAACAAAGTAAACTTAACTACAAAAAGAAAAAAAAAGATGAAAAAAATGAGAAGAAATAATGCACAAAATTATGAGAGTTGGTAGGAAATCCATAGACAACAAGTGAGAGCTTTCCAAGCCCCCCAATGCCCTAGATAGCTCCCCAAATCAAAATTAATGAAATCCCGTTCAATTGGGTTTTTTATCCCTTTGTTTTAGCTTCATTAATGCCACATCAACACTCCCACACCCAACATCAAATTACTCCTGCTCAGTTTCAGCTTTCTCATGCCCAGCCTCAACGACTTCAACACTACTAGGGAGAACGACAACATGAGGGATTGAAAGATCCAGTGAAACCGGAGAGGTGCGTTAATGTGTGCATTCAACATTTTCAAACATCTAGAATGGTTATCAGTAACTTGAAAATTTCTTTTATTTTTATGTGTTGCAGAGTGGTTGAGGATTTGATAAGAAGAAAGAGGGAAAATAAAGGAGCAGAAAGATCGGGAGCAAATCTCTTGCAACAATGACAAAGAAAGTTGGCTAAACTAACTCAAATAAGCGACAACTTCTTTAGATGGACACAAACACATTTGTGACAATTTTAAGGCTGTTGCTTGACTGACACAAAAATAGTAATTAGTATCAATTTTGATGCATACTATTGGCTTTTGACCTACACTAATTTTAATTTTTTTCTTGTAGTGGTATAAGTAGGATTGTGCAAAGAAATCCAAATATATAAAAATAATCCATATCCAATCCATTTTAAATGGTATGGTTTCATATCAAAATCCAATCCAATTAATTGATATGGATTGAATTTTTCAATCCAATATAATTTTTTGGATGATGACAGCTAGGTTTTTTTGGCCAATTTTGGTAGGAGCTATTTTTTGGTCGATCTTCTCCAGAGTTATTTTGGCCAACATCAACTGATGATATTTTTAAGCCGTTATTGGTTGAGACTTTTTTTGTTGGTTAGTGTGGGTAAGGGTTTTTTTGGCCAACATTGGTCGGAACTATTTTTTTGGCTGATGTTGTCCAAATTTTTTTTGGCTGACATTAGTCGAGGTTATTTTTTGGTCGAAGTCAGTTAGGGTTTTTTTGCCGATGTCTGTCAAGATTATTTTTTGATCGACATCGAGTAGGTTTTTCGGCCGACATCGACTAGGAATTTTTGGGTCAATGTTAGATAAGACTATTTTTTGCCGACATCAATTAGGATTTTTTTGACCAAAATCGGTCGAAAAATATCATCGACTGACATCAGAAAAAAAAAACCTAACTAACGTCTATCAAAATATTCCCCTAATTGACATTGATAGAAAAAATCCTACTTGATGTCAACAAAAAATATCCTTAGCCAATGGTTGTCAAAAGAAATAGTCATGGTCGATGTTGGCCAACAAATCCTAGTTGACGCCAACAAAAAAATAGTTTCAACCAGCGTCAGCAAAAAAACCTAGCCAACATCGACTAAAAAATTTTCTTGGCTGATCTTGGCCAAAAGATATCAACGACTAACATCGGTAAAAAAAAACTTTATCAATGTCAGCTACAAAAACCCTAACCAACATCGACCAAAAACTAGTCACGATCAATGCTAATAGAAAAATCCCTAGTCGTTGTTGGCAAAAAAATATCACCGACTGATATTGACTAAAAACCTAGCCGACCTCAACCAAAAAATAACCTTAGAGCACCAGAAACGTCATCATTGCTAATAGAGAACGCTTGAGCGACTACATCGAGGTAATGGAGGAGTTACTCATGCTTGGGGGATTAGAACGAACATGTGTAGAGATCCCAGAGGATCAATTTTTGGGTTATTTTGGGTTGTTTTATGAAATTCAATTCCATTCTTGTGTTTTTAATCATGGATTGATTGTGTTTGACGGATCAATTGGCGTCCCAATGCGAAATTGTTTTGAAATTGGTATGTTTTTGTGTTAAGTATGAATCCTAGGAATTAGGTTTTTTTTTTCTTCTATTTAGTGTGAATTGTTGAAATTCTGATTATAATTTGAATGCATTGAATATTCACGTATACGAACTATAGCTTTTTCTAAATGATTGAATTACCTGTAAATATTCATGCGTGTTAGCGTAACTCTAAGTAATTGTATTAATTCGATTATGAAAAGTAAATTATTTGCTGTGAAGAATTATATTCGATGTTTAAATCTATAAATTTCCATCACGAGTATCATGTTGTTTCTCCCGTGTGAAATAAAAATGTGGCGAAGAGGAAATCAATTCCTTATTGTGACTATGTGTAGCAATTATGAGTGAAAAGTCTATCGTATAAATGTTATAGTTTGGCCTTTCCTCCTTTATTCCAATTCATGATTCATGAGTTCATGTTTCGTGATTGTGTGTCGGTAATGTTTGTGTAGGTCTAAGGTATTAAAATGTTTTTTTAGCTTCAAAGTCATGTCTTTAGTAAACTTTCAGAAGGTGCGCGTTGATCATAAAATTGATTAAAGCTTGTCATTATATGAATATATTTTCAAATGAAACAATTTGGAGATACAGAGCCTTAGCTTGTGATGGTTACTATGTTTAAAACATATAAAATATTTGTATATAAAAGAAAAGATATATATATATATATATATATATATATATATATATATATATATATATATATATATATATATATATATATATATATATATATATATATATATATATATATATATGAAATATTATTTAATATTATTAGTGGTAGATAAGTGGTTTCCTTTTTTTTGCTAGTACACTGTACACATGAGTAGATAATTGAAACTTGCAAGAAAGATTATTTTTAATTGGTTTATATAATTTTGATATAAACCAAGACAATTTGCCATTATATACATGTAGGAAAGTTTTGTTACATGCCGGACTAATTTGTTCACGGATTGTGTCCTTTGTTGTTATTATTATTATTATTATATTATTATTATTATTATTATTATTATTATTATTATTATTATGTCATGGTAAGATCTTTAAAATTAATTATGTTGGGATTTTAAAATATTAAAATATGATATTATGCATATGTGTTAGCTATATATTTATGTGTGTATAAGAATTCTTGACATGAGATTGTTTTCTAATTGTTATTTTGGGATCGTGAAATTGTGACTCAAATTGTGTGCGAGGTGATATTATTTGAGTTGTGAGTTGTGAATTATACAATAATTCGACTGCGTTTATCTTGAGAAAAATGTTTATGCATGAGGTGTTTTAAAAGGAAAGTGTAGGGTTCTGAGTTAAGGACCTGAGGTGTTAAATTGTAGCGCATTATATTAAATGCGTTTGAAAATAAGTGTGAAGTCGTGAATATTGTATTATTCATGAATAATGTTTACATGCAAAAGTTGTTTTATGGGTTGGACTTGAATCAGGAAGGTGATTCGGAGTTTAGGCCTTAGGGGTAAATACACTCGATTTCAGAGTGACCCTGATGGTCACCTTATGATTTCACTTAGTGAGAGTAGCCTGACATACCCCCATTGTGTGGCGTCTCTTGTTATGTATTCCTAAGCATCCTAGTGTTGTTTTTCACTGGTACGGTATCACATTATATATAGGCTTGAGTCGTAGTATAATTGTTGCATAACGCCTGTGAATTCTATACTGTGAAATTGTGAATGTTGTTATGTCTTAAGTCGAGTGTGTGATTTACGTGTAATGTGATTGGTAATTGAAAAATAAATTTTAAATGATAATGTGGTGAGGTGACAAGAATCGTATTACGTTGGGCTATATGATAAATATTTTCTTAATGTATTTTGCTTATGTCTTTGTTTATCCGTATTTTATTTAGAAATATGATAACTCACTTTCGGTGTGTGTTTGTGTTTGGGTTGATTGTCATTTTGTTTTAGGTGAGCCAGCCTATGGTAATGATCATGCTGGAGATGGAGGGGCTTAGCCTTTCTCAGGGAAATATTCTGATAGATGTGACATCGGGGCACAAGGCTTTTAATTCACATGTTATAATTTCATGAACAATGTAGTTGTTTTATGGTTTTCGCTATTAGTTGAATTCCTTTTCAAAAACTTGGACGATCTTGTTTGGAGCTGATGATTATTTATTTATTTATTTGGACAAATTTTATTATGATGTTAGAAAAGTGAATATGAACCTTTTACCTTCCGAAATATTTTTATTTAAATGTGTTTTAAAACTTTTAATTAATTTTGCATTCCTATTCTTTTTATTATTAGTACATATATTTGTAGGGTAGAGGGTGTCACATTGATCGGAAATACACTGACCGATGTCAACCAAAAAATAGTCCTTATTGGCGTCGGTCTATAAATGTCTCGACTAATGTTAGTCAAAGTTGTCCTAGTTGAGGTAGACCGAAAATACCTTAACCAAGATCGATCGAAAATAGTCTTGACCAAGGTCGACTAAAAATAACTCTTAAATGAATAGATGTTAAGTTTTCACTTTTTAACGTTTGATTACTAAAATTGGTAAAAAAAATCATTATAACATTCAAGTAGATATAAATTGGATATGACTAAATCCAATCCACTTAAATGAATTGGATCTTGAATCTAAATTTTTTTTTTATAAAAAATATGGATATAGATTTAAGATCCAATCTATTTAAGTAGGTATGAATTAGATATGGATTAGATTCTTAAAAATCCAATCCATGCCACCCTAGGTATAAGGGAATTTAAAGCAAGTTTAAATTTATCAAAGATACAAGGTTGAATTTTCAATTTTCATGTAGTTATAAAATTGCAGGTTGTTGACAATGCTGGTGTATATGATGGAAAAAAAAAAAAAAATCAAATGTAACTTAGGTTGAAAGAGAAAAATATTCATGTACCATGAGTCATAATTGGCCTCATCAGGAAAGGAGAAGGGGGGAAAATAAAACTCCATTATATATAGAGGTAAGAAAGTCAATATTAAGAATAAAGAAAAGGGAGCGTTATTTACGGCAGAGTAAGAAGTTTCTCAGCTAGAATTTTCTTGCAACAAATGATTAGTATTGTGACTTCAATTGCAGGGATGTTTCATTAAGAAAACCCTTTCCCTATTCCGATGAGCTTATTTTCAACACTTGACATATAAAGATTAGAAAATGATAAGATATAAAGCGACCCTAATCAAGTTTTTGAAAGAAAAGTTGTTACAAGGCTCCAATCAATTTAGACTTTTCTAGAGATACCCCTTGACATAAGGGAAGCAATTTGTTGAAAAAGGTAATAATCTTGTGTACTTGACTCTTTTTTTTGGATATATAACCAAATTACCAAACATTGAAACCAATAGAAGAAATCATTATCTTTGACAGTTGACACACTAATCTTACTAATTAATCACTGGGCCTCATATGTTAATAGGGAATTTTGATGACATTTCTGTCAAGGGAATGATTGTTAGTGGGCAATGTTTGTTTTGAAGCACAGACATCGCAACAACCTCATATGCTGATAGATTTATTTATTTTTATATAAAAAAAGAAATATATTATGATGGGCTCATGTGTTCAACCTTGGTGTCATGGACCCATTTGGTTTTATGATGACCCAATGGTGGTTGTGATATAACTCTTGTGTATATATAACGACAATTTATTAACGAACATTCCAGATTAGTTTAACTATATAATGCAATCAGGTATATATGTCCATAATTTATAAAAGGCAATAATACTTGCATACTTTTTTTTTTTTTGTGAGAAGAATCTCCCTCAGCATGGTTCAAACCACAAGACATTGTAGTTTCATTTTAATGATGTGCACACTTCAAACATAGTAAGAAGATATTCATTACATCTTAATTAGAATTAGTTCTTTGCTAGCTTGTTTTAACTCCTTTTTTTTTTAAAATGAAAATAAACTTATATGGGTAACTTTTAACCACACGTATGGTGTGCACATATGGAATGATGCAAAGAAATGAATTTTTAGTTTTTTTTTTCTTCCAAAAAATTTAAGTAAGTTAGATCCTAGAAGTTCAATAGGAATAGAGAATATCTCAAGGCTCATCCAGCGCTAACAAAAATACTTACATATCGTCTACCAATAAAATCTTCATTAAAAAAATGAAATACAATAGTTAATATTAAGTTTTATTATTTGAATGCTTAAAATAAAATAAAATAAAACTAAACTGAATAAATTGCATCCTTTTCTATCTAATCTCTCTCTGTGGTCATCCCCACCCTCCATGGTAAAATTGTTAAAATGTGTAGTGCGAGCATAGTGGACCAATTGGTCTTAATTAATTAAATTAAATCCTTTTATATATGTTTATATATACTACAACTTGTTTTATATATCCGGAATAAGACTTTATAGTTCTCCAATAAAAATATTCAAATACTGGAATAATAACTTTATTTTATTCCGTTATGCTCTGCTTCATTCCATTTCATATTAAAAATCATTATACACTGACTAATAAGGGAGTTTAAATAAACATTTGATGTATAAGGATAAACAATAATAGAAGAGGGTTGTGTTCAAAAGTGTGATGAACGATAACAATAATCAATTAATGTTGAATCACGTGCAAAACATAGCTGTAGAGACTTCACTATCACTCAAATTTAGCAAATGAATATCCTCACGTATAGGCATAGCTTCCAATTTATCATATGGTGTGCATGATAATTATTATTTCATAAAGTAGGACCACGTTGCTTTCCGCAAGAAACTCTTGGATTCACTCATAAAAAAAATAGCATTAATTCATGCATTGGTTATTCTGTTGTGGTCCACTATTCATACCTTATATCGTTATGCCTTGTCCATAGCCATCCTTTGCTTTGTTCTATTCTCACTTTCTCAGCGCACACAGGAAAATTAGCTATAGGAAGAAAACAATGTCGCATGTTCTGAATAGTCACAATTCTGAAATTTAAAAAATTCCACATAAAGTTCATGGGGAGGAAATAAAAAATGCCAGAAAAAAAAGAAAAAAGAATTCTAATCGCATAAAAATCACCGCAATATGTCGTATGTAGAACCACATGCACAATCATTTTTTGTGCACATGCACAAATAGTCAAATATACCATGGTGTGGAAAAGTGTAGAATAAACTAAAATGGAGAAAAAAACAATTTGAATGAAATTCTGCCTTATTGTGTATATTAAATAAAAAAACGTACGAATGTAAACTGGCAAAAAGTATATTAAAGTATTTAATTTGATCTGTGTACATATAATTATTTTCAAATATTAGCTCATTACTGTTGTTATTGTACCATTGGTTATAACGCACAATGAAGTGTACACAGATACTAGAATATTATACTTTTTTTTTTATCCTTATACCTAAGATTTATTTTCGATATGAATTTCATACTTCATAATATATAGTTTCATATCAATTTCAGTTTACTTATAACAGTAGTAACAGATCTAGATGGGATACTGTAACTGGGATCACATTGAAAATAATTGTTCATATATATATATATAATAAATGAACGTTTTTCTTTTTGCTAAATTAGATTGTTAGTACGTACCTTCTGTTCTTGCTATGAGAGAATGCATGGTTATCGTTTTTTTCCTATGAAAATAGCTCACAGTTGCGTATAATTGTACAATTAAAATCAGAGTTGATAATAATTTTTTGTTTAAAAAGTTTATTTTATTGGTAAATGTTAGTTGGTTTTTATGTCTTTGGCTGGAACAAATTTTATGCTTAAATATAATTAGTTTTTAGTATAAGATATAGTTAGAGGTTTCAATAAGTATACATATACTTATTATAGTATATTAATTATAATAATATGCACTCACGTGGTTGACAAATGATTTGTCTTTTAGCGTCTTGAATCTCTACAAGTCTACATGATTAATGAACAACACACACAAGCTCACTGAATCACAGACTGGCGTGGTATTAAAATATTTTGTTATTATTAAAGTGTGGATTTATCCAATTCTAGTAACTCAAAATGATACTGAGTTATGGGTGTCTGCTACACATATTTTGATTTTCCATATCCTCTGACGTCTTTGTAAGTCACCTACCAGTGCCATTAAATAAAATATAGGAAAAAATAATACAGATAATGTTCTATTTATAGCTTTGATAATACTAGCATAATTAAGAAGTTACCAAAAAATGATAATATAAATAGCCCACATAATGGATTAGAAGATTTGGCTCAAAATTTTAATATATATCTATATATGAAATATCAAGTGCAATGAGTAGTAATACCAACAAAAATGGGTAGCTAATAGTTTCTATAGAAAAGAAACATTAGCTAAGCAGCATAAAAGCAGATATACTTTTTTTTAGTAAATGAACACTTTAAAAGTGTAAGATAATTTAGTTCATAAAAAAACAAATTCTAATTTAATTTTTGTATATATAAAAAAATGTAACAATTATACTATCATTAAATTTTATGGGACCATTAAATTGTAATGTTTATAGATTAATTTAACCTATAAATTGTAAAATTTAAAAATCAATTTAACATTAAAATATACCACAACACAAGAATATAATTGTCATACTTCTGTTACATTAAAAAATTAAATCATAATTTGTTGTACTTTTCAAGACTAAATTATCAACATAAAAAAAGACTAAATTATCGTTGCTTTACTTATATACAAAAGTGAGCATTTACTCTGCTTTTTATTAAGAAGTTGAAAATCTTTCCAGAATCTGATTTTATTGACCTACTTTTAATAATCAAATTATGTATATTGGCCCTCGGTATTTGGTTGGTGGAGAAGTCTATTCAAGCATGTTATAATGATGTGTATTCAAAAGTGGGAAGCAAAAGATAATGTTCACTACCATGTAAATCTAGCACGACCCACTTTGTCTCTCTGTACATTACATAGATCATAGACGTATAAATTTTAACCCCTCACATTGAAATCTGACGCACTTTAGCTCTGCAAGTCCACATTCTCTCCTCCATCAACACAGAAAGCCTGCCAAAGTGAACCCCACAAGTTTGAAATCTCATTCCATACCACATTTCCACTTCCATTTATTATTTATATAAGATCTTCTGGACTATATAGTAACAATCAATTTCCATGCAACAACCTTCAGAAAATGTCAATATAAGCTGAAATCAAATGTATATACTTAGGAAGGTTAAGGTTTAAACTCTCTTTCTATCCTGAGTCTTCTGATGAGCTTTCTCTGACCTCATACTGATCTCATATTTTCACTGAATTGGTGACAACTTTTTTTGTTGTACTATATAGATAAGAGTGCTCACCGCTCAGAAATCCTCACACACAGATAGCAAAAAGACACCAAAAAAAAAAAAAAAAGGAAAAGCTAGATCCTTCAGTCCATGAGAAATCATATTCAGTTTTTATTTTTAGAATGTTATAATTTTCTGCTTCCTTAAATCTTCACTAGTATTGAAGATTAAGTTTGTCCACTTTTTCATATTTTCATATAGAAAAAAAAAAAGAACTAGGAAGAATGGGAGTTCAGCAAAAGTTCATTGCTTTCCTCTTTCTTGCAAGTTTTGTTTCCATCATATTTCCCCTTGTTAGATCATCCCAAGAGCACCACCAAATTACAAGCAGTCCTTCAAAAACCATAGATAGCAACCACATTAAGGTAAGGTGTTCCATTTCTGTTGCATATTCTTCTGAGTTTTTTTATTCAATAAAGTTGGCAGCATCCCCTGTTCATTAATTATGCTCCCGTTGCCTAATTTCTAATCTTATATGAAGTTTAATCCTTTGTTTATGAGTTTTGTCTGTGAATCTAACTTTTTGGTGATTGGTTTATATGTGAAGATGAGTCCGGGACTTCAGTTTCAGATTACATTGCATGGCTTTCTCCTATGGGCTTCAATGGGGTTCTTGATGCCTGTTGGTATACTTGCAATTAGACTGTCAAACAGAGAGAAGAATCCAAAAAGGCATAGAATTTTGTTTTATGTTCATTCAATTTTGCAGGCAAGTATATCTTATTAGTCCATATGGCATCATAATTCTGAATCTGATGTAAGAATTGATTGTGTATATACTTAAGTATTCATGGTAGTAAACAGAACGAGTCTAGAAAATTTCTGCTATGAAAAGGGCAAAAAATTAGTAAATAGTATTTTTAAAATGGTTCTATCTACTTTTATCTCCACCTTGCTCAGTTGAATTGATAATTCTAGAACTAGTTGACATTTATTGGCAGAAGTTTCAAGATTTTATTATTTTTTCATTTTTATTACAGGTCAGACACAGTATGATTATGTTAGTAATGTAACTGTTTGATACACCTGTAGTTCTATATGTCTATATGACTTGAAGGGGATAAAATGAATTCAAAACTGATTTGCACTTTTTAAAACTCTAAATCTATATATAATTCAAACATAAAGTTAAAGCATTTTGTCAATTAGTGAATGATTAAAGTTAACATACAATTTTGAGAATAAAATACGAGTGAGTACAAAATAAGCTGAAGTGTTTTAGATTAGGATACATATAACAAGATATTTGGTCACTTTTGAGCCTTTTGAGACAACTTAACTAGTTAAAATTTTGCAAGAGGGATGTCCTGGTCCCCTTTTGGATCCGCCAATGGTTTCCAATTATTTTAATAGGTGGTAGCTAGTTGCACCACTGATTAACTTTTAGTGATGATGAAATGAAGCTAAAAGTTGTAAGATTTATCTTTTTAGTTATTTTATTTAGTCTAAAGCTTATTAGTAGCTAATGAGATTATGCGAGGGTGATTGCCTCCTAGTTTTGTTGTCAAGGACTATAATGGATACTTTGAGGACAAGAAAGGCATTTTATTAAATAGTGCTTTTTGTTTTTAGAGATTTCAAGCTTTCTCCATCTCACTTGTGAAACACAGCCTGTGAAGAGGACAACAAAATTATGCTGTTGGCCCTTCCTGTCACTAAGTCACAGCTATAATGAAGGCCAGAAGTTAATATTAGCCCATCATTAACAGAAATAACTAACTTGTCTAATATATTTTTTTCATTGATGACCTTTTCCTTTCTAATATGATATATACTTTTGAATTTCTGTTCAACAGATGATTGCGGTGCTACTTGCCACAGCTGGAGCAATCATGTCCATAAAAAATTTCAACAACCTCTTCAACAATAGTCATCAAAGATTAGGAGTTGCACTATATGGTGTTATCTGGCTGCAAGTTTTACTGGGCATTTTTCGACCACAAAGGTAAAAACTACTGAATTCCCCTGTTATTGAGAAAATGTGTATCTGCCTACATGATTTTATTGGTTAGGAAATTTTATCCATGTTGACCTAAAATTGCAAGCTTAGATCATTGAATCATTTTATTAATTGGGATTTTTGTAGAAAAAATACTTTTTTAAAAGAAGAGAATGCATAGGAGCTTGTTAAACTTTTATCCTTGGACATTATATGTAGACTTTTAGTGTAACACAAAATTCAAATACCAACAACACCCCGATCTTAAGATAAAACTGATAACATCCTTAAGTTTAGGTAATGAAAATAATATCCTTATTATCTTTATCTATACAACATCCTAAAATTTGAAACATAACAAAAATTCTTAAGAACTAGATTATTCATTTTCAAACTGCAGACATTTAGGTATTTCAACATTATTGTCATTTAAACTTATATGGGATTTCATTACCCCCTCCCCCCAAAGGAGTAAAAATTATTGGATTTTTCATGTTCTATGTTCTTTCATTTAAGGTAGCAAGTACATTTATCTAAACACTTCACGGTTTCTTTTCAATTCTAATTTTTAGTGATAGTTTTACTATTTTGTTAATAGAACATGATGAAATGGAAGTTTTCTTGTTCTTCACAGGGGATCCAAAAGAAGTGTGTGGTTCTTTGCACACTGGATACTCGGAACTGCGGTCACATTCCTGGGTGTCTTGAATGTATATCTTGGTTTAGGAGCCTACCACCAAAAGACATCAAAGGGCATAAAAATTTGGAACATTCTTTTCACTGTTCAGATATCTTTGATTGTGTTTTTCTACCTTTTTCAAGAAAAATGGGTCTACATACAAAACCAAGGAGTGGTTTTGGGCAATGAAATAAAAACTCCTAGTTGTAATGAAGGTGATCCAGATGAAAAGGAGAAGGTATTGAAGGGTGACACATGTTGAGGAAGATGAAAGCAATGCCTCACCATAATTGACCCTGACTTCTACATAGGATACAAGTGTTCAAAGTATACAGAGTAATGGTGAATTTTTATTTCATGCAGGAGATAAGAAATAATTTCTATTGTTTTTGTCAGAAATGGCAAAGCCATTCAAAGATTGTAAGTAACATATTTGGTGGCTTATATGTTTTTGTCTGGTTAACATACAATTTCAAGAACATTTTTTTTTTGAAAGGTAAAAAGTAAAAAATATATTAATAGACTTAGTTTCAGCAAATTCAAGAACTTAAAATATCATTTCATGGAGACCAGAAAATTAAACATCCAATGCATTCTAAATTGATTTTTACCTAGTTTTTAGGTCCATAAGGATGTAGTAGGGAAAGAAAAATAAATAATTGGTATGAGCAAGCATCCAAGATTTTACATTGCAGTTGCAGCCGTATGTGGTTTTGTTGCATTTTTTGATATTGGGAATAATTGCAGACAAATGCAGCAGATGCAATTGTGGTTGCATTGTAGTCGTAGACATTTTAAAAACCTTGACCTTGTGGCTGAAATCGTGATCGTGCACCGTTTTTTAACCAAGTTGGTTGTGTATGAGTTTTAAGAATCAAATTGCATTTTAAAATTTAAATATTTCTGTTTAAGCCTTGGGAACTACAACATTAGTTAAGATTGCACTAAAAAGAAATGGATGAAATAGTGGATCTGAAATTTGTAATTATTTGGCATCAAGATTTTAAATTCAATTATCGCTTACCAACTGCTTTGAACTATAGCCATACCATAACTGCTTTGAACTAGCCATACCAGCTATATTGAGATTAGAGTCCAAAATGTGTGAAATTGACATGCTTGTTTGGCAGAAATTAACTTTGCTGCTTATATATGAACTCAACTTCCTTCTAGTTCTTGAAAATTAATGTTGGGCAGACTAATTATAAGAGAAAAGAATACTGTCAAACTTAATTGTTACAAGGTTCTGGAATAATTCCTTGCCAAAGTTAAACCAAACCAAATTTCATCATTTTCGGAAGCTAAAAATATCCTTGTCATTATTTTCCTTCATGATTTTTTGTGATTTTAATTTAATTTTTCTATGAAAAAAAGTTAAATTTTTAGATCATTAAGTTATGAACTTTAGACATAAAAGACATCTAAATTATTAAAGCTACGGACTGTTTTTGAGAGGGAAAAGGGTGTTAAAGCTAAGGTTTCTAATTTTGCATGCTACTGTACTTTGGTGTGTGTGGCTTCACAGAAATCAAGTTATTTTTTCACAACACTGTTCCAGATGTTCTCAGTGTTGTGTCCCATGTTAAGCATATTTCTTGGATCTGGTTTAAGCATAAAGGAGCTAGATCTCCTGGAGTAAATTTACCGAACTGGTATAATACTCCTTTGGACAGATTATATATATGTTTGAAAGAACTGATAGATGTTTCTCTTACATTATCTTGTTATTGTCTGTTATGATGAGACACATTTCATTAGGATACTCAAAATAACTAGTTTTAAAAAAATAATTATAATTATAACTATAACTAGTTATATAAAAATAGGCATAAAACTATAACCAACTTTATAGTTATGGGTATTTTAAATGACTTATTTTTTTTAAAAAAAAATAGTTATAATTATAAAATAGTTTTTATAGAAATGAGTATTTTAAATAATTTATTTTTATTATAGTTATGTAATTAATTTTAGATATAACTTGTTGCATTGGCTATATAACTAGTATATTCATAACAAGTTATATATCTATATTTTAAAAATAATAACTAGATATGGTTAGAGTTATAATACCCATTTATAATCTAGTTATTTATTAGGTATGATTATAGTTATCTTAAATACCCAAATTTTGAACACACCTACATTTCATGCATGCCCTCTATGAATAAAATTCACTTTTGCTTTAAAAAAATGGTTGGTATATTTGTGGGTACATACTGGGTATGCACAAAAAACATCTTCCAAAAAAACGTTGGATATTTAATTTAGGTACACATGGGTACGTATTGGCCGGGTTTGTACGACCCAGAGTCCAATAAATAAAACTTTATCTTTTAGTAAAGACATAAGGTTTTTCCTTTCATATTATCTGCTCTCATTTGCGTTGCTATTGCGTGTCTCTGATCGTGTCTAGTGATGACAAGAGACTCTCTAGTCTCTGATCTTGACCTCCTAAATATGTCACTCATCAGTCTCTAGTCTTTGTGAATACAAATTAAATGAGTTGAACTCTATGTGAATCATTTTGAAGATGAGTAATATTTTTATATGACGGGGTTGATATTCTTGTGGTTACTACTCTTTCTATTGACGAACTAGATTTAGGGGCAATTGTTTTCTCTGATGATAGACGAGGAAATATTGAAATTGAAACGATTAAAGAGTGATATCATAGTGATCGTCATCCATAGGTATTATAATATTGCTAGTTCAATATTTATATATTATAGTTTTTTATTATAAGATATTTTTTTGGTCAAGTTGAAGAACTTAAAAATATCCTTTTTATGCTATAAATTATACTAGTATTTATTGACGTTTGTTTTTATCATTTATGTATGATTCAGTAATGTTTGTGTAAATTATATTTGTTATTTTTTAAAATTTACATTAAGGTACATGTACCCTTAATATTTTTTAAAAGATCTCATATCCTGTACTCATACTTATGATTGATAATTTGATACTGTACTCGTATTCATGCAACTTATATTGTACATCTAACACTTTTGCAACCCATAGTATTCTACTGAATACTGAAGCTCCTGAACACGTACGATAGTAGTCGATTTAACTGATAGTCATGCTTTTAATTTGGAAGTTAACCTGTATAATAATTGGTATGAGCTACATCGTGCACAGATTTTTAAAACAAGAGCAGCTAGATGTTGCAACGATTTCTGTCTTCTTCTCTTGTCTCTAACACATTGAATTGTTTTTACATACTTTCTATCTCAACATATTAGTATATATTTTCACCTCTCGATCGTTTTCTGGTTAATGTTGTGTTTTCACCTTGATCAATGTATTAAATTAAGTTAATTTACCAGAAGGTACCAATTTGCATCTGGTTTAGAAATCTAACATGGAACAATTTCATTGGTGAATGAACTAGGCTTAGTCTATCTGGTTCTTTGCTTGTCATTATTTGCTGGAATAATTACATTTGTGAAAGCAAGGATGGACTTGAGGCAATTTTTCATGGGAGAAAAGAATGATGCCAAACTTGTCACTGGGTTCTGGAATAATTATTAATTCCTTGCAAACTTAAACCAAACCAAAACATACCTTTCTTTCATCATTTTCTGAAGCAAAAAATATTCTATCATAGTTTTCAATCATGATTTTTGTGATTTTAATTTAATAAATTCTTTATTTTCTATGAAAAAAAATCTGTCTTTAGTCATCAAATTATGAACTTCGGACATATATTTCATAAAATGTAAATAATAATTTTGATCGAGTATAGTGTACACCTTTTAATCATAAACCTTTTATCTGTACACAAACAAACACCTGAAGTAGAATTGTCCTGCTATATACGAATTTTATAAATTTGTATTTTTTTTACATAGACAAATTCATATTTAATATTGATTTATAAATTTAAGTTTATAAACAAATTATAATTTTGAAATACAATTGGAATTATAAGTTGTGGTTGAAGTTTTATCATATAGTAGGATATTGAAGAAATTTCAATTTTATTTTGAAGCATCTATTGAGTGAATATGAAGTTGCACTGAACTCCGTATTAAGAAAATAATGACTTCAAGCTTTTGCCATTTTATTCCATGCATGCAATGATACAACGATTACATAGTTTATTAAAGTTACATATATATATTGTTTCTTTCATCATTTTTTCATAAAATCACACAATCTGCCACTGCTTAATTTGTTCCTCAATCTTATTACAAAAACTATATTGTTTCATTCATCAATTTTTCATAAAGTCACAAAATCTCCCAATACTCTGTCCCTCAATATCTTATTGCAGAAGAAATGTCTATTCGAACAAATCCCTTGAAAGCAGTGCCTACACTGTTGAAGCGCCTAGTGACAGTAGAAAAACAAGCGATTTTAAAGATTTGAAGTCTGAGTTGAACAAGATAAAGGATCTGTTTTGGAAGGTGAAGACAAATGAAGAAGAACTCCTTGACACGGTTGTGGATGGCTATATTCGCAACAAAAACATACGTGAATAAGAGTCTCAACTCAAAAGTTGTTGCCAGCTTCTGATATAGAAGCTGCCGGATCATCAGGATAAACATTTGAGGATGTGAAGCTCAAGCAGAGAGAAGAAGCGAACAGAGCACTCCCTAAAAGCCCACAATTTGAGGACTTGGAAATGTTTAAGGTACATCATAATCGACTTGATCGCCTTCATAAACGTTTCTTCTTGTCTCTCTTACTTTTCCCTGAAAACAATGTTGTAAAGAAAAACACTGTACATTTTTGGTGGTCATAGTGGGTTACATCATGATAGGACAATTTGAAATGGTGTTTGATCATCTTTTAAGACGGAACTTAATTGTACCGCAGGGTAATGGAAAGTGTCCTGTTGTGAATAAATTTAAAATTAATCCTTGCATCCATTGTTACAAAATCATGAAGAACAACTTTGTGGAGTTTATTCACAACTAGCAGCCTCATCTCATCACCCAAATACTTTGCATCGTAGTTTGGTACTTGACCAACAAAAAGTTAAACTAAAT
Source organism: Glycine max (assembly GCF_000004515.6). Classification (NCBI taxonomy): domain Eukaryota; kingdom Viridiplantae; phylum Streptophyta; class Magnoliopsida; order Fabales; family Fabaceae; genus Glycine; species Glycine max. Next base: position 42,055,651 of record NC_038244.2, read on the forward strand.
GATAGGTTTGGCTTGAAATCTACCCATTGGAGAGGTGTTTTTTTATGTTGGTGCTAGTTATCTCAATGGATGGCCAAAATGAAGCAGTTGGAGGTCCTTCAACTTGGTCGTTGGCTGCATGATTCACCAAAACATCATGCATATTGAAGTGGACAATGAAGAATTCTTGAAGGAGTTAAGGGATCAAAAGCATTTAGCCTCCGTGGGATATGAAGAATATTCGAGCTGCCACCCTCCATTTTCCAACTTGAGAGCCTAGCAGTTCTAGGTCTCAAGGCCTGTCACAATCTAGAAACCCTACCTAATGATATTGAATCATTGAAAAATATCAGATGGTCGGATTTGTCTCAATGCTACTTGTTGGAGAGAATGCCAAAAAGGATTGAGAAGCTGACCAATGTTGAAGTACTCAAGGGATTTGTAATTGGTAGTTCTAGCAAGAGTAGCTACCAAATATCAGATCTTGCAGATTTGAAAAATCTGGAGCGACTCAGCATACATATAGGAAGTGGGGCCATAATCGATGAAAATGAGTTTGAAAGCTTGAAAGGGTTGTCAAAACTTGAGCATCTCATAATATCATGGGGTGTGTGTGGCACAAGGTATACCGATGATATCCGGATCAGTTTGCTTTCAAATTTGAAAAAGTTGCATCTTGATGAAGACTTTCCTGAAGAAAGTATTCCAAGATTGTTGAAGCCTACCAATCTACCCGTGAGTTTGAAAGATCTAAATTTAGCCGGAGGGAAACTAGCAAGTATGGATCATGGAAAATTAGATCACTCGGACTCCTGCAAGTTGGAGATCATACATCTTAAGTACCTAAAACATTTGATTGTTGACCCAGAAAAATTGCAGACTTTGTTTCCTTCATCGGTATACGTAGAAATAAAAGACCTACAAAACCTTCTATACCATGAATGGATTAAAGATGAAGAGAGGTGAAAGTGCATACATGTCATAGGGCTATCCAAATGTGGTACCTGCAATCCAGCAAACAATCTCAAGTTCATCGCACAGTTTCTATCAACTTATGTGGATTGAATTTGTATACCATCATATCCTTGTATGAAATTTAAATGAGTAAAATATGTTTTTATTTATTGTTTTCTCAAATTTTTTTGTTTTAGTGTCTTTAAAAATTTAATACGTAGGTTTTTAGTTCCTATATTTTAAAATCACAAAATTTAGTACATTTTTACTTTTTATATTATAAAAATTTATTCTTCAATATGTTTTAAATACCTGCAAATACGTTCTGTCTGATTTTAGTCTTTGCAAAATTTGGTTACTTTTAGATTATGATAGTGTTCCATTTTAATAGTGAGTAACTAATTAATCAATTTTTTTGACAAGTATGTAAGCATTGAAAAAAAAATAGTGAGTATAGCACACATATCTTGTATAAATAAGTACACTCACATCTTGTATAAATAAGTAGTGACTCTAATAGAGTTTTCTCTCAGTGACTGCGACTTGACAAAGAAAATAAAACCCAACAATATCTTTGTCGACGAGGGCTAGTGCGCTCCTTTGGCATGTTGGGATAACATCTCTTGTTAAATTTTATCTTAAAATCAATTGACATTAAGTGAAATTATCCAATATGTATATTATAAGCTGCACCCTAAAAGTTGAGACAATCGATGTAACATTTATTCCTCACCCCTCCTCCATAGATACCTGCCACAACAGGTGAGTTAGATTTCATCAAACCAATTGACATTAAATGAATTTGTCCCCCAAAAGTTGAGACAGACGATTTGAGATTTCTTAGCTAATTAACATCTCTGTCTTCTCCATGCCCCACACTAATGTCCACAAAGACTTCTTCATCGCCATTTTGGTATAGTGTAGGTGAGAGAATCTAAGAAGGGAAGAGAAGGACCTTCTTATTGTGTGAGAGAGAAGAGGAGCGGTGCAAGGTTAATTTAGGTTGTGTGAGAAAGGATTGAGATTTTAACATTGGTTATCTTGATGTAAAACTGTTGCAAAATATTACAATTGTACCACCACACAATTTGTTAAATTGGTTTTACTTCAACTGATGTAATAGCAGCATTGTTAATTGTGTATTTTGTAGCAGTGTGAGATTAACTGTAACTATCAAACATTCACCAGTATATCTTCTAGATTTTGTTTTTTTAAATAAGTGATAAGATTTTATGCATCCCTGAATATATTTGAAATAATTTGGTTAGTTCAGTAGCTATAAAATTTTCCTTTTACTTGTAAAATTTTGTTATCTCGATGCAATGCTTAGTGATTCTTTTAGTTCCAGTTACTCGAAGATACACACAAGACACATATATAAGGAGAAAAGCTAACTTTATTTAAGATACGGCCTTCATATCCTAAACTAAATGTAAACTAACTTCAAACTTAACATATAAATATTTAAAAATATTCATACATAGTTTAATTTTAATGAGTAATGATGATTTTGACCTCAGAATCCTTTATATTGTAACAAATAAATAAAATTCTCACTTTCCCGTCATGGCTTTGTGGTTTACAGATATCATCTGAAACCATCAGAAGGATTCAAAGTTCAAAACTTGGTATATAAAAAAAAAAAAGCTTCTTAGCTCATACAAACATTGCTTATACAGTAATGAAATTTCAAAACCTGAAAGTCCTGCTTTACTGCTTGTCATTGCCTTCATTTTGGATATTTTTTAATTCCTATTCTCAGTAAAATTTAGTATGAAAAGGAAAATGGAATATAAGAGCTCCCAAAATATTCAGTTATGTGGGAGATCAATATCCCTCAAACTGAAAACTTCAAAATATTCCTGCCAATATTTAGAAAGATATGGAATCAGTGAGCAAAATAAAAAGTATCCCTTTCTTTAAGGTATGGTACGAAAATAACCTTGATGTGTGGTACTTGTCAGATTTCCTTAGCAATTCAATAGTATGTCAATCAGATTTATAAGTGTCCTTCCTTCCAGCAAGAATCATTGAAATTTGGAGCCCTCTACAAAATCCTTGATTGAATAGCAAGCGGGTTTGGAACTCTGACACATATGGGAACCATGACAAGATAACTATTGGCAAGAAGATTATTGATCCCATTACATATTCATAAGTTCTGGATAGCTCTTTCACTGAGTCCCATAGTTTAGCTCCTTTAAAGCACACCTTGCATACTTGTGCAATCTTGAGTGCGAATGAAAGAAAGGAACATGTATCAGTATTTTTTTGTGAATGAAGGCACACTTGCATAGAAAACTTTCTAGGAGGTGTGCAAGTAGAATATTCACCATGATGAAGAAGTTCTAACTCACCTGAATAATGCCCCATCCAGAGGGCATGAAGGCGATAATGGCAGCAAACAAATCTGATATGGTAAGTCCACATACCACAAATAATACAGTCATGACCGATAAGAAGGCAAGAAAGAGAAGTGCCTTAAGAATACGAATCGTGAGCTGAAAGTCAGTCCCAAATCTTTGTCTTTCTATGGATACAATCTGGCATTCCCATATATGGAATTCATACAATCAGCAGAAGAAAAATGCAGAAATGTGAACTAATTTTAACTGTGCAATGGCTAAAATGGTCTAAAAGCTCCACTTGTTTGATTGAAAATAAATGTTTTATGTCTAAAATGTAATCTAGAAGCAAAAATTAACTTAATCTTAAGTTAATAATACTTTTCTAGCAAACAATTGATTAGGATTAAATTGAAGCAATAGTGGTTTTATGGGAAGTCACACTTGATCCCCCAGCTAGCATTTACATACCTTCAATACAGTCAGTATTATTATTAAAATTAACCAAGAAAGTCCAAATACCTACAAGGAAATACCAAAGGTAGTCGTAAGATGCTGCCAATAAAACTTGAAAGCATTAATAGGATTGGAGAATACAAAAGATGAGTTACTGTACCAGCAAATCTTTGTTATGATGAGTAATATCCATGTGGTAGACAATTCCATATTGGTACATAAAGAAGCGAAATGCAAGAATTATCTCAATTATTTTACCCCTGAGATTTGAGTATTTCAGGTGTTCATTTTGTTCATCCCACCAAGATTCCCAGCTTCTATCAGATGAAATACCAATACCATCAGGATATCCCATCCACCGCTTCCAATCTGTCCAATCATCCACTGTTTTTAGCAAATCAAAGCCAGAAGGATTAAACAAGAAAGGAGCAAACAGCCAGGACGTGGCCAAAAACCAGATTGAGATTATGATGAATAAATAAAGATGCGAGCTGCGATATGACTCTCCATAGAGTTCATAAACAATCAATAGCAAGAGGATCTCTAGGCCCTTCACAAAATGACTTCGTGAGTACATCCTGTAGTTATCAGCAAACTTCACATGGAAGACAATCAATCCACGACCTGTTGGTCTATATTTAGAGCCCCCATGTAAGAGTGTTCTTCCATAATAATGTGCTTTTGTTCCAAGCTGGAAAGTAAAGAACACAGAGGCTAGCTGCAGCTGCATGATGATAAAATCAGCCACGGCAGTGCGAAATCCTCTCTCTAAGCCAATTTCCATAACCATTGGCAGCAAAAGCAGTAAGCCCAACTGAACAACAGACTGAGTTGCCATGGCCTCTTCAAGGGCTTTGCTCTGATGTATGTTTAGACTTTGAAGAATTTCTCTCTCAACTCCACTCAAAACCATATATAAACGCCCATATAAGAACGCATACACAATCAACACAGTTACCTGAAAAATTAATAATATCCAAATATATGTGTCAGGATAGGAGATATAAGGTTGGCCCAATGATTGGGGAATGATGAAGGGAGAAAGGAGGGGCGGGGGGGAGCTGGGGAGAGGTCGCGGGTTCAAATCTTCCAACTGACATTTTTAATAAAACTAACAAACTAACATTACCGATAAAATAAAAAACAAGGGTCAACATAGATCCATTTTACACCACAAAAGTAGGGTCATGTTCTTTTTTATTTAGTTGTGTAGTCTGCGATTGCATTATACGTTTTTACATTTCAAATGTTTCATTATATAAATATATAGTCATATAAACTCAAAAATTTAGTTTATATTTAAAACTTTGGAATTTGTTTCATATTTAATACCAGATTAAGAAATGTGATTTTGATAGAAGATATACATTTTGCCTATCCTCCACTTTCAAAAAGTCAACACAATCTTGAAAGAGCCTGAATTAAACTGAAGAGAAACCCTCAATTTGATCCTTTGAAGTTACACATATCACCGTATTAGTCCTCCAAAGATCATGTCACCAAATTAGTTCCTTGATTGAAGATCTAAAATGTCACTATTTAAGTCCTTGTGGAAGACTAAAGTGGTGACAAAAAGTATTTTTGAAGGACTAATTTAGTTACCAAAATTTTTAAAGGACTAACGTAGTGACATATAAATTTGAACGACCAAGTTGAGGGTTTTCTCTAAACTAAATGAATCCTACATATTAAATACTTATTAAACATTGTCTACCCTCCTTGTGTTATGTAGTACAAGTTTGTAGACTGCAAAGAGTAGTGCTTAATTCAAGTCTTACGAAAGCAGCCATTTCATGCGAAATTGCAGCTAGATTTCTATCCATATATCTTTCCCATATTCTGTTTTATCTAAACCATTTTTGAGTAGTAGACCTAACTTCAACAATAATTTAAGATTAACAAAGGTAAGATCACAACAGAATCCATTCACAGGCATATGTTAAGATGTATTGTGTTAAACTTTATTCTATACTTTATACTTAATTACTGAAAGTATGTAACAAGTTGGTTCTATGTTGGAAGAAAACACTATATACTCCAATTAGACAAAGTACATTATAATAATGTGCTATCATAATAGCCTTAAACTATCAAGATAAGATCCCCAAAATGAGATTTGATTAATTACCATGCTACTGAAGTAGAAACCAACTGTTGTGAAGTAGAAGGACATCATTCTGTAGAAGTCAAATCGTTGCCCAAGTCGATAAACATCACGGCTAAGTGTTTGTTCTCCGTTTTCACATGCAACCTTAGCCTCAAAGAGTGATATCTGATTCATTCCCGTGTCATGCCCCTTACCTACTTGTATATATTCATTATGTGTGATAAATCCTTGACGTAAAGTTGAATTGAACCCTATGTATGTTAAGTACAATTAGTAAAAAATTCCATAAATGAGTTTAAATCCACAATATAGATTAGAATTGAATTCTATGGATGTTAAGCATAATTAGTAGAAAATTTAGATCCCTCATATATCATTTTGTACTCAACCATACAGTACCTGCAAATATATCATTACTTAAGTTTATAATTTTTTATGCTTTGCTTATGCCACCTCTTGTTATGTGGAAGATTCTGTCAAATATATCAGGATGACCATAATGAAACCGGACCCTGCAAATTCAGGAATATGGATTACTTAACTAAAGTGAAGAGAGAATTGTTGACAATTTTATGTATTTTTGTTTCAAATTTCAAATAAGAATTCTAGAAGATTGCAGGCTACTATCTAGTCTGAATATGATGCCTTCACGAAAAATGCTCCTTGGTCTCTTATTGCCATACCTCCAAACAAGGAAGCAATTGTCTACAACAGGGTTTTTCGCATAAAAGAAAACCTGGATGGTACAATCAACAAATACAAAGCTAGGTTAATTGGTGACCAAGGAGTTTCACCAAGAACCTCGTTTTGATTACACAAAAACTTCTATTATAAAACTTGTTACTATATCTTAGAATTGTTCTAGCTATAGCTCTCACAAACATGTGGCCTTTGCAGCAGCTTTATGTCAACAATGAGTTTTTGAATGGACTCTATCATGAAGAAGTCTACATGCAACAACCATTGGGGCTCGTAGTTGCTAACAAATCCCTTAGCTTGCAAACTGCAAAACCACACTTCTCTGCCTTGGATTCACTGCTGGTAAATGTGACCCTTCTTTCTTCTCATATACGGATACAATACTAATACTATCTACCTCTTTGTGTACATAGATGATATTATCATTACAAAGAGCTAATATGCAGCTTATTCAATCCCTTACTCAACAGCTTCACAATACTTTAGCATTGAAACAACTTTTACTACTTCGATGCCTCTCTATATAGATTTGTTGTTGGCTTATTGCAGTATTCCACTATGGTTCTAAATTGCGGTTATTGTTGCAGTTGCAAGTATTGCAGCTGTTGCAATGCGGATTGCGGCGTGAAAGTATCCAAACATAAAAAAAAACTATAATAGTATATCTTTTATTCATAAGGTTGTATAGACTTCTTTTTTAAAACTGGCATGCTAAGACAAGACATTGATTGAGATCTCAACTAGGATGGCACCCCAGACAATGCTAATCATCTATACAACATACCAAGAAAATATATTAAAGTAAATATAAAGGATTACAAAAGGTGGGTGGGGGGGGAGCATGAACCTGCCCCAAACCATTCATCTGAACCTAAAAAAGGTAAACCGTATCTATTATGGAAGAAATCCTCCCTAATGAAAGAGGGGATTAAATCCCACCAAACTAAGCCTTGTGCAGAGGTGCCAAAGGAGGCAAGCTTATCGGCACAAGAATTTCCTTCCCTAAATATATGCAAACATTTAAAAGAGAAAGAACGAGTTATAACTATACAATTTAACCAATTATTCCTAATTTCAAAGGCACCAAGTTAGGATTATGCAATGCTAGAATAACAAACTTGAAGTCACTTTCTGGCCACAAATTGCACCAACCCTTGTCGTTAGCTATTTCAATGTCCATTATAGCTCCCAAAAGTTCTGTGTGAGTGGCAAAGTTAATACCAACAGAGCAAATAAGAAACCCAAAGTGATAGCAGATCGGTCTCTGAAAATTCCCACACAACCAGCAGGTCCAGGAGCTCCTTTGGCAGCGCCATCAGTATTACATTTAATCCAGTTGCAAATTGGAGGGGTCCAATCAACCTGAATTATTGAAGGAGCTTTCTTTGGATGACCTGAAACCGAAAAAGCTTTCAAAATGTTGAATTCTGAGATTTTAGAACACATTCAAACAGAGCTAAGATTTCCAACTGTGTTGACTCCAACAATGACCATGGATTTGGCTTTCAAAGAATGTATCGTAGCATTAGAAAACCGAGCTTTGTTTCGGGCGAACCAAATAACAGATATGATATAAACAATAGCAGACACAATAATGTTTGTTGTTTGTGTTCCCCAATTTCCCTTACAGATGGGCAGATGATTGAGCATGGAGAGGCATTAAAGAAAAGATTTTTCAAATGCTGAAACCATTGCCACCTGATTTTAGCAAAAGGGCAGTCAAAGAAATAATGATTCTTGGTTTCCTCTGCTGCTTTGTATAAACTACAGGCAGATACCATGATGCACACTCTGCGTTTAAGACACTCAACTGCAGGTATGTGTTCTTGAAGAATATGCCACACTAAGAAAGCTTTTGAAGGCGGAATGGATTTGGTCCATATGAACTTAGACTAGCTAACCTTTAAACCAGAAGGATTCCGAATTAAAAATGCTTCCTTTAAGGAGAGGGTTCCAGAATCAGTCTCGTTCCACCTTATTTGATACTGAGCCTCCTGTACCCAGATAGTAACTTGACATAATTAAGAATACAGAGAGGGGCATCTCTGAAACAGGACTTGGGGTCCAAGAACCGTTAACAATGAAATCTTTCACAGTTGTTCCATCTTTTGCATAGACTTTCATTTATTTTTTGAATTTTTTTTTATAATTTTAATGAAAAATTTAGAATAGATATGCAATAAAATACAGCTACTTAATGTAAACAATTTTAAGGAGCAAGAAGAACACAAAAGTAATTGCTATGACATAAATTTACTAATTAATTATTAAAAAACACTCTTCAAATAACCTAAGAATTTAATTAAAAAACCCAATTTCGTAGGGATATAAAACATATTTTAGCTTAAAAATAATCATATTTTGCACTCTCCATAGCCTGCCAATCCAGAGATTTCCTTCTATGTAAACAAAGTCTGCCAATTTATGTCAAACCTGAAGACCAGCTTCACAAAGGGAGCCATTACTCTGATGCAAATTGAACTTCTGATGGCAATGACGGCAGAAGATCAACCTTTGGGTCTTGCATCTTCTTTGGACCCAACCTTATCCATATCGTGGCCTGGTCCAGCACTAAAGGCTGAGTATCACAGCCTTGCAGCCACTGAATCTTATGGATTCAGTCATTGTTGCAAGAACTTCAAGTGCACATCCCCCCTTATACGATCTACGTGTCTCCTAGCTAATCCTGCTCAGCCACCTACAGCTTGAGGGGTGTATGTCACCTACCACTGAATCCTTTCTCCTTTTCTCTGAAATCTAAGATGGAGCTCCAAGAAAGCCTTAATTAAGGCGACTTTCCATCACACACCTTCATGTTTAGGGCTATGAGCTTGGGTCGTGGAAATGTCGGTGGCCCAACAATGGATCTAGGATAGGATCTATGATAGAGTTTTGATGACCTAATTCAACTCCACAAAACTGAGAATTTCCCAACTTTTGTAAGGACTACATTAGTCATATTTCTAGTAGATGTGGGACTAAAACCACCTCACACCCAGCACAATGAAGGTGCTCCAAAGAGGTTTCACTTAAGGTGGCTTTCCAACAGAAAATAACGTAAAATGTGAAAAAGGTAGAAAAACAGGATGAAAATCACAAGGAATTTATAATAATACTTAAATGCAGTATCAGTACAGGACAACAAATTGGGACTGACCTTAAAGGATTTGCCAAAGTTCGTTGGCCAATGGTCGAATAGCTGGTCTTCTGGTTTGACACAAACCAAGCAAGAGAAGAAACACTGCAAAATAAGTGATAGATAAGAACAATTGTGCCAATTCAAGTTTGATACACTCTGATGTAGCAGATAAGCTTAAGAGTCTTGTGAACAAGGAAACTGACAGTATCAACTTCCTTACTTATGATGTAATAAACTCATACACAAGCTCCAGCCTTTAAAGAAGAAATACATAGAAGTATTTATTTTCTAAGCTATGAAATAATTTCTTCAAACAAAATTTAATACTAGAAATTGTCACAAGGACGACCTTCCAGTAAATATATGCTCCCTTATACCCAAAATGGTGGGTTTCTGTTGCTCATGTCCTTTCCGGAATTCTTCCAATACATTTCTCATTTTGAAAGATTCTTCAAAATAGTTATCCTTAACAAAAAGAAAGAAAAAAACAATAAAATTAGGAGCATTGATTTATACAGAAAGTACCACTTAACTCATTAAATTGAAGTCCAAGGAAAAGTTACCTGATTCATGTCTCTGATCTGCAAGGCTTCTCCACGGGTAAATATAATGGCATGATTTTGGTTTTCAGCTTTCCCTTCACCGATTTGTGTTGGAGGACCAGGTAGCTTGATGCGATAAATTTCCTAATAGTGCAATATAGAATCATTTGAATTAAAATTTAAGGCTGTTCAAACCCTAAACCAATTCAACATGAATTGAGCAACCCATGCGTATATGATATCAAACTAATTCATTATATGGTTATGGATAGCAGTAATACATAATAGAAACCCCTTCAGTTATATCATGCAAATAGCCGCACATAACATTCTTTTTGTTTGCCCCCTTAATAATCTTTTTACTCTAGAATTATTATAGCAGTATTCATATCTCAGCTTCTACTTTTGTGGAAAAGATCAAATAGATTCTAGAGAAACTTTTGATTCGTTACTGATAGGCTAGCTTCTACTATTGTTAGGCTAAATTAGGGTAAGAAGAAAAGAACAAAGGCAATAAAATAACTTCAGTAAATTTTCATTACCAGCAAAAGACTATACCCAAACACATATGTACTAAAGATGATTATTACAAGAAAAAAAAAAGGGCCCATTAATGAGGGAACAGGAAGCAAAGGTTGGAAGTCTAGATACCAAAAATTATCTCAATCAATTAATTTAGTCCTTGAACTTTACAAAAAAAAATCAGTGTTTTTCCTCCCTCGTCAAAGACGACATTAACATCGTTTAGGAACTAAAACCACTGCTTTTGTAAGATTTAGGGACCAAATTGATCAAAGTTGAAGTAGAGGGACTAAAACCAAGCTTCATAGAAAATACAGGGACAAAATATATTTTATCCAAAAATTTTAAATGGAGTTCTTTATCCGTTGAGGAGGCTGGGTCTTTCTTTTGGATCTACTAGAGGTCTTGATCGGCTTCTCCCACAGTGGGCTTGCCTCAATTACATTCCCAATTTTGCAATGAGAGATTAATTAAAGGATTTTAAAAGACTTATTTGTGATAAAAAATTCTTGTGATATTCAATCAAGACTTTTAAATAACATAAAGGATAAATGATCATGGTGGTCCCTAAATGTGTAAATTGGAGTCAATTTAGTCCTTGAAAGAATGAAAATTCTGATTTAGTCCATGAATGCATAAATAAAGTACAATAATTTGTCCTGCTTATAATAGTCAAGAACCAATTTGATATTAAGTTGTATTTTTTGAGGACCAATTTTACATTAAATTATAAAGTTCAAGGACTAATTTATCATTAAATTGTACATGAGACATAACTTTGCACTTTTTACACATTCTGGGGACTGAATCAAAATTTTCATTCTTTCATGGACCAAATTAAATTGTCATTGGTTTACACATTCAAGGACCAAAATGGTAATCTATCCAAATATAAATAAATTGTGGTATTCAATCAAAATTATCCAAATTTTTTAAACAACAGGATGTCATAATTTGGTCATATTCAATTGAGACTTTTGTTAGAACTTACAAAAAGTCATCTGGTATTAAAAAACATACAAATTTCGATGAACTATTTTGTATGATAGATTTTGTGTGACTTCTTAGTGGAATGTATAAATGCTGCACCCATTCAATAATCCCACCGAAACCCTTGATACTTTCTTGTGGGTTGTTAAACTTTTCTTTCTCCCATCAAACATGATTATTTCTCTTATTGTTGAAGGCAATGTACAAGACATTGGTAAAATACTTTATTGTCTAGCTCTTTCTTCTAATCCTACACACCTTCTCTATAGTCAGGTCAAAGATCTTTCTATTTTTCCCTCTTTAATCAACTTGTTTGGATGAATTAATTGTATGCATCACAATATAGTCTTTTTGTTATGGAAGTGATGAAGAACAAACAAGAACCGCAGCAGCAACTTGTACAAAATGTCATACACAGAGTTTTGCAGCAAGGTGAAAAGAGAGAAAGATGAGAAAGAACACACAGAATATACATGGTTCGCCCTTGAGTAAGGCTACATCCACGAGAGGGAAAATAGAAAGCTTTTATTACTGATGCAATATACAAGTGGAAGCTTGTTAAAACACAGGGCATCCTTGCTTTATATAAGCAGAGGACAAAAAATAACAGAATAAACTTCCATATGGATTTTGGTCACAGCCCAACAATTCACCACCTTGAACTAATATCCATATAAAACACAAACTGCACCTTCCAAGCACACATGATCTTATCCTCAACAATCTACATTGAGCAAGCTTAAGCAGTGATCAAACTTGCTCTTTGGAACTAGCTTTGGGAACATATCAGCAGGATTGTGCAGAGTGCTAATCTTATGAACTTTGATTCTTCTTTCTGACCGAATGAAGTGATATCTAACATCTATATGCTTGGTTCTATCATGATGAACCTGATCCTTGGCGAAGCATATAGCACTAAGGCTGTCATAGTAGATGTTAGCATATTCTTGATTAATTCTGAGATCATTTATCAGACCTCTCAGCCAAATTCCTTCCTTTGCAGCTTCAGTAAGAGCCATATATTTAGCCTCAGTAGTTGAGAGGGCAACAGAAGGTTGAAGTGTTGCCTTCCAACTCACCAAGCAGCCACCAAGGGTGTAAGAATACCCTGTTAGGGACCTTTTCTTGACAAGATCAGCAGCAAAATCAGCATCAGAATAGCCAGTGAGACAACAATCTGAGTTAGATCCATAGATCAACCATACATCTGTAGTCCCTTTAAGATATCTGAAAATTCTCTGCACAGCCTTCCAATGTTCCTTTTGAGGTTGGTTTAAGAACCTACTAATCATGCTAACAACATAAGCAAGGTCAGGTCTGGTGTAGACCATGGCATACATGAGACTGCCAACAACACTTGAGTATGGAACCTTTGACATATAGTCCTGATCAGCCAGAGCTTGAACCTTTATCATAGCAGACAACTTCTCTTTTTCTGAAAGGGGAGTATTGATAGGTTTAGAATCTGTCATTCCAAATCTCACAAGTATCTTTTGAATGTAATCCTTTTGAGACAAAAATAGCCTTTTCTGAGTTATGTCCCTATAGATCTCCATTCCTAAGATTTTCTTTGCAGCCCCTAGATCTTTCATATCAAATTCACCACTCAGGAGGATCTTCAGATTTTGTTTATCACACATGTTTTTTGCTACACTAAGCATGTCATCTACATAGAGTAGAAGATAGATCATTGATCCATCCTCCACCTTGTTGTGATAAACACAGTAGTCATAGAGACTTCTCTTGAATCCTAGGCTGGTGATAAAGCTGTCAAACCTCATGTACCATTGCCTTGGAGATTGTTTCAAACCATACAAGGACCTCTGCTGCTAACAAACTGATAACTGCTAAATATGAGTTATTTTGATGATAAAAATATATTGAAAATATCTTTAAAAATATTTATTTAGCAGTTATCTTTGGCTTAAATATTAAGATTTGATATTTTTCTTATTTATGGCTTGCAGATATAAAAATGAGAGATTAAAAGAGAAAAAGATCCAGAAAATATCCAAAATATCAAGAAATCTCAAGAAGATATGATTACAAGCAAAACAAACCCAAAAGATATCAAAAATATCAAAAAGGAAGATTTCTAGCATCAGGCCCAAGTCCACTCCAACAGTTATAAAAAGAGAGTCAAGCCAAGGAAGAGAAAAACACCACAGAACCCCCTCTCCTAGGGGTTTCATTTACTCCCTCTCTTTCTTTCACCCCCTTCTCATTGTAAAGCCCTCAATGGTCATGAGTGGTTAAGCCTCTAGTTAGGGCCTGGCAGGCCTTAAAGCCTAGCGATGTATGATGTACTCACTATTTATCAATGCAAAGGTGTTTTCCATTCTATTATCTTTTCTGTTTTTATCTTGCATTATTTATCTTTATATTTTGTTAGGGGTTAGACGTTCAGGAGAGGGTAACTTCTAAATAAGATTTAAAGAATGTATGCATGTATTGGTTTTAGGGGTTAGACGCTCGAAAGAGGGTAACTCCTAATAAAACAAAAAGAAAGGATTTCATAAGAAAAACGTTGCTAGGAATAGAATGATAATTTTATGCCCATGCATTCTTGCAAACATCTATAATTCATTCTTCATGCATTTTATTTGTTGAGTCTTTACAAAGGAATTTGGAAGATAGATAAATAAAATAGGCTTGTCATCGTGAGGAATCAGGGACAAGTAATTGAACAGATGTGGGTAGAATAGAATCACCTAAATTGATAAAGAAAAATCATAAATTCATGCATCCTAGGCAAACAAGGCAGGCTAGGTCCCAACCTTATCAAATTTTGATTTTATTTTATTTTTATCTTCTATTTTTATCTTTTAATTTTATTATCTTATCTTTTATCTTCTATTTTCTTTATCATATCTTAATTTAAATATTTTATCTTCCCTATCTTCTATTTTTATCTTTAAATCTCTTATCCTTTCTTTTAAATCTTTATCTTATCTACTATATTTTCTTATCTTTATTTTAAATTCTTTATCTATTGCTTTTAAATTGGGTTTACATTAATCTAAGTACAAACAAAGTCTATGTGGATTCGACACTCGGATTTCCGAGTACTTTACTACTTGTGACAATTTGGTACACTTGCCAATGAGTTAACACAAACATACCTTTCTTTTCCTTGAACTTCAAACCCTTCAAGTTGTTTCATTAGAATATTTTCTTCTAATCTTCCATAGAGAAAGGCAGTCTTGACATCAAGTTGTTCAAGTTCCAACTCTTGGTTTGCCACTATAGCAAGCAAAATCCAGATGGATGTATGTTTGACCACAGGTGAAAAGATTTCGTTGAAATCTACTCCTTCTTTTTGGCCGAATCCCTTGGCAACTAACCTAGCCTTGTTTCTTATCCCTTCCTTTTCTGAAAGACCAAGTTTCCTCTTGAATATCCATTTGCAACCTACCACATGTCTTCCTTTAGGTAGTTCAACAAGTTTCTAGGTTTGATTCTTATATAGAGATTTCATTTCCTCTTTCATAGCTAACAACCAATTTTCAGCTTCAGGATGATTAATAACTTCTTTGTACGTGGCAGGTTCATTTGAATCTATTTCTTCAGCTACATGTAATGCATAGGCAGCCATGTCTTCAAAACCATATCTCTCAGGAGGCTTACTGACCCTCTTAGGTCTCTGACTAATTCCTGAATTGAACTGTGTAGGCTCGGGTTCAGCATTCTGATGAGCCTCATTTGCACTGGAATGTTCTAATTTCTCACCTTCTTGAGGAATAGGAGATGTATCTGTATGACCCCTTTTTTTAGAGTCTTTGGTTGTAGATTCTACATCCTTTTCTTGAGGAGAGTGGCAGCTCTGTGTTCCAGCAATTGGAACCTCAATTTTTGGATGGAGCAGATGTGATTCATCAAAAATTACATCTCTGCTTAGAAGAACTTTCCTTTCAGAGGGTGACCAAATCCTATAACCTTTCACCCCATCACCATAACCCATGAACAGACCCTTTCTTGATCTAGGTACCAGCTTTCCTTCATTGACATGATAATAGGCATTGCAGCCAAATACTCTTAGATTTGAGTAGTTTGTTGTTTTGCCATTCCAGATTTCAATAGGAGTTTTAAGTCCTATAGCAGTAGAGGGTGTTTTATTGATTAGAAAACAAGTTGTATTGATAGCTTTTTCCCAAAAACTTCTATTGAGACCAACACTAGACAATAGACATCTTGTTCTTTCTAAGAGTGTTTTGTTCATGCGTTCAACAACTCCATTTTGCTGACGAGTATTCCTAACAGTAAGCTGTCTAGCAATCCCTTCATCTCTGCAGAATTTGTTAAATTCTGTTGAGCAAAACTCCAAGCCATTATCAGTTTTGAGTCTTTTAACTTTCCTTTCAGTTTGTTTTTCAATCAGCGTCTTCCATTCTTTGAAGCATTTGAAAGCTTGACTCTTCTGACTCGTGATGTAGATCCATGTCATCCTTGAGTAGTCATCAATTATGGACAGGAAATACCTTCCACCACCTAGTGAAGGTACTCTTGTAGGCCCCCAGCAGTCAGCATGAATGTAATCAAGAGTTCCTTTTGTGGTGTGAATTGCTTTAGGAAATTTAATCCTATGTTGCTTGCCGAAAACATGGTGCTCACAAAATTTAAGTTCATCCAATTTCTGATTTCCCAACAGTTGTTGTTTTTGAAGTATCATCATACCTTTTTCACTCATATGACCTAGCCTCATGTGCCACAATTGAGTTAAGTCAGGTATGCTCTTATTGGATCTTGATGCAAAAGCTACTAGACCATCCTCAACACATGTTGTACCTTGAAGTATATAGAGATTACCCCTCTTTATACCCTTCATGACCATTGTAGAGCCTTTCTGAATTTTCATGACCCCATTTTCAGTGTTGCATTTGAACCCCTTTCCATCCATAATACCTATGGAGATTAGATTCTTCTTCAGCTCTGGAACATGCCTAACTTCAGTGAATGTTCAGATAATTCCATTATGCCTCTTGATTTTTATTGTGCCAATTCCAATTGTCTTGCATAAGACATCATTTCCCATGAAGACATTTTCACCCGATTTCTCTTCATAGGTGTCAAACTAGGTTTTGTTAGGACATATATGAAAGGAACAACCAGAGTCTAATATCCACCGATTTTCAGAATGTTGGTGATGATCAGCAACTGAGAGAACAAACTCATTTTCAGATGTGGAACCTTCCTTGGTAATAACAGCAGATGGTTTGCCCTTTTTCATAGGACAATCCTTTTTCCAGTGACCTGGCTCCTTGCAGTAGTTACAGATGTCCTTTTGATTGACATGAGTTTTCTTCTTTCCTTTGAACACCTTTTTCTTGATGTTCTTGATGGAGTTAGAGACCACCAGACCAGATCCATTTGATTCTTTAGAATTTTCGGGTGCTTTAGATCAAAGTTCCCTTGAGTATAAGCTGGATTTCACCTCCTCCATGGTGACACATTCCTTACCAACACTAAGAGAATTGACAAAGCTCTTATATGATGATGGTAGAGAGGCTAACAGAATCATGGTAGCATCTTCATCCTCTATCTTAACATCTATATCTCTTAATTCTATCAAAATAGAACTTAATTCATCAAGATGATCCTTAAGAGATGTACCTTCTTTCATGTGTAAACCAAACAGACGCCTCTTCAAGACGAGCTTGTTGCAGATTGACTTAGTCATATACACCTTTTCCAACTTGAGCCATAAGCCACTTGCAGTTTCTTCATCTACAACTTCATATAAAACTTCATCAAACAAGGAAAGCAAGATTAGTGAGTGAGCCTTTTTTTTCTTGTTCTGCAAGTTCTTCAGTCTTTGAAATAGAGACCTTTTCTTTTGATTCAGAAGCCACTTCTTTCTTCACAGATGCAAAAGCAACAGGAGCCCAGACACGTTGTTCCTTTAACAAAGCATGCATCTTGATGCGCCATAGATTGAAGTTGTTCTTTCCCTTGAATTTTTCAATCCTAATAGTGTTTGACATGATTTCTTGAGTGTTCTTGATACAGTGAAGCAGCGAAAGAACCAGAAACAAGACTCCCGCAGCTTGATCTTTGTATTCAGACAAGAATCTTGAATTCCCTTGATCGCAACTTGAGCTCTTGATACCAGTTTGTTATGGAAGTGATGAAGAACAAACAAGAACAGCAGCAGCAACTTGTACAGAATGTCATACAAGAGTTTTGCAGCAAGGTGAAAAGAGAGAAAGATGAGAAAGAACACACAAAATTTACGTGGTTCACCCTTGAGTAAGGCTATATCCACGGGAGGGAAAACAGAAAGTTTTTATTACTGATGCAATATACAAGTGGAAACTTGTTAAAATACAGGGCATCCTTGCTTTATATAAGCATAGGACAAAAAATAATAGAATAAACTTTCATATGGATTTTGGTCACAGCCGAACACTTTTAAAATTCACAAGACTTTTTTTATGTCTAGATAATATGTTAAAATCTCAAACCAGCACACCCCCTCAATAGTCATGGTCAGACTTTGCAGTAGACTTTCCTATACGATGAGTGCATGACTGGTTGGTGTTCAAGGCGCAACTATACAGAACTAAAATTAAATTTTTAACATTTAAGTAAATATGACAAAAGCGCAACTCACAATAAGACATCAAACGAGAATCATTTGTCCATACCTCTTCATCATATTTCTTCCCTCCCTTGATAAGAACAGAGAAATAAACCATCTGAGATTTCCCATCCTCTGTCTTCTCTTCTATTTCATCTATGTAAGCAACACGAAGGGATGAATGCCTGCATGGAATATTCTATTTTTCCATTGTCAATCCCATTGTTATTTTACAATATTCAAGGAACTTGTAATGTTCAGCAAATGGTTGTATTGACCCACGTTAACATCAGTTTGAGAATGTTAATATAGCAGTTTTTGTCTCTAGCATTTTTGGACTTCCTCTGATAACCGTACGCTTGACAAGAAACAACATAGGTGAACTTCAAATCGGCCATAGTTTGTGCTTCTTCGAGTAGCTTCTTATTTGTCTCGGAATAGCCTTCAGAGAGAGCTGCAAGAGAAACGACGTATATAAAGGGCTTCTGTGTGATTTGAACTTGAATACAGTATGTAAATAGAGAAATAACCAATGTCTGCCGCAGATTCTATGAAGCACTGAAGGATCATTGCTTGTCGGTAGTACATCATTCCTCTCACTAGCAAAAACAAAAGTTTGAAAAATAACATTTAAAGTGGAATATGTATTCAAATATCTAGCAACAAAAATATACTGTTCATTATAATCGAGACCTGTACGATAAAGTGTCTGCCCTCTGTAAGATGCCCACTGACGAATTAACTCCTCCTTATTTTCTTCAAGAACTTCTTCACTTTTTAGTCGTTCATGGAAATTGGACCATTCATCTACAGTACATTAATGTCACACAGTAAATGAGTGCACATGTAGTAAAGAGGGGGAAGTAATGTAAGTAAGAATATAAAAATAATACTCACCAGGATATATCTTGGTTAGGTAGAATAAAATTGATATTCCCTCTTCATTTTCCTTATTGATTTCCTCATCAGAATATTGAATATCTTCTTTGAAATAGGGTGTCAGAATACTGAAGCAAAACTCAGATATTAACATTTGATAGAAAATTCGCATTATTAGAATATACAGTCACGTGTATATATGTTGGTTACAATAGAATGATTAATTACAGACATTTAGGATAGATATTAGTTATTTTGTCACCTTAGTACGCCTTACTTCATAGTAAATCAATCCAGAATGTGTTTAGCTTTACACACTAACTTTTTCCAATATTTCTCTCTCAACAAAAGTAAATAATTAATCATCCATATATTTGGGAAAGTCAATAATTTGTTGATACGTGCATGCAGGCACAATAAGTGGGGTTGCAATTGTTACTGACAACAAAAGGCAATAGTAATAAAAAAAAAAAATACACATCTGATTAGTATCTTAGTCATTCTTCGTATTTATAATTTCCTCATAGTATCAATTTCAAATAAGTGAAAAATATTTACTTTTCGGCATGGTATCAGAGCTTGATCTGAACCATCTCTAGTCTCTCTTGTGGACCCAACCATGCAAGCAACAAATCGAAAAGGCTCGCCCAAGGTGGAGGCTGGTACCCTTACCAGTTGGATTGAAAGGTCTGCACTTCCTATCATTAGCCAAAAATTGATTTATCGGAACTAAATCCAATGGGAGAGGTCAAAAGGAAAAGGAAAGGAATGCTATCTCATGGGAAACTTCAAAATTCCTGAGAAAGGAGACTCTAACTTCCAAAAATGGAAAATGGAGAAAATTATAGTCATGTCATTCCTCCTACGATATGTTAAGGTAACACCAGGCAGGGGAATCTACTTAAAAAGAAAAAAACTTTAACAACTGTGACACAGATTAGGCAGGATGCACATCAAAAAAGAAAGTTACAATTGTTATTGCTCCTTTGTATCGGCAAACATGGTTACTTGGAGAAGCAACGAGTAGTTTGTTGTGACCAGAAGTAGTGCAGAAGCTGAACTTGGAGTCATGGCACAAGGTATTTGTGAAGGAGTTTTGCTAAAGAGGATGCTGGACGAGATCAAAATTCCTACCCATTATACAACGAGGATATTGTGTGACCTTCTATCAACATTTTGAAGAATCCAGTCTTCAATGATAGGACAAAGCATCTGGAGATTGATCAACACTTTATAAAGGAGAAAATTGACCATTGCATTATAAAGGAGAAAATTAACAAAAGCTCTCCCAAGAAAATCTTATGAAAGCATTAGTTGAGTTCTAATCTGGGAATGATAAACATCTACCACCCAGATTGAGGGAGTAGTGTTGATAATTAAGGAAAAGCAATCAAAATCATGGATTTGATCTGTGGAAATCAATTAGAATTATGCGATTTGATTTGTACATTTACAGTGAGTTCGTTTAAACTTAAAAGAAACAATTTTAAAATAAGGGCTTCTAAAAAAACACTTTTTTAAGAAACGGATAGGATTTGCTTCTATAAAAAAGTAAAAAACTATATATTTTAAGTAAAAACAGTTTAGGCATGTTAGGAAGTCTCACATCGCCTGCCTCAGTTCTTGGGGTGTAGCTTATATATCTGTTGGACAACTTCACTTAGAATTTGTGGTTAATTAGAATTTGTTTTATATCCTTCGATCATTCTCTTTTTTAGGATTTGTATTTATAGGAAAGATTATTCCATGATATTCAGGCAGCCTAGATTAGTGTACAAAATTAATCTCTTGTTATTTATAATTGCTCAATTGTATCAATTTCAAATAAGTGAAAAATATTCCACACCAAGAGATCAAGAGTTTGGTTCTTGTTGCCCTCATTCTTCCAATATAAAGTTGAATTTCAACACAAGATAGAGTAGAACCAATGTGTTTGTGCATGCTTCAAGCTCCAAGCTGAGCTCCAAGCAAGGACTCTTGCATGAGGTGGTGGGTTATGTAAATCCCCATACATGAGTTTGTCCTTCACATTATTCAATACTCGTTCTAGTTTTTTTTCCTTTCTTTTCAATATATTAGTCTATCACAATGACTAACCTGACGGACAACATGTCCCGAACTTTGGGAGCCTTTGGCATATTCATAAATAAGGAGTTTGCAAAGAATGTAATACGGCGGCGGGCTTCTAGATTTTGGGGCACATTTGTGGCTGATTCCTTGAC
Source organism: Glycine max (assembly GCF_000004515.6). Lineage (NCBI taxonomy): Eukaryota > Viridiplantae > Streptophyta > Magnoliopsida > Fabales > Fabaceae > Glycine > Glycine max. The sequence continues at coordinate 42,077,062 of NC_038244.2, forward strand.
TGTTAAAAGCAAATGAAGCCTAATAACCTACAGAGAAGAAACAGAAACTCGTCAACAACAGCAGATGCAAAAAGAATAATGCAATGTATTCACTTAAGTATATTTCTCAAGAAAAAACCTTTCTCGTCACTGATTTATTGTGTGTAAAAGAAGTGTTGATGTTGACAAACTGCTCCCCTCGCTTTACATGATGTTGCTGAGATTTTTGCAGAAAACTGGAAAAAGCAGAACCAAGTCTATATTGTAAAGCAGTACTTATTATAGTGTAAAAAGTAAACCAAAGCTCCAGTCACTGTTTCTAACATACAAATGGCCATTGATCATAACATCATGTATGACAATTTCTACAATATCTTGCAAGGCATTGGCTATCTTGGAGTCTAGTTTGCCATCATCAGATTGCTGTGGTAAGAAAAATGATATTTATAAGACCAAAATAAGACTAGCAAGAGGGCAGTGGAATATACTGAGAAAAAAAAGGAAGCATGATGGAAAAAAAACTACCAGCAGAGTTAATAACTTCTCCGACTTCTCAATGAGTGAAGGCAAGCCACTCATCTTGAATTCTTTGACAAATGTTTCTTCTCGTATGCACCGTTCTACTTTAGTGCATATACTGCTCACAGCCCTGTCTCGTACACGAAAAGAAACCCAAAATACTCTTGAGGATTCCAATAAGAAAATTAAATGAGTGAACAGAGGCTATACAAGTATTTCTCTCTTACTGCCTATCTTCTTCATCTAGCAGAAGCTTCAGTATGATGTCCTTTAGAGTCTCATAGCATTCAATAACTGCTGAAAACATATATCCGTCACTCCTAATCTTTTTATATAAATCGTCATCAGTTTTCTTCTTATAATCTTTTGCCATGTCAACTGCTATTGGAATCTATCACATATTGAAGTGATTTAGAAAGGAAGCAAAACAATCGTACGTCGTCCATTAAATTATGATAAACATTTGGCTGTAGGGAACCACTCATATGACACACCTTACTGGTAAGCAAGAATACAGGCCACTGAATGACAGAAACCTCAGTTGAACTATATGGAATTAGAAGAAAATCTCTGTCCCTGGAAAATTAATACTGAAGTGATACAATCAGAATTGGTTGAAATTCAGGAATCTAATGGAAGATATGTAATGCAGGCATGCAGAAGTATGGACCTGTCACTGATGAGGTCTTCCACTCTCATAGAATTTATAAACTCATTCCAAAACTGAGAAAAGTATGAAATATTATTTCGTTCATATGTCTCAGCCTGTGAGAGATAAACTCCATTGTAAGACTCCAGATAGATATTTATTAGCTTCTATGCAGTTATATAATTTCAATGTACACATACCAATTCCACTTGTTTAGTCTTTCTGTCTTTTCCAGTCCAAAAGCGCAGACTGAAAGCTCCTGGTACAGATTGAAATCTGGAGTGGAGCATTTCTACTGTCCTTATCTAAGAGATGCAAAATGTTAGTAGAAAATCACCAAAAATGCGTATGCATATATGGGCATAGTATTGGGTGCAATAAGATACAATACATAAGTAGTACAATTTTAAAAATATTATGATCGATATAGGTACATTATATATGTTATTAATTTATTTTTATTGATTTCGTTATTTTTCTTAATATAGCCGATATTAATATTGGTTTGCTATCATCGTCATATTATTGTTGGTCATTAATCTCTTGAAAAAACAATTAAAAAGACTAATTGTAATAAAAATTATTTTAAAATATTATATTAAAAGAATCACGTTGTTTGAAGATAAGACAATCATGCTTTGATACCGAGGCAACTCAGTAGCACGCATATCAGTATCTGACATGTATACCAATTTTGCTGTATTCATGCACCATATAGCCAGAAAAGTATTACCTTCAGCATGAATTTAGTACTATCATTGTCCCAAGCAATAACTCAAATCTTTCAGGAAAAAAAATCATGTAAAGATAAGTTTTATGATATAGCTTAGTAACAAATAATGCAGGTTTCTAAGAAGAAATCACATCACAAAAGGGGCAAATTACAAAGGTTCAATATAAAATATTGCAATAAACATGCCACTAACCTCTCCCAAATGGCTGAAGGCTCCAACAATGAAACCCAATAGAGTGGCATATATAGCATACCATATTTGAGTATCCATAAAATAAACCTATATACATTAATAAAAGATATAAGAGTGAAATGAAATAATCAACAAAAATATTAAAGCCAAAGTAATGGAACAAGATAAAGTTTGTAACTAGAAATTTGCAACTCACTAGGATAATTGGAGCCCATATTGCAAAGACAACACATATATTGTGAGTCTGACCTGTAACACTTAAAGAGTGTTAGTTGAATAATCTGACAGAACACGGAGTTAAGATAGTGAAAAGGACATTAAATGTTACCATTTTCTGGAAAGAACTCATGCCACTGATAGTTATCTATAGACAATCCCATGATTAATTTTGTGGGTCCAACAAGGGGCAATATCTATTGAAAGTTTAATTTAGTGAAAGGAGAAAAAAATTTAATGAAGTACAATTTAAAAAATATTTGGTCAGTTTCATACAATCATTAGTTCATAACACGGAGGAAAAAGTAAAATACATGAAACATGATTACAAGAATTCAACAGTTCATCTTTTGGGAATTGATTCTATGATCTTGTAAATTTGTGCTCAAAATAAAAAGATGCTGAAACCATGTGTTTCGAAGAGGGAGAGGCACTGAGATGCTGAAACCATGTGTTTTTAAGACACAATGGAAGCTTGTTAGGATTATTATAATTAATGCAGTGATGCAGTTCCTGATTACCATAATTAGATGATTTGGTTAGACTATATCACTCTATGTGATCTATGTGGACCAACAAAAGCGCACTTGAAATGGTAATGCACTCGAGGATCAGAAAGTAGAAAAACACAAGTTGAATTTATTCATCATTCATCTACTTCGATGTATTAAAACTCCATATTGTTAGCATTAGGCTTGAATAGTTGAAGTAACCGTGGTAGTGTCTGTGTTCAATTTATAAAATTAGAATATAAATGTTGATATATAATTTTAAAATAACATTATTTATTAATAACAAAATATGAATTTGCTCCACCCAATATAGTTGTTGAAACTGTATGGTTTAGGTAAGAAAGGAGAAAAAGAGAGAATATAGAATGGAATATTTTGATGTGTTACAAAATACAAAGAACCTACAGTCTACTTATACCAGAAATTAAGTACCAAACACCTAACCTTGTTTATCCTAATATATCATATATAATTCTTTTCCTCAATATTTTGAAGATACTCTAACACTCTAAATAATTTGAATTGATATTTTAACAAAGAAATTCAGTTTGCCATTCAGGATTTTTATCTCCCTATTTTGGCATTGAAGCCATGTTTTTTACTTGATTAACATACTCATATGTCAGTTAGCATTGGCATCCATTGTTAAAAGTAAAGATGCCCCTTATCACCTTCGTTGGTTTGATTATATATGTACATAGCCACATTATCACTCGCATGTGTTTTAGTGTCCACATTTTACTGAACTCAAAATAAAAATCAAATCAAAACCATTTTCATAAATATAAAATACCTCCACATAGTAGCTGAATGCTAGCTTGCTGATTAGCAGCATGATCCAGAAGAGGGTATACCTGCCATAACAAATATATTTTAAAGACAAAGTATAAATGAAATTATTAATAAGCAGCATTTAGGTGCCTTGATTCAATGCATTAGTCTGATCAATTTGAAAAATAAATCAACAAATTGACCTGTTATTGTTTCCAAAATGTATGTTTATGGGTCAAAAACTCAAAATAGTTTCATAAATCCACAAATTGATGGATATATTCTTCAGCATGCTGTATCACAACTCCCAATCTTGGGGGTTATGTTAACACCCCACTGTTAAGTTGCCCAGCAGATATATAAGTTGCATCCCTAGAATTGAGGCAGACGATGTGAGACTTCCTAATCTGATATCATCTTAAATTTCAACTTAAAATCAATTGGTACTGAGTGAAGTTGCCCAGCAAATATATAAGTTGCACCCCAAGAATTGAGGCAGGCGATGTGGGACTTCCTAACAAATATCGTTCTGCTGTTACTGTATGCAACAACATTCAGCTTAACTTTACCTTCAGTTGAATAACATCCTACATGTTATCGCTAACTTTCTAACAACCTTGTTTCTATACACAAACTTACACGACACTTAAAGTGAGTAATAAGTTTTCTTCACTCCCATTGTGTTTTTCAAGGTCATGCTATGAGGAGGACAATTGTTTCAGAAGGACAACATTAACTCAAATTTGAGAGATGAAGGACTAAAATGAATCGTTTAAAAGAAAAATGACTAACAAGAATTTTAGGAAAAAGATAAGGGATCAAAAGTATAGTTTAGGACTTTTTAAACCTAGAGGATTTTGTTAACATGTGTATTCCTGCTCCATTGCTACAATACCATACAGTGCCATCATCTCACCGACCCTTCTCGATAAAAAATGTCTCCTTCTCCCTTGATCTTCCTCAAAATCTCAAATTCCCCTTTTAATGGTTGACTTAGAGAACAAACAGAATGATAAGACAAGCAAAAGGAAAAACAAAAGATAGGATTTGGGAGTATGAGTGAAGTAGTGTAGGCAGTAAGAGACGAGAAGAGAAGTATGGACAATTTTATCTTGTAAATGCAACATATTATCTCCTTCTCTTTTCCATCAATATTTAGCCAGAACCTCGAAGTAAGGCAAAGTTATCAACCTTAGATTTGATGTAACAAAGAGAGGGATGAAATTCAAAGTAGACATTATTATCCTTGGCAAATTTACTAGCACTAACTAAGTTTTTCGTTATAGAAGGAACATGTAAAAGATTTGAGATATAGAGTAATATGTGGATGAGAGTTTAGAGTAAAGGATGCAGAGCCAATGGATTGTATAGGAAAACCTTGACCATTGCCTTGAAACACATGTTCTTCTGCTTGAATTGGTTCAGCATTAATTGCTAAGGTTATCTGAGTTTGAGGTCACAAGTTAAGGTTCCAAAATTAATGAACCAGTTCTGAGATTGTTGAGCAATAGGCTTAGAAGAGTGAGCCTCATAGGCCTTTGAATAACTCATCAGAGGCACCGATAAAGGTGACATCGAGTGAAATTGAGAAGGCGGAGCATAATTGAGGTGATGTGCTTGGGAAGTGGGGCAAACTTGGGAAGGAGACAAATAAGCATAATTATGTTGTGATGGAAAACCTGGTGGATGAAAAATCATATTTTGTGTAGAATACTGATTCAGCAAATGGAAACAGCTTAAATTTGTTGCTAATCAGAGAAGCAAGAGATTCATAGTCTAGTGGAAGACCTTCAATAATCACATATAACTGTTCATGTTCAGACACAAGATCACCAATAGAATCAAGTGAATCCACAAAAGCTTTGATGCATAACAAAACCTCAGGAATCGACCTATCTCCTTTCTTCAAATTGTGAAGCTTGGTGTGTTATTGACTCAATCTAGCTTTGGTCTGCGAATTGAAGTTAGTTTGGATCTTGTCCCAATGTTAAAACCAAGTTAGTTTACATGATCTAGCTTTGGCAAGAAATGAAGCTGAAAGTGACGACTGCAACCAAGATATGTAAGAGTTGAGCCTGAAGTTCCCAAGCATGATAAGCAAGATTCTCAATCCCTGCATTGTTATTGGAGAGTGAACGAAATTGCAGAGGAATTTCAGGACTTACAACAAATCGATGAAGTCGATGTGCTTTTAGCACTGGTTCTACTTGATGCTTCCAAGCCAGAAAATTCTGATCAGAGTTTCTCCAAAATTGCATAGGAGAAGTTGATTGGCGAAGAAGCCGATGTAGATTGTATCAACACAGAGGTGGCAAACAGTGGCAGGCAGAGAAATGAAGAGAAGCTGGCAGAGATGGCAGAGAGGCTCCTCTGTCATGACCATGAGACGGAAAAGTGGAGATAGGATCTGGTCTAAGAGGATCAGAAGCCATTGATGAAGCTTCTCAAGCTTTGTACACCATAATATATTTTGTATATTCAGAGAAAATGGACATATTCTGAAAGATTTTTATTATCACAGAATTCTAAAGAAGTACATATTTACAGTCTCAAGACTCTGAGAAGAGTCTTAGAGAAGCTAGCTAAAGTGCTGACTCAGCATTGATTGTGACTTATAACTAATCATGTGACTAATTGAGATACATATACAGTAAATAAAATGACCTACTACAAAGTTTACAATAAAACTATATGCCTTATTGATATATACTCTAACAAGGTGATGACAGATGAGAAAAAAAAAAAAAAAAAAAACAAGCTTTTTTTTTCTTTGTAAGAGGGGGTGGCAGCTAATGGAGAAACTACAAAGAAGCTATGGTTTTTCTAGGTGAGAAGGGTGTTTGGTCTGCACACTCAATTGAGTAACTTTTCACCCAAACAGTCTTACACTTGGGGTGGGGTTTTTTGCTGTTTTACTATTTCTATTATAATACTATTACTTTCGGTGGCAGCTGTGCACTACTTGCTGCTATGACTACTTTGGTTAATATAACAAAAAAATCGGACCTCTAAATAGTCAGTCCTGTTTAGAAATATCATCTTTCTTAAGAAAAGATTTCCTGAGCACAAATGAAGCAGAGCAAAAGGTTGTTAGAGTGAAACCAAGGTTTCCACCTTGAAACTCTCTTCCATATACCACAAAAAGAACTGGATGCAGAAAGGAAATTGATAAGAATTTCTCAGTTAAGAGTTGTAAGGTTGACTTAATTGTTGAAGGGAAGGAGGGAAGGAGAGGTCATGGGTTTGAATTCTTCTGATAAGACTCAAGATAGAGCCCTATCAATTAGGTCAAACGCCTTGTTAGAGAGGGACACTCCAAATAAGAAAACAAACAAAAATAAAGACTGAAACTCTTCTCGGGTATTCATTAATGAGAAAGGAGCATAAATACATAAAATGGATTGTTCCCTTGTAAGGATCCACCCTACAGGTGTCCTGATCCTGCTCCTAATAGGAAACTCCTAGAATGGAGGGTGAGCTGTAATCCTAAGAAAAGAAGGCTGAGTGGTCCCACTACTCACTGGATATAATTGTCTAGCCATTTGGGCTCTCTTCCAATTCTAATGGGCCTAGAATTATCATCAGAGCATTGTGGCATAACATCCTCCCACACTATCATTCTAACAAAATTAACAGCTAACATTTGCTGATAAAAAAAGAAAAAGAATTTCTCACTTACTTCAGCAGTGATAATATGTCTTCATGCATGCCTCTTCCTACATATAGTTTTGGCTGCAGTATAGTCAATGTTAGATAGAGTATTCCGAAAAACATATTTCAAGTAGAAAGAGATGGAAAGACTAATACACGAAGCATCTGTTTGGTAATTCCGCAAAAAACAAACCAATAAATGTATGTGTTACTGACCTGAGCCCACCACATCAAAAAGGTAAGGATTCTCATATTTGAGCGCTCCAATTTTCTCCGGAGTGGAGGAAGGAAAAATAGTATTGCAGCCACTATGTTTGGCAACATAAATAATACAACGACATAGGTGTAAAGTGACTGGTTCCCCCAATCCCCAGCCCAACTGGTGACAAATCTTAAAAGCCCTGGTGGATTCACTTGAGAACTGGAATAACAGACTGGCAAAACAACAGCCCAAACAGCTGCTACCACAAATTTCAGAAAATATCGAAGCAGCTGAGTAAATTTCATATTCTTCAATGCATTCCATGTGAGAATAATATCAAGAGTTACTGCAATTGAACATATGAGAAAAAATTTACTATAAGACAACAGTAATTGTTATTGAAACTACATAGAGAATAAAGCTACCTTAATTCTTTTTTAATATTCTCTATGTTGTTTACAAAAGAACTGAACAACTTCCAACAAAATGGAGGGGTTCTTTTGACAAATATTTCCATTTTGGATTTTGAATTTGTATGTAAAAAACATAAGTCAATAGAGGTTTACGAATAAGCAATGGAGACACAGAGAACTAAGGTTGATAGGGAGCGAGCAGAGCTATCACAGTTAGCAAGGGCGAGTATGCAGATTTAGGGTGTTTTTCAGTTTCTTGAGAAGCAAGAAACTATTAACCCCATTTCCTATAGATATTTGATAGCCTTGATGTCAGCTATTCTTTCCAAATAAACAGTAATAGACACCCCTGGGGTGGGTCTCTGTGCTTTTCAAGACACATACCCAGTCTAAGTTGCAGGCTTCAGAGTATATAGACACTTCCTCACTAGCTAGTTGAGAAATTACACAATTAGTTTAGTTATTTGGTTACTCAATTTGTTATAAGAGTCTGTTAGAGTTTTTTGTAACTGATAGTCACCAACTTTCAGGATTGATTGAATAGCAGCACCTATATGAGTGCTTGGCTTGTACAAAGAAACATAATCAACCAAATTTCAGAATCTTTCTTGTTTCCTTTTTTCTGTCTTTTTCTCATGCATTTTTATTTCTGCTCAACATTCTCAATACATGCCAAGGTGGACATCTTTGTCTAACATTTTGAAATTGCTTCATCATTACACTTTTTCAGTATTTGATCCACAACTTCTCTTAGTCAAGACTGGGTTTCCACAGACTCCTTTTGGAAGGTGTAGAAAACAATTTGTTAGTGCATATAGCCTACCATCATGGTGCAGCGGTAAAGTTGTGCCTTGGTGACTTGTTGGTCATGGGTTCGAATCCGGAAACAGCCTCTTTGCATATGCAAGGGTAAGGCTGCGTACAACATCCCTCCCCCATACCTTCGCATCGCGAAGAGCCTCTGGGCAATGGGGTACGAAGTTTTTATATAGCCTACCATCAGCAATATACCCTGACATTAATTTATGTTTTGTTCTTGCAAAGTTTAGAAAGTATCAGGCATTGTTTTTTTAGTGAGATGGTAGATATTTTATCCTCACAACTTTTCTCTTCACTAAATAAATCATTTTATAAAAGTAGGCACAACAAAAAACTCAGACATATAGGAATCAAGTACCTCGAAGAAAATTGAGAAAAGCATATGTAATGAATATAGTCATAGCATTTCTCAAGAGATCTACATCAAAAAACACTCCAAGAGGTCCCAAGGAACTCCATGCTACGATTATCATTGCCTGAAACAAATACTTTCAAAATTTAAATCAAAGTTGGATGAAGTTTCAATACTTAACCATAGCTCTATACATCTAGTTAAAGTCAGCATAATGAATTGCCCTGGTCGAACTACTCCAATTACCTGTAAAGCCAATATAAGGAATATCCACATTCGATCAAAACTCCTATACAGATGCAAAAATGTACGAACTTCTACAAAGTTTGTTTTGGGCTTCCTCTTGCCATCTTCAGTGCTGACTTGGCTATGGCGGCCCTGTCATTGACATTTGTACTTTAAATTTTTTATAAAACAGATTGTCATGAATTGATTTGCATTTAAATCTTATTTTGGTTAATTTGCAGATAGTCGGTTGTTCTATCATATATGAGATTTATTTATTTTTTTCAAATATCCCCACCACTTCAATGAAACAGCTATTCTTCTATTTAGATTTTCTGCACAATGTATGTAGGAAATATAAATGCATTCAAGTGCCTCCACCTAGCAACTTAAAATTAGCTTTGAGGAGAGATGATCCTTGAAATATCCAATAAAATTAAAAAGTTCATTTACCCAAAAATTGTATCCTAATCATAGGGTTCCATTCCGTGAGAATTGGGACTTCATATTTGTAGTTACAGGATTATTCTTGCTATAGCTTTTTGTCTCAGTGAATCTTTCAAAACAGTATGGCATCGTTTGATCTATACATGTAGCCAACACCAGCACGTGCAAAAGGCTTAATTGTTGTTGTGGTGGTTTATATCTTAGGGATGAAATAGTATTAGCCAATAAAATCATTCTTCGATATAGGGGAGGAAATAAGATATTACATGGCATATTCGCATAGAGTATAAAAATGTCATTAACATGTGATGAGAAGTTATTTAAACAACGTAGAATATAAAGTGAATGATATGCTCGCATAAAAACAAACCAAATATTCATGTATATATTCTAACTACATCTGATACCTATGTATTGTGCGAGAAGAATTCAACATGTTGAAAAATAACACATACAGAGAATGTAAAGGAAAAGAGAAAGAGAAAATAGATACGGACCCAATGTCTTGTCTGTGTTTCATTAGAATGCCTAAAAAAATCAGCTTTGGAATTCAATGGCCAACATAGATCATTGAAACATTTCTTAGACCTGGAAAAGGACAGGTTTGAGCTTCTTGTCATCCAAGTGTAAACAAAACTAGCTTTTGGCACCGTTACAAGAGTTTTCATTATTTGATAACTTTACTGAAACATTTACCAAAAGTATTCGTTAAGATCATCATAATTTCTCCAATTGGAATGACTTGCCTTGCCTTTGTTGTTTCGCTTGGCTTCCTTTTTCACCAAATACAGAAACAAGTTTCAGGCAAACATTTGAAAACAAGCAGCAAAACCCTTCCAATTATTGCTGCATCATACTGACCTTCATTAAAACTTGATATATAGGAGTTACAACTTCCCTCAGAAAATGTTCATCATCTCGTCCTTCTACAAGGTCTGTGCTCCCAGTCACACGAGCGAGATTCTTAGCTAAAATGTTATAGACTTCATGGCACATCTTTGGGAGAAAAAAGGAGAGAGTTATTAACATGATATCTAGCTAACTACCATTCTAGCCAATGCTTGTTATGTTACTCTGTTAAAACATGAAACTGAAATTGAAAATATGTGTAACTACTGGGTCAGGATCAGTGCTAGAATTAGAAAGAATGGTGTTGGAACTAGGTCTGTCTTTGGGAGGATACATGACGCATGTTCAGAATAGGTCTGATGTTGTTGGCAGTGTGAGATTTTTCTACTGTCATAAAATATCTTTGAAGATTTTGTTGTTGCTTGTAAAATTGATTAATGGTCATTTGTGCTCAGAAATAGTTAACTAATGATGCCTAGTTTTAGGTATCCATAATTTACTGTTTATTTCACCCAATGAGGGACTTGTAAGTTCTTTATTTAAAGTCTTGCTGTAACAGGTTGAATGTGTGCAAATATTGGGTCAATTTTGGATCCGATATCATGTAATGTCTATGTTGATAGCAGTATGATGACCCGATATCATGTAGTGTTGCTGATGGAGGTGAGAAAGATGGTATGATGATAGTTTAGAAGAAGTGCCATGAGAAACATTTTTTTTAACATAATGAAGCATAAGTTTGTTATAATTTGTTATAAGTATTAAAGCATAAGACTAAGATGATGTACTTACAGGGCAGCACTGCAGAAGAATGAATGCTGCCATTAACAATGTTTGACAGGCAGATTTTTTTATTGTGACAGACACTAATAGAAAACTTACATGATGAAAAATATAGCAAAGACATTCAGGCATAAAGCGAATATTTGAAGCTTCTCCCCATATTAGAAGATAAAGTGCAATATAAATCAGCTTTATCTGTTGTATGTCACAATCTTCTGGATACCTATTAAGTGTAGAAAAAATCATACACCAAAATGAACCAAAGAGCTCTTTTTTGTATATATAAACATTATATGAAGCACAATTAAGAGTATGCTTTGGATGCAAGGGTTTGGAGAGAAAGGGGAAGGAGGGTTAATTTTACGGTTTTAATCAAATTGAGTAAAAAACATTTACTAAAAATAATAAGGGGTGACTGGAAGCTTACATGGTTATATTTCTTTTTTTTCCTTTCATTTTAAAAATTTTCAAAAATAAAATGTTAATTCAAATTGAAAACTTAACCTTCCCTTCCCTTTCCCAACATCTTAATCCAAACATACTCTGGAAAGGTGCTAATCCTTGAGTTTTATTATCTGACAATATATCATTCAATTACCTAAGATTGGATTCACAACGCACATAATGACACCATGACTCATAATTTTTTAAAATTGTTGCCATCAACTTTTCTACAGTTTCTTCATGGAGCTGCAACAAGATTCTTGTTAGCTTTTAATATAATAAGTGGAAGTGTAAGTACAACACTGAAATTTAGCATCACCTTGTCCATTAAATATAAAAAAAAACCTTGAAGCACGAGATTTTTGCAGAAAATAATAGTTCACCTGATAAGATGATTCAGCCCAGTCCCTTATATTCATGTTGGCAAGTAATAGTATGAGGTGCTCCCTTTGATTAGCCACATTTCCTTTCTTGGTATCACGAAATAGAAGCAAACATTTGATCAGATTATTCACCAGAAATGAGCATGACATAATATTGTATTGACAATGTATATGTAAGGGTTTTTTATATTGCCGGTCACTACGTATAATAAGTTTGTTGACTTCTATAATAACAACCTTAAAAGTCATACCAAAGATCATATCTAATTCGCTGACAGTACAAAAAAAATTTTACTATCAGTGCATGCTTATTAAACTTCAAGAACACTACACTAAAATTCTATATATTCTCACGGCAACTCTGTAAGTATGCCATACTGTTGTTATCTAGATAGCATTAATATTACGAAAAGTAATAATTTAAGCATAATTTTTGTTATTTTTAGTATTCCATCGAATTCTAATGTGGAAGTAACCATTATTTCAAAAGCTCTCTCAAGAAATTGGTAAGATTAAAAAAAAAACATTATTTCAGTTTTTCTGGTATCGAAACCATTATTTCTCTAAAATTTGCTTAACCAAACATATACTTTAAATCTTCAATCCACTGCTTGTGAAACTTACCCCAGGCCGTTAAAGATTTGATTCCTTTTATTAAAAAGTAAAAACTAAAACCGTGATTCCAGTTCTTCTATGAATTCAACAATCAAAAACCCTATAATGAGTTCTATCTACGTCACTTCATCCACCACCATCTTAAACCTAGAACCCAACTATTATGGATTAATAATAAGCGTGGCACCTAATTCATACCTGCATTTGTAAACAGGACAATTTTCAATCCAAGTAAAATGGGAAATATAGAAGCAGGGGTGGATATTCATTACCTGAAACCCAAAAACTGAGGCAATCCAATCAAGTATATCATTCACTTTTTTAAGCCTATCCGTAGGCATTGTGGAATCATCATGAAAAGTATCAGGTCTTGCTCGAATTATGGGCATTGGAAGATTATCCACTCTACGTAAAGCAATAAATGCTTCTTTGATCTTAAAATTAAAATTTAAAATTTTCAGGGAGATTATACAGTTAGCAGAAGCAAAACAAACAATGTGTGTGTGTGTGTATATATATATATATATATATATATATCCCCAGACATACAAACCTCGGGAAGTTCCATGATTGCTGGTTTAACACCAACAGCATATAATGGAAGGATGTTATAGTGTTCATATAGTCCCCTCTTACGCTCAACATCCTCAGCATACCTTCTTGTCTGGCAATAAACAAAACAACATCCTTAATCCATGTCTGAATAAGTTTACAAGTATTCTACAAATTTTAGTCATGGTAGCCTAATCAAGCAAAACAAACCTTAGCCTCAATCTTTTGTGGAGGTACTATAGTCTTTAGCGCTTCATACAATACAGTGGCAATCTGAACATTATTAGTTATCTCCTCCCTTCAACAGCAACATCAGAAGAATAAGACATCATAACACAATTCACAAAACTTGAAAGCACAAGTTTAAGATCAAGCCTCACGGTCTTTGGGAAAATTCCCCATCCCGGATTTTCTTTTCATAGAACTGTTGGTAGTAGGTCTGCAGCTCCCAAGGATCACTTCTTTCAATAGATCTTACTGTAAGCTCATTTTCCTGCAACCAGAGTCAGCCCAACTGTGAGAAGAGCCTAAAACAAGTTTAAAGAAAAAAAAATACTTTAAAAGAAAGAGCTATATCTTGAGCCTTTTGTCAACATATGTGATCTTTTTTACTTTATAAAAATCAATAGCAAATATTTATTTTTTGGTGTGCCTAAAGCATAGACTTTAGTTGTTTTATCCTTGGATCGGCCCTGCCTAAAACCATACAAATTAAATTTTTTTTAAATGTCTAATACAGGTTGATTTTCATTTTTTGGGTAGCAATTACGAAAAGATTGCTGTTCTTATTCATAAATGATCAATCTATATAGCCAAAACATAATCCTTGTCTAATATTGTTAATATTTTCCTGATGAAAAGAAGATTTTTATTGAAAAGAATAAGACAAATACCTATAAGACTTAAATTAATATTTAAGATATGAATCAACAGAACAGTAGGCACCCATCATTACCAGCTCAGCACCTTCAAAAACTTCAATAACTGTAAGAAAATAAAATGAGCCAGTGTACCTTTTCAAGTTTTTGCAATAGGTAAGTCTTGAACCGACGAACACCACGCCCAGCTGATAATGGATCCATTACATGGGCCTTCTCTAATGCATAGAAGCGACCTAATTCAACAAACAAAGAAACCTCAGTAGTACCATATACTCATCCGCAAATATAAGTTAAAAACACCTTTGACATGCTCAAAGAATGTTTCCATTCTATTTAGTTGTTTCATTTCTCGTTTTAGATGGTGACTTTTAATTTGTGTTCACTGTCAGAGTAACAATTTCTGCAAACATAATCTGGCTTCAATGTAATACTTTACAATAAGGGCTTATTTTGGATATATTTTACTAATATTCATTTTGTTATTACATCCTTTTTCTTCTGAGTTCTGTGAAACATCAGACCAAATCAGAGGGTTAGTGAGTAGTTGGAGGTTCATCTCCCTCATGGAGACTTGATAGAAGTGATTTAGTTTCTGCCAAATCAGAGAGTTTGAACACTAGATGGAAACATGTTGATTTTTTGAGGAATGAAAATGAACCCACTGGAGTAGAATCAGTAGTGAAATTAACAAGTTCAGACAAGTAACAACTATAGTCACCATCTTTCATAAATAAAAAGTTTTACAGCATATAAAAGCCACGTGCAGTTTGATGTAAAAGTAAAACATATGAGAACAATTTTGACAGTTTTGGTAGATTCAAAAAAAAAAAAGTAAGGATGTCATTTTAGTAGATAATCTATCTATGCATTTACTGAAAATATTTTCTAATCAATAGTAACAAAAACCAGAAATGGTGATAGATGGTAGTAACCTAGAGGGGCCAGGCAGGGGTCCTATACCCCCGGAACTTCTCATGTATATTATTATGTTGGTTAGTATAAAATTGTGTATTTTATTATTATAATAATAGTTAAGGCTAATTAGTTAGTGTAAAACTAGTTGTGCACTGCAATGATTAAGGCTATAAATAGTAAAATTAATTGTGTGTTTGTTGTTTTTATGGTAATGATTAAGATTATTATCATTTAAAATAAAAATTAATTTTAATTCTATGTGTAAAAATAGTAAATATTTTCTTAAAAATCATTATTTATTTGAAGATAAACATTTAAACAATTTTAAAAGGAAAAAAAAAAAAAAAAAACAGCCCTACAAATAGGTTTCTGGATCCGTCTGTGAGTAGTAACATAAATAATATAAACACAAATTTAGTTTTTAATTTGTCTTCACTAGTTACTGCATGTTTGTGCTTGTTTACGAAGTAGTCCTCTTTGTGACAGAACTTGGTTTCAATGTTCTTTGTGACAGAACTTGGTTTCAATGTTCTATTGTCGTCCACAGCTCACTGCAATTTTTTGTATTTCATTTGGACTGTGATTAATAAAAGAGATAAGCACTGAAGATCTATGAAAATTTATGCTTCACTCTGGTGTGATGCAGTCGCCCACTTATTTCATGTTTCCCTATGGCCAATTCGTTGTAATGATTATTTAATGTGAGCTGCATGCGTGCTGGACATATATAGCCTTTCATTTTAATCTGTTACTTTTTAACCAACTTTAGTGGTATTGTGATAGAATGATATTTCTACTCCTACTGAAAAATACCCTAAAAGACTATCATAAAGCTATAAAGAGAATAAGATAAATTTGATATTTCATTCATTGATTATAGTAGGTAAAGATGACTACATTGATATAGTCTTAAGTTATATCAATCAATGAATCAGCATCCTCGTATTAATCTAACACAAGTAAAATAAAAACTATAATTATAAAAATACATATTTAATTCCATCTTATAAACTGATTGGACCATTTAATTTTGGCCTATAGTCCATCCTATTATATTGGAAGGAATAACAGAAGAAACTGTTCTTTACTCATTTTGGCAATTTGCAACTTTTAAGTAGGAAGATTTAGATCTTTTGTAGTAAAATATTCAACAACACAAATCCTAATTTTTCAAAAGATTTGTTATGTATTAAATCGAAGCATGAAAATATCCCATTCTTTTTTTTTTCACTCTTCTCATATATAATAAAAAAGACTTAATGGCACTTATGTTATGCAATTTTTCACTTTATATATACATTAAATTTTAAAATTTTCATTCTGATTTTTTATATTTTTAAAATGTATTATATTATTTTGGTTCTTTTTTTTAATTTTCCTTTAGATACATTAGTGTTATATTAACTTATAAATTTTAAACAATTGATATTAGGCTTATAAATACTACTATTCAACTCCTTTTTTACTGATCAGCTGATTCATTTCAAAATAAACAACTAATTTGAAGCCTAAAAGCTTACCATCAATACATCCTTCATTCGAAAATTTCATTGCAAGGAAGAAAAAAAAACATAGTTAGGTGATTTAAAAAATTTATGCTTCTAAAGAAAGAAAAATCTACTTTTAGAAAGTTTTCCTTTTGCAAACACTTTACAGCCTTGTGAATCATTTGGAATAATTGAAAGAGTGTTCATATGTCTTTGTACTTCACTGTGCATCCACTCATTGAGTGACTTAACAAAGAGAAAAATAATTTGTTTAGTAAATAGGAAAAGAAAAAGGCACTGACCAGATCAACCAAGTGGATTAATTGGTGTGTGTTGTGAGTTATTTTAGTTGTAGAGTTGTGGGTAAAGCTAAATAGGCTTGTAAAAGAAAATTTGGGTGTTAAAGCTTGAATAGGCTACTGGAAATTAAATTATGTAACTCACTAAATTATTTTTTAGGACAATAGTAACCAACAACCATTGAAGAATAATTTACTTTCAGACAGTTAAAACATTGTAGAAAAATCGTTGTTGTAACAAAGACAACATTAAAAGCGAATTGTGACAAACCTTTAGGCAAACTTAATATCTAATTTTCTTTCCTAAGAATTAATTGCATCGCATGCCAATCTGGATCTGTCCGTTAGAAGATGGATGTTTCTTAATTAATGTGTTTCAAAATTTAAGTTGTCAATTTATATATAGTGTTTGTAAAATTTAAAAAGGTTAATAAAATTATTTGGTTACAAATTAATAATTACTTATAACTTTTGAAGTAATAATAATAATAAAAAAAATATTATAAAAAGAAAGACTATTTAAAAGAAAAATAAATAATACTAAAAAATTATCTAGAAAAACAAAAATGCAATTATATTTACAATGAATATTACAAAATAATAGAATATTTTATTACTATCTAGATAATATTATTTACAGAACAAAATAATTACCAAATATTATTTTTTAAAAATTACCTAATATAAAAAAAAACTAATTTAAAGAAGTCCGGGAGGCCAAGGCTCCCCTCAGTTTGCCATAGGTCCGCCCCTGCTCATTTTACTCCTTGTAAAATTATGTTTATCATTTTCAATACATTATTCTCTTTTGCAGTTCCATACTGTTTTCTTTAATTCTTTCAAAATTTTCTCTTTTGAACAATTTTTTTTTTAACAATGATCAATAAAACAAATTTAAAAAAAATAATCAAAATTCAATGAAAATTACTCACAAAGATAGGCAACTCTTGGATTCTCCTCCTCAATTTGAAGGGCTGCTATGACAATAGGCACAAGGCTAGCAAGTGAAGAAGGAACATCTCCAATGTCCAAATCATCACCTTCCCCATTTCCCAAGTCCCCATTGAAGAATTTAAAGCAGTTTTAGAATGTGCAAAAATATACAAACATACATACAAATTATAACTTATAAATCATCAATATGAGAGAGAGATCAAGATTGTGTACCTTCTTGCATTAACCGTCTATTGGAGTTATCAGTAAATAACGATCGTATTAGATCAGCAACCTCTTGCTGGACATCAATCAAATAGCCCAACTCATCAGAAGAAGGTCAATGTAATAGTATTCATCAATTAATTTAGAGTCATAATAATATAATTATTGACCATAAATTACAGTAATTTTATAATTAAAGAATAGTTCTTAATAATTGATTAATGTTAATCCACCTAATTGATTAAAAATAGATATAGTTAATCTAAAAAATTCATAGTAGGAGCCCTCACCATCTTATTTGGTTGCTGCACACCAATCCCAAAAGTATCATTTGTGCCACTGGTGCTGGCCATGGTCCTGCCACCACTGCCACAACCAATGCAACAAGGTTTATGGTTTCCTCCTCAATTTTCTTCTCCTCCTCCACCACCCAGAAAGCACAACAGATATTGTGGTTTGAGTGAATAGTAGAGGAAGCTAAAGTTTCCATCTTTTTGTACTGGGGTACAAGATGGAACCAGCAAAACGATTGATACCTTGATTCACAGAGAGGTTTCGGAATTGTTCTGATTGCAAGGGAAAAGGCAATTTAAAAAAAAAAATTAAACATTAAAGAAAAAGAAGGGAACAGAATTTGATGCAGTTGCTGCTACTTTTATATATATAACATATTATATATTTAACATATACATTGCCCTGCTAGCAAGGGAAAAGGATGGCAAAAAAATTAAAAAATGTAAACAATAAAGAAAAAGAAGGGAACACAGTTTGATGCGATGCAATTGCTATATATATATATATATATATGAAGATTTATTATTTTTTAATACTTAAATTTTTTAAATTTCTATTTTAATTTTTGAACTATTTTTTATCTGTTTTAATTCTTTAACTTTTTATTCGTCATGATTTTTGGCTTTTTAACTTTTTTCTATGTTTACTTTTAGTCTTTTGAAAGGATTCAAAATAAGGGGAAAAAATAAAAAAGAAAAACTAAAAATAAAATGAAAAAAGTTAAGTAACTAAAAATAAAAAAAATTCAAAGACCAAATACAGAAATTTAAAAAAAAATTATGAACAAAAAAAATAATTTAACATATATAGTAATAGACTAATAGTGCTACTACTTTTTTGCTGAGTGCCTTTTCTTTTGGTGATAAACAAAAGGAACAAACCAGATATGAAAGTCAGAATTAAAAAAGAAAACAGAGAAGAAAGCTCACACACCGGGTTGCATTGACGATTTCTTAATTCTTACACGCCAAGGAAGCTGAGGACTTGCGAGTTTGGAGTTGCCATCAATCATTGTGTTTTCAAAAGACTTACGAAAACAAAAGAAAAATGAGTTTATGGTTTATCAAAGGTAAGTGTAGAGTGTGCTCTGCTGCCTAATTAATAATCCTGGAATAACTGCATTTTCGATTTTATTAAATTAATATGCTTGATTGGATTGTTTTATTTTATTAAAATGAAGAACATATTAATAAAACAAGTATTGAATGGTAAAAATAAATGGATTGTACTCTTATTTTAAAAAATACTTAAATTTTTACTTCAATAATGAATGACTTTTATACTTTCAAATGATATTTTTAGCAAATAAAAGTTGATCCAATTATTAAATATTTAAGATTGTATAAGTTTAAATCACAAATTTTACTACTGATCGAGAATTATATTGGTGGATAATTTAAGATATATCTCAATTTCAACAAAGCTAAACCTTCTTTTCAAAAAAAAAAAAATTAAATCATTGAGAAATGTTATGTGAGAGGTATCGGTTTTCACTGATTATGCAGTGACCGGCCCATTTGTCTCTTACATTAAGAAAGGGATATCAATAGGTTAAAATATAAGGTCTTTTATAGTGAGCAAAAATAAAATGAATGATGTTAGGAGGGAAATATATTTTAAATAAACAAGTAAAAAAACATATGATATTTGTTAATGAATGGTAAATAAAAAGGTTGAAACGAACAAAAATAAAATGTATAAATACTTTCTACATAGGTTTAAGCCACAATGGATGTAATAGGTGATAGATTTTTACATTTTAAAACACTTTCTACAACCAGTATGAAAGGCATTTTCAACATTGATTTAAAAATCGATGTTAAAAATGTCCTACTTTTAACATTAGTGGATACAATGTTAGTTCAAAGTCAATATTAAAAGATTTTTATAACTAATATTAAATGTGTTTGTGTAATAGTTATCATTGACAAAATATCATTTAATATTAAAGCTTAAATATATTTTTATTTGTATTTCTATTTTGTTAAAAATAAATATTTTAAATAAATTATTATAGATCCATTACATGTTTATGTCACAGTTAGATGAAAACTCATTCATATAAAACTACTTATAAAAGTAATACATAAAAAGAAAACTAACAACAACATAATAATTCTTTTAATCACATTTCACATCTTAATTTAAACAAAAACAAATATGTGAAATAAAACAAAAAAACTTCAATTTAGTTATAAAAATAACAATATATATATACAAACATGATTTTTTTAATTGAGTTTTTTTTAGTCATGGACCATATGTCAGTCACACCTCCACATAAAGCCTATGGCTGGCCTTGAACGCAACACTATAAGAAAAAGAAAGGATCACCAATTTATTTAGCATAGTTTGATTCTTATGCTAACATTCACAATTTTGTTTAATGTGGTTTAGACCACCATTCCTACTTTCAAAACTTTGACAAAAGTTTTTTAGGACAAATTTTGTAAATCCTCCATTCACATGACGTTTCTCTCTCATTTAGGATGGTGACTCCTTTTACATGTTTGATGATTATTCTCATCTTATGAATCTCTATATATAGAGATCTATAACATCATAATTTAAGAAGATGAAACAAATTTCTAATTTATAAATATTATCTTTATATCTAAACAAATCCTAAAGATAAGATCATATCTTTTGATATCTAAACAATATCTTAAAAAATTTAAATTACAAATTTAAATTATTTTCCTACACCATCAGAAATGGAACAAGACAAATTACAATCTTGGTAACTTTATTTTACAAATGGTAAATGATTCTTGAACATCAAACGGTGTATAGCGCAGCCCCTTGAGAGAAATAGAAAGAGAAAAATGATAAGTGATTGATAGGATTGATGAGACAAAAAAAATATGAAAAAAATAAAAAGAGTTGATAAAATATATAAATAAATTAGAAATATTCAAATATCACTATTCTTTACAAATTAAGGACATGTTGTCTATAAAGCTGAAACCTTCTTTCTCCAATAACTATTGGTAGGAGCTTCCATTTTTGCATGTAAACATGAGTCGGATTCTCCTCTCCACAAACTTCTAGATAACGGGTCTAAGATTGTTAAACTGTTTTTTTTTTCTTTTATCAATAGACAACAAAGACAAAATATAATAAATTAAGCTACAAGGGATACCCAAACCTATATACAAATGCATATATTTCCTACATAACTTTTAAACAGTATATATTGGATTACTCATTGACCATTCATAATATGAAAACCAAAATCGTTTAATGGCATGCGAGGAGGTGTCTGAAGCAGAGGAGACTGCAGCAACACACAAGCAAGAAGAAACAAACGCATTGTGAATTGGAACTCACCCCATAGAGAGAGGGGGGCATTTGGGTATGGCAAAATGTGAAGACAGAAAGGTGAATCTTCTTCTTCTGAAGGTCATTTGGTTCGGTCTTCAGAGAACATAGAGAGAGAGAGAGAGAGAGAGGGAGCTCGAAACCCGAGAGAGAAGAGAAGCATCCAAAGAAATAAGAAGAGTGACACAAAGACCATTGCAGAGAGAGAGAGACAGAAGAATAGCAGTTACAATAATACCTGTGAGAGGAGCACATGGCTGAAGTTCCCTTTGTGGAAGGATGGGTGTGTTGTGATCACTACTAGAAAAAGGGCTTTTTACGACGGTTAATAAGTGTTTTTAACGACGGTTCTAAACCGTCGTTGTATTTAACGTCGTTAAAACCAAATTGTTTTTTACGACAGCAATTTTAAAAATCGTCTTTGAAAGTAAGAATCATTCAAAGACGGTTATTAGCTAATAACCGTCTTTGAATGTTATGTCTGTGTTGACATTCAAAGATGGTTATTAGTTAATAACCGTCTTTGAATGCTATGTCTGCGTTGACATTCAAAGACGACTATTAGCTAATAACCGTCTTTGAATGTTATGTCTGTGTTGACATTCAAAGATGGTTATTAGTTAATAACCGTCTTTGAATGTCAAAAACATTCAAAGACGGTTATTAACTAATAACCGTCTTTGAAAAGCAATTTCAGAATTGATGCTTCTTAACACCAAATGTTTTATATATTTTTTTACTCTTTTTCTTAACCGTATAAAAATTAAGTACTCATTTAATTATTTTTTTTCCTTATGAGACATAGGTCATATCCAAGCAAGTGAGAGTATTAAGCAGCTAAAATTATAATATATAAAAATAATGTTCTTCACAGTTGGAAGGATCAATGCCAGATTTGGCTACAATGATATAAGAATCCATAAACAAAGTTCATTTATGTAAAATATGTATGAAATAAGAGCATTATAATATACTCTGACAAATAATGCATTCCAACAAAGTACTTGAAATGCCAAGACATAGTAGAAGAATATGATACTCTATGTTAACAAACAACAGTGACTAATTAACTAACATTACTGTGTCATTATCTAAAATGAATAAATAGAAGTTTGAATGCAGTACAATAACCCTGGGATAAGGGGGAAAATATATATTCTAATTAAGTAACATTACTGTGTTATATAATCCATCTTTCTCTCTCTTTTCTATCCAAACTTATATAAATTATAAACATAAATATTTCTCTCTTGTTTTATCAAGTCTTCTCTCTCTTAAAAAGAGTCTTAAATATTTTTTCCTCTAATTTACTAAGAAAGATAGTTAAATTAATTTTTTCCTCTAATTTATTTGTTAAATTTAATTTATTTTTTTAATTTTTTTTCAAGATAACTTAATCCTCTTAATTACTTAAATTAATTCAATTTGATTTTATCATCTAAATTAAATTATGATCATGGAGAAATCATATTTAATGAAAATTTAACATCGTCTTATTTTAAACGATTATAAAACATTTTTTAATATGATTAATTTAATTTAAACAAAAAAGTGTACTCAATTTTAAATAATTTTAAAAAGGAGACACATAAATACATGTAACTTAAATACAATTTTTAATAATTTAACATATTTTTATAAATCAATTTTAAATAATTTAAAAAAGAAGACACGTAAATACGTGTGAACTTTTTTTGGAACACAAGCAACAATTGGCTACAGGAAGTGGTGCAGTAGGCTTTGCAAATTCAGCTATAATTTCTAACACCTTGGCACCATCAGAATTGACCTTAACCAGAAGACATTTTAAGTAAATGACTAGAAGGTACTAGTTCTGTTTTTATAACTTGCAACAAATTTTTTCCTAAGATGACTTTTAAACATATTAAATTTAAAATATTATAAAAATAATATTTTTCGATAAGAGTAAGATCACCAATTTGTTGAGCATGTGATGGTAGAAGTAAAGAGTGATGCAACTTACTAGAGAAGTTTGCTTTCATTTTTAATAATGAAATTTAAACACACAATTTTAAAAATAAAAAAATTTAAATTGAAGCATTTGAAATTTTTAAAATTTTAAATTCTCTCGTCCATGTTGGAAAAAACTAGAAGTCAGAAGTACAAAACAGAAAAATATAACACAGATTAGAGGTTTGTTGTGCCGTGAAAAATCACTGCCTTGAAAGCAAAATTCGGCTAGACCTTGATGCAATCTAGTTTGCCGACTGCTCCCCAAGGTTAACACAACGAGCCTATGAACACGTGCACTCGTGGCCTTAGGCTATGGAAATCACAGAACAATTGCCCAAAATTTTAGAAGTAGATAATAAGAAAAGAATTGAAAATTATTTTCTCCCCGTGCAAGACTATGACAGTCATCTTTTTAATAGCAAAACAATGAAAAACCTCTTTTTATTTTCCTGTCCACAAATCATCATTATTAGCTACACATTTAACAAATTGACCGTTAGAGAATTGCTAATAAAGTGGAGGTTATGCTATTTGGTTTATAGCTAATCAAGAGCATTAAAAAAAAGGAAATATTTGTTAAAAGAATAACAATCAAAACTGATTAAAATCAGTTAGGAAATTTGGGAATAAATAAAAGGAATATTATATTTCCGATGTGGGACATCACAATGAAACAATTGTGGCTTCAGTTTGTCATTGTCCAACAATCCCCCACCAATGGTAAAGTTGGAGTTAAAAAAAAGAGCAATTTCTGGGCAAAAGAGAGAGTAACATTTAAGTATCAATATCATAATGATTGAATTGATACATAGTGAAGTAAGGCAACAATTGTGTCTAGGTAGTGAATTACTCTTGAACTACCAAGTTTTCAAATGAGACCCTTACAACACATGTATTTCTCTAATATTTGTGATTTCCGCGATATTACAAATCAGCGCTTTTAATGGCCATGTGCACACCTTGGATACTAATGAGAGCTCTAGAAAGAAAGCCTAATTCTTTCATAGAAGGCGGCCCACCTTCACTCTCACGAAGTTGAATCCATCAAGTGCGTCTCAAAAGCACCACCAAAGAGGCTATGGATTCATTAAGAGCAAAAAATTCTCATCTTTCAAAATAACAAGCAGTGAGTCCATCAAGTCCAATTCATATGGACCACCTAATAATTAAGGCTATGCACTCATTAAGAACTGAAAGTTCAACCTATCCACAATGTATTACCACATGTCATGGAGATGAGAAATGTAATACAATAGAGTAATCATATGGTTTCGTTTGACCATTGATGGTATCCACCATACTTTCCTCAACACAAAGGCTTAAGCCCCATCCCCCTCGACGATTCAAGTACAACTTTCTTTGTTAGACCTTTAGTGAACGGATCTACCAAGTTGTTCTCTGATCTAACAAACTGTAATGAGATCACACCATTTTTTAACAATTCTCTGACTGAACTGTGTCTAATGCGTATGTGTCTCCTTTTTCCATTATAAACATTGTTCTTAGCAATTCCAATAGCTGCTTCAGAGTCACAATGAAGAGAAACTGGTATAGACCGTTTCCCCCACAATGGCACATCTGCCAACAAGTTTCTCAACCATTCAGCTTCTTGACCTGCTAAATCAAGAGCAATGGATTCTGATTCCATAGTTGAACGTGCTATACAAGTTTGCTTGGAAGACTTCCATGATATGGCACCTCCACCTAAAGTAAAAACATATCCACTAGTGGAACTTACTTCATCATTATCAGTAACCCAATTTGCATCACAAAATCCTTCTAACACAGCAGAAAATTTATAAAACTGCAAACACCAATCCATAGTACCTTTAAGATACCTGAGTAAGCGACGAAGTGCAGTCCAATGTTCATTACCTGGATTGTGAGTATATCTGCTTAGTCTACTCACAGCATATGCTATGTCAGGTCTAGTACAATTCATGAGAAACATAACACTCCCTATGATTTTAGCATATTCAGTTTGTGAAACACTAGAACCATTGTTTTTCTTAAGATGTATGCTAGGATCATAGGGAGTTCTCACAGGTAATTCATCATAACAGTTAAATTTTTAAGTATCTTTTCAATATAATGTGACTGACACAAGGAAAAACCATTATCACTTTTTCTCATTTTAACTCCAAGAATCACATCAGCTTCTCCTAGATCTTTCATATCAAAATGAGAAGATAAGAATAATTTGGTCTTTTCCACTACAGTCACATTAGTACCGAAAATTAACATGTCATCAACATATAAACATATTATCACACATTCTTGTCCAAACAATTTAGAGTAAACACAAGTGTCAGATGAATTCACAATATAACCATCACTTACCAAAGTTTGGTCAAATTTTTCATACCATTGTTTGGGAGCCTGTTTAAGGCCATATAATGATTTTCTCAACTTACACACTTTGTTCTCTTGACCTTGAATCACATAGCCCTTAGGTTGTTCCACATAAATTTCCTCTCTCAAGTCACCATTAAGAAAAGCTGTCTTTACATCCATTTGATGCACTATAAGTCCATGAATAGCAGCTAAAGCAACAAGAGAACGAATTGTGGAAATTTTAGTAACAGGAGAATATGTATCAAAATAGTCAATTTCTTTTTTTTTTTGTGTAACCAACAACTACTAATCTAGCCTTAAATTTATCAATGGTTCCATCAGTTCTTAATTTCTTTCTAAAAAACCATTTGCATCTAATTGGTTTACTTCCCTTAGGTAAGTCAACTAAATCCCAAGTATGATTAGACATGATAGAATCTAATTCACTATTAATTGCCTCTTTCCAAAAGTTGGCATCAATGGAAGTTACAGCCTCATTATAAGTTTTAGGATCTTCCTCAATGAGAAAAGTAGATACAAAAATATCATTTATTTTATCGACATCATTGTTTTCAACCACGAAGGCAGTAACAAAATCTGGTCCAAAACTACTTTCTATTCTCTTCCTTTTACTTCTTCTAGGTTCATTAACTTGTTCATTTGTTACAGAGGAAGAAGTACGCAAATGTAAAGGCACTGAAGTAGTATTACAAGAAGAAATCAATTCATTAACATGTTTTGTTAAAGGAAATTCTTGTTCAAAAAATTCTGCATTTCTAGATTCACAAATAGAATTATCATTCAAACGCAAGAACCTATAAGCAGCACTATTTTGAGCATATCCAATAAACACACAATCAAAAGTTTTGGTACCTACATTAGTCCTCTTGAAATCTGGTAGAGCTACCTTAGCAAGACATCCCCATACTTTTAAAAAAAATTTAAATTTGGCGCAAATCCTTTCCATAAAATCATAGGGAGTTTTATCTAGTCGTTTATGGGAAACTCTATTTAGTATATAACAGGCCGACAAAATGGCTTCCCCCCACATTTGGGTAGACATACCAGAACTTAATAACATAGCGTTCATCATTTCTTTAAGTTTTCTATTTTCTCTTTCCGCTATGCCATTTTGTTGAGGAGTATAAGGGGCACTAGTTTCATGGATAATCCCATTCTTTTCACAAAAAATCTTAAGAAAAAAAGTTCCATATTCACCACCCCTATCAGACCTAAGTCTTTTAATTTTACGATCTAATTGGTTTTCAACTTCTGCCTTATATTTTAAAAACATTTCTTCAGCCTCATCTTTTGTCCTTAGAAGATAAACTTTGGCATATCTAGAAAAATCATCTATAAAAGTAATAAAATATGCTTTACCTCCTCTACTTACTGTGTTTTTGAAGTCAGCCAAATCCGTGTGAATTAATTCAAGCAGTTCCGTAGTTCTATTTTTGACAGGTTTAAAAGGCTTCTTTGCATACTTAGCTTCCACACTTATAGGACACTTAGAAAAGTTATTTATATCTAGCACATTAATTAGATTCATATTTCTAAGCTTCTTGATAGAATTCACATTCACATGTCCTAGTCTACCATGCCACAAATTAACATACTCAGCAATGTAAACAGAACCAACAGATGATATAGCATTAGATATGTTAGGAATGGTGTTCAATACAAATAAACCATCAGCTAAATATCCCTTCCCCACAAAGTTCCCATTTTTAGTTATTACTACTTTGTTAGCTTCAAAAACCAATTTTAATCCAACTCTATATAGACAACTACCAGAAATTAGGTTCCTACGCAGAGAGGGAACATACAAAACATCACTCAAAGATAATGTTTTTCCAGAAGTAAGTTTAAGGAGAATCTTTCCTTTACCAAGCACTCCAGCTGTAGTTGAATTTCCCATGAAAACACATTCTCCGTCATCAGCATCCTCAATCTGGTGAAAAAGCTCTTTGTTGGCGCATAAGTGTTTAGAAGCACCGGTATCTAGAATCCAGTTCACCTTGTTGTCGACCATGTTTGCCTCCACTACCACAGCAGTTATTTTTCTGCTAGATGTGCTTGAGGAGCATGTGGTGCAGCAGGTTTCGAGTTGTTAGATTGTTGTCCCTTCCTCAGGTTGCACTCATAAGCTTTATGACCTGTTTTGCCACAAACATAGCACTCACCCTTTCTTTTCTGAATCTTGTTATCACCTTTGTTGATATTAGTGTGTGTTTTCTTTTGTCCTTTTTCTGAAATCGTTTTTCTTTTCCTTTCGACCTGTGTTGATCAACAAATTCAACAATATTAGCATTAACTGAATTTACAGAATGTAAAACATGCTTATCTTGAGTCTCAAAAATATGTAATCATACATATTGAGTCTCAATAATCCTTTAAGATATACACATAAACTGTGAAAGAGTTAACTTCTTTAGATATTATATGATCATGTATCCACTAATCTTTTTTTATCTTAATAAAACATTAAAAATTACAATGACAAATATACGACCCCTAATCACACCATACATATACTATCACATAATTTTTTTTATTTTTTTACTGCATTTAATTATATAATACATTAAAATTGATAACCATATATATTAAAAAAACTAAGAAAATCAAGTTTTTGTACTTAAAATTGATAACCATATATATTAAAAATGCTAATATTTTTGTACTTAATTGTAATTCATAAAATTATAAGAACTAAAAAAATCTAGTTTAAAATAAAAACGACTCAAATAAATTATAAGTCTAAATTATTTTAAAATAAATATCACTTCCAAACTATAAAAACAAAAACTTACCAATGAATTATGAAACTATACCTATTTAAAAATATTTTAAATAAAAAAAATAATTAAATTTAAATAAACAATAAAACAAATTTAAAAAAATTAACTTGCGGATTATCAATTCATAAGTAACTTATGGATTGACAATCCATATCTTATTTACGAATTGATAATCCGTAAACACTATACGGTTAACAATTCATAAGATTATTATGGATTAAAAAAAACAAAAAAAAAATTAACTTACGGATTACTAATCGATAAATTAGTTACGAATTATCAATCCATAAATTTTATACATAGAAAAAATCTAGATCTAATAAAAGTTGCCGCTTACTTCCGCCTTTAACAGTCAACAAAGCAAAAGCCGAAAACAAAAAACATAGGAATAAGACCAAAACCCATGACATCAGTCAACAAAAATAATAAGAAGGCAACCCACAATGATTGGCAGCATACCTATCCCTAATAAACAAAGGGAGCAAGTTTCACCACTTATCTCTAATCTATCATCTATCCCATAATTGGCAAGACCATCAGCATACATTTTACCTTATCTCAGTTATCTGTAAATGTGAGAGGACAGGAAAAGCATTTCCTTGGTAAGTCTAATACAATGTTTCCATATACTTTTCAAGTCCAAGGAACATTAGTTAGCGCAAAAATTACTAATCTATAGTCACACTCTAACCACAATTTTGTCCAGCCCACTGAATGGGCATATTCAATTGCAGGATTGAATTCGGTCCTAACATTTTAGAGGCTTCAAGCATAAAAATAATAAGGGGCCCTTGTATATATAGATGTTTTTTTTAAATAAATATATATTACTCTGCATATGGATGGGTCGCTCTACTTTTTTTTTTCTTAATACTGAAACTGTGCTTAGATTAAAAAGTAAAATATTCAAAAATATAAAAAATTGTAAGAAAAAATATAAAAAGTCATTTGTATTTTTTTTTTCAAACTACTTTTTGGTGAATAAAAGGAGTTGGATCCTATCCATTACTAAAAAAAATGGGCATCTCCATTTTTATTATTTTTCACATAACACATGGCACTACAAATCAAAGGCTAAGATCCTTCCCTTATCTGTTGGCTGATACGCGTATGCAGTACACTCCATTCCATGCATTTCTCTTGTTGTTCTCTTTCTATTTTCAGTTTTTACATTCAATAGTTTTTTTTCATAATTTTCATTTTGTCCCTGTTTAAGCAATGTGTCAACAGGATGTTCATTTTGGACATTTTGGTAGCCTATTTTACAAAATTCCCATTTTACCCCTGTTCAAGAGACGTGTCAACAATATAGGATGTCTATTTTGAATTTTTTGATAGTCTATTCTTTTATATAGTTTGATAGATAGATATAGATTACTCGTGCATAGCACGGGTCGCTCTACTACGCTCAGGTTGTTACATTCGATAATAATTTTTTTCAAAATTCCCATTTTGCCCCTATTTAAGTGACGCGTCAATAATATAGTATGTCCATTTTGGACTTTTTAACGACCTATTTTACAAAATTCTCATTTTGCCCATATTTAAGCGACGTGTCAACAATATAGGATGTTCATTATGGACTTTTTGATGGCTTATTATATAGTTTTATAGATAAATATAGATTACCCATACATACACACGGGTCGTTCCACTTTGCTCAAGTTTTCACATTGAATAGTATTTTTTTTCAAAATTCTCATTTTACCTCTGCTTAAGTGACGTGTCAACAATATAGGACGTTCATGTAGACTTTTTGATGACCTATTTTACAAAATTCTCACTTTGCCTTGCTCAAATGATGTGTTAACAATATAGGATGTTCATTTTGGACTTTTGAACGGCTTATTCTTTTATATAATTTTATATAGATATATATTTACAATTTGTTAAATTTTATTTGAAATTATTAATTTTGATGAATCTTACTTCTAAATCAATGATTTTTAATAAATTTCAATCGGTCATAATGAGAGTATTGGAAAAAGAAAGGATGTAAGTGAGAGGGTCTCTAACATTTATCTTAAAATGATATGTTTTATTATATTAAGTGAATAAGATGATTTTAATAAACCTCATGTGTGTATGTATAAATACCGGTGATGATACACCTCTAAAAAAATATACAACTATCATTTTTAATAATTTTAAAGGCTTAACTATTTTTCCTAATTTTTAATAAAAATAAAGAAATTAGTTCATTGTTTGAAGCAAATAATGTATTATTCTTATTATTTTCAGGTTAAAAATTGAGGGTGAATTATGCTTTTAAAACTCTAAACATGAAATCTAAATAAAATAAATATTTTCATTAGAATGAATTTTAAAAACTAAATATATTTTCTTCAATTGCTATTTTATATTCTTTGTTTGATTTATATAATTTTTTTTATGGTAAGTGACCAATTATTATGATTATTTTATTTGTTGGCTAATTTACTATATTAATTTTAATATTATAATTTAATTTTTGTATTGAACCCCTCAAAGAAAATGCTTAATTAGCTATGTTGATATAATCTATTATTGTCAAAATATTATCATTTTAGATTAAAAATTACATATATTTTTATTTTTTTATACTAACTTTTGTTTTAATTCTTTTATAATTTAAGTTTTAGTTTGTGTTTCTTATTTTTTTAAAAGGTGAGTTTCTTGTCTTATTAAAAAAAAGAAACTTCTCTTTTTGAATATTTGTTACATAATGATAAGTCAGAATTAACTAAAAAATTATTTAACATTGATTTATGAATATAAACATTAGAAGGAAAAAACTAACAACCATAAGAATGATACTTTTTAATCATAAATTATATATTAATTTGAATAAAAAGATATAAAATGAAACAATAATTTCAGTCTATTTATGAAAATATTATAAAATAATATATTTTTTATTACATACCTATATTTTTTTAAAAAAATTTGAACCCCTCTTAGTCAGAGGCCCTTGGCCATCACCCCTCTAATCAAGGCTCATGGTCAGGTCTGGATATGATTGATTTAACACCAATAAACATTGAAGCAACTTGTAAAAGCTCCAAAGTAAACCCTAAATAATCTTTCTAATTGTTTATCTCTTCATTTTATCTTTTTCGTTTTATCTCTAAATAATATTTTTTTTAAAAATATTTTATTATAAATTCAAATTTTAATTTATGTATTAAAAAATATTTACTTATTATAAAGGTTACAATTTATGTATTAAAATCATTTATTTTAAAGTCTAATTATATAAAAAATATTTCTTTGTATAAAAAGTGGAAAAACAAATAGTTCACATATTTTCAGCCTCATTGCTACGAGGGATCACGTGGAATCCAAAAAAAAAAAAATTCCAAAATTTAAACTCATTTTCCCTTCATTATTGCAGTTGAACAAAAATTAAAAACAAAAACGTACGCGTTAGTGGAAAATGGAAATATGACCGTTACATAGTGGGGTCCGAAATCTGAATCCGTTTTGAATTTAGTTATGATTTTATTTCATCGCTTTAATAAAAATAAGAGCACAACAAATCTAATGAAGATCCCAAACAACTAGTTCCCACAAAGGAAAGACACTTCACAGTTCACACTCTTTCTCTTTCTCTCTCTCTGAAGCATCACCGTCACCATGAATACGCAAACCACAAGCCCGGTGATCAAAGAAGAAGAAGAAAAGGAGGAAGGAACAAAGGAAGTGGTTCAAGAAGAAGAAGAAGCGTCTCACCCTTACGCATTTCATGTTTCTGGTCCTCGTAATTTGGCCAACCTTAATTGGAGAGACCTTATAAGTTCGAGCTGGTGGGTACCCATTTCATATTTTGCTTTGATCCATATGAATCTGAGATAAATTTAGCTTTTTGGCTTGTGGGGTTGTTTTTTCTTGGCCCCATTTGGTCAGTTTGAACCTTGGTGGGGAAAGTTTGCAACTTGTGTGGTGTCTCTGTGCTTTGATCCGTTTTGAAGTTGTTAAGTGTGATGGGGTTTGGGATTTTAGCATGAGGTTGCGATGTTTAAGAAATGGGTTTGTCGGGAATTTGAATTTTGCAGTTTCTGATTGAAGGAAGTATCGTGAAATGGAAAATGTAGCAAGTTTTAGCAATTGGGTTTGTAGGGAATTTGAATTTTGCGGTTTGTGATTGAAGGAAGTATCATGATATGGAAAATGTAGCAAATGGGTTTACAGGGAATTTGAATTTTACTGTTTTTTTTTTTTTTTTGCTGAAAGAGTCGTCATGAAATGGAGAACATAGCAAGATTTATCAACTGGGTTTGTCGTGTCATTGTAAATTAGAGATGGGTTTCTTGGATTTTAGAGATCTAAATGATAAAATTAGATAGTGGATTCAAATACATGTTTGGGAAAATTTATATTTGCCAAAAAAGTTGAATTAAAATTTATTTATCATTTTTAAGAATAAAGAATTTTGGTGGATGCATATGAAATAAATTGTGAACTATACATAGGTGTGTTCGACCATGTTTTCAAAATTACAGTGGTCAATGATAATTGATGTGTATCTTCTTTTAGTTTCCTTATATGTTGTTCATCTATTTGACTTATGCGTCTTTGCCTTGTGTTATCAATCAGGGGCTAACTTTTTTACTTTCGGAGATTATTTATGTTAGAATCTCCGTTTTGATACCCAATTTTTTAGTTGCTTTAATTCTTAAGTAATTGGATTAGAGTTTTGGGGACCCTGATTTACGGAATTTCCTCTACTTTTATTAACAATAACATCAATGTGATTTTTTCTATTAGGATTAGGATATGTCTTCGACAAATACTTGATTAATGATTAGTCGACTTAGAATTATGCACTGGCTATTAAATTATTAACTATACCTGGGATGCATGGGTAAAGACTAAAATTTCATCTTTAATTTTAATTTATGACATGGGTCTTTTATAGGCTGAATTTTGCTACCCTTTACTTTAGTTAATATTATCATTGGTAAATAAAAAGAATCATATAGTTTTCCCCTTTGTAAAAACTAATTTTTGCTTCTTAGTTTTTGTTTTCTCCTTGAATTCTGTTGCTTTCATTTAAGAGTTCTGTTTGACATAATTGCAATGGCTTGGCACTACGACTATTTTGAATCAGATATGTTGGGTTTTGACCATTGACTATAGGTGGTTGAGGAAGTTCTGAATAATCAGAACCTATTAGATATAATTGAACTCCTTCAGATTTTATTTCTTTTGATGCTTTTAACAAACTAAATGCTCAGAATCTGATATTTTATTGGCCGGGGGTTGGTTTACATGATATTCAATATTCAATAGTTTTATACGTGAACATGTCTTTGCTATCTATACCATATTGATCATGCCCGTTACACTCATTTTGAAGTTTTTAAATTGGTTCATGTTGCATAATCATTTCTGTTGATGTAGACATATACTTTTCATCGGATTCTGAAATTTAGTCAACCGTAATTTTGAGGCTAAGATCAATGATGAGTTGAAGTCCATTTGATGAGGACTTTGTGTTAAACATTGTTTCTACTTTATAAATCTCTATTTGTATTCGTAAGCCACTGAAATGTATTATCTTATGAAATTCGCCCATAGTCCATAGATCTATTTCACCATTGGCTCAGAAACCAAGTCAGTATAAGCGGTTATTATAAACTTCTTAAGACTAATTTAATTTTAAAACATTTGAAAATCATGAACTTTTTCTTATTCTTTTATGCTTTAACTTTATTTTTTCATAACAATTTTTCACTCTGTGGTCTATGCTTGTAACTCAAGAGTTTCACATTACCATTAACTCTATCAAGAGTGCCTTATTCTTCATGTCATTTTGAACATGAAGGAAAAGCATCCATGCTTTACTGGCACTGAATACATTCTTTCAATGTGTATTGATAACTATTTTGTTGTATGCAGGAAGGATGCAAATTACAAAAGAACTGTCATTGCTTGCTTTATACAGGCAGTTTACCTGCTTGAACTCGATAGACAGGAGAACCGAACGCAAGAAAATGCTCTAGCCCCAAATTGGTGGATTCCCTTCAAGTACAAGCTCACACAAACATTGATTGATGAAAGAGATGGATCCATTTTTGGGGCAATACTTGAATGGGACAGATCTGCAGCAATGGCAGACTTAGTACTACTTAGACCAAGTGGTGCCCCCAAAGCTGTTTTAGCGCTAAGAGGAACGTTACTCAAAAGCCCTACAATGCGAAGAGACATTGAAGACGACCTTCGTTTTCTTGCCTGGGAAAGCCTGAAGGGCTCTGTCAGGTTTAAAGTAGCTCTGGAGGTACTAAAGTCGGTTTCCGACACATATGGAAGCAGCAATGTTTGCATTGCAGGGCATTCGTTGGGAGCCGGCTTCGCTCTTCAAGTGGGAAAGGCATTAGCAAAAGAAGGCATTTATGTGGAGACACATTTGTTCAATCCACCTTCTGTTTCCCTAGCCATGAGTCTCAGAAACATTGGAGAAAAGGCTGAGTTAGTTTGGAAGAGACTTAAATCCATGCTTCCTTCTTCGAGTAATGAAGAAGCTCAAGCTGGCAACGATGGAGACAAGAGTTTGAGCATAGGACTAAAGAGTTGGATACCTCGGTTATCATCTAGCTTCAAGAATGCCGGTTTTGGTGTTGGAAAATGGGTTCCTCATCTGTATGTAAACAACAGTGACTATATATGTTGCTCTTATACGGACCCCGAATGCTCAGGAGGAGGAGAGAAGATCAATGATGCTGACAAGGAGAATATTGGTCCGATGAACGGACAAGTTGCGGCAAAACTGTTTGTTGTCTCCAAGGAAAAGCAGAAGTTTCATGAAGCTCATGCCCTGGAACAATGGTGGTCTAGTGATGCACAACTTCAGCAGGCTAATAGCAAACTCATAAGCAGGCAACTTAAATCTTTGTATACAAGTGGCGGTACTTCTCCACAAGTAATGCAGGGAAAATTGCCTAGGTAACAAATGGTGATATTGCTCTGCTTGTTTGTGAAATGAGTTGTTTTAAAAATCTTGGTTATAATAATTACAATTTGGGTTGTGTTCATATCTTGTTACTTTTGGTTTTCTTGTATTTTTCCTTTAAACAAAATTGTATCAATTTACCTTGTAATATATGAAGTCATTCTTTTATGATTTCATGGTTGGAGTCAAAAACATAAATTCAAATCCATATTCTTCCTATTTAGCTTCCAAGAGTGTGGGAATGGGATGCAGATTTGTCTGCAACCAGGAAACGGCAATTGAATTTTGCTTCCAAATATCAAATTCAGGGAATTCTGCAGTTTCATTGCAAATGAAACAATTGGGTGTAGTATCGTAGTGTGGCATGGCATAACAGTGACGTGAGAAGTTGTAAAGAATTTGCCTTCATTTACCCATCAATATTTGGTCTGCATTTTCACCATTTTAATCCTTGTTCAATTCTTGCACAATAGATAACATTTTCGATCCACTTTAACCGAAGCGCTTTTATAAATTGGATCAGTTTGGTTTTTATTTAAAAAGCAGATTGGTTTTTTAGGTTTCAATTCATTTATTTATTTTTACTCTTGCATTGATCGGCTTTCTTAAGTAACTGAATTAATCCGAACCAAAACTCTTTAAAAATGTTTCAGTTAATCGAACCATTTTCATAAAGTGGTTCAGTTTAGTTTTTTTTTTGCCCCCAAAACAGTTTGATTTTTTCAAAGTTCAATGTTGGATCAATTCGATTTCTTGTACACCCCTATTTGGCTGTTGCTACATGAACTTGGCAAAATTGTTGGTTCACCCAGCAAGCAGCACGATTTTTATTTTACCCTTCCGGAAATCCGTATAAGACTTATAGATAGTCTAATCTCTAAGTGGTCCAAACGATTTTTTAAAAAAAGAAATCAAAAATATGTTTTTCAAATTAGATTAAAATTAATGGCCCTTTAAATAATTAATTTTGTGATAATTAATTTTGATCTAATAATTAATGTTTAAATATATAAATTTTAAATAAAAATCATATATGTAAACATATTAATTATTATATCAAAATTAATTATCACAAAATTTATTATCTAAATTTGTGCATTAAATATACATTCGAAATTTTAGTGCTATATATTAGTTCAATTAGTTAAAGTGTTGTACTAATAATGTGTTACATATTCGATTAGAAATGAGTCAGTCTATATGCCTCATACGAATTTCGTATAAGACTTACAGATTATTCAATCCGTATCTGTAAGTCTCAAGTCTCATCCATTCAATCCCTATCAATTTTATGGAAAGACAAAATGAAAATTGTGCAAATTATGTTGGGTGTACCACAAATATTTTTATTAAATAATTACCACAAATATCACTACTTACAAAAAAACTTACATATAAGGAAATTTAAAGAAATTGGGATCTCACGGACACCAATAGTAGCCTTTGTGATTTGTCACCCATATTTTGAGATAAAAATCCATCTCACATGAATATTTATTGAGTGGATATCTACAATTTTTTTCAATATTTGCGGATATGAATGAATACATGAGGATATTTTTTAAATAAAAAAAATTAGAACATGTATTTATTCAAATTATAAACAGAAAAGTTAAAAAATAAATAATATTAAACATATACTTATACTAAAAAATAATTTAAAACATATTTATATCAAAAAATGAACAACTTACTGTATATATAATTAGTACCATTTAAATAATTCCATTTTACAGATATTCACTACAAGTTTAAGTACCTTAATACTCACCCTTGTTAATACTTAATCTCAAATATACACCACTCTAACATCTTTCTTTTCCAAAAGTTTTCACAACGTTTATCTTATCTTGGCACTCTGGATGTTATATTTTTTTTTTTCAAATTAATTAAAATCGTATTTAAAGCAATTTATTTTATCTTTAGTTTCCAGCATGTAAGGATAATTTCCAAGATAAATACCCCCACCTTTACCGCTCTATTTGATATGGTCTCTTCACTATGCACAATACACACATCGGAAGATTTGTCTATTTGTATTGACAATTTTTTTATATAGAAGTTATTTTATGAAGCTACATGGTAAAAATTGTATAAATTATTATAGCATGATCTGCTATATGTTTGCTGGCAAGGAAGAAGGAAAAAAAAAAAAAACAGAAGTGTATACGAGGTAGAAGGACTTTGTAGGCACGCCATCGGTGATTCATTCATTTGTCTGCTCTTGAGTCTAAATCAATATTTTTAATTAATATATGAAGTACCAAACAAATTAGAGTGTGACATCATAATAAAAAGTCCTTTATGCAAATTATTCTCCCCTCATTACACCAATACACATTTGATGCCCATTATTATGTATGAAGAAGCAGTGAAAAGTACTAGTGTCGTATTTTATTTACAATATGTTAGTATAATGAATGCACTCTTATTTAAGATAATAATGTTTACACAAAGTTAAGGAATTGCTTTTAAAAGCTTGGAAATGGTTAGAACGTAGAAGTCATTTACAATATACAATAGCATCATAAAATATAAGTCATTTCAATTGTGTTTAAACCCTCAAGGATTGCAACAGATGAAAGATGCATCTGCAAAATATCTCATATTTTGTCTATATGGTTGCCAGATTTTATCTCTTGAACATCTACCACTAAAAAAAAAAAAAAAATTCTATATATTGATATTAGACACTTTTTAGGATGATTTTTAATCGTGTTCAAAATTATCATCAATCAAAGTTAATATTTTTCACCATAATTTTGAAATCTTCTTAGAAACCTAGTTTTTCATCTGTTTGCATAGAAATCATTTTTAAAATGTCTTTTTCTGTTTTAAAAATTGAAGATTCTAACACAATTTTTCAAAACTTGTCTTCCAAAGTACAATTTTCTGAAAAATTATTTTATACAGTAAATTTTTTAAGACAATTTTACGAAAGAATCATTTAAGAAAGTATTTTTTTTATTAATAGTCATTGCCTTAAAAAAAATGTGGACAATCATCAGCATAATGACCTTTTTTTTTTTTAAGAAAACTGGAGCACATTAATATTGCTTATTTGCTTAGTAGTTAGTAGGTTAACCTCAAGCATGGTGACATGCATGCTTCATGTAAGCATGCTGAATAAAATATAACTAACCAATGCAAAACATAAATATTTAGCCTCATTAAAGATTAATCCTGGAAACAAACTCAAATACTAATTAACAAAAGCAAAATCATATGCATCATATATAGAACTGGGTTATATACAAAAAGAATACTTATACACATAACACAAGACATGAACAAGAAAGGTAAATCAAGAAACAACATCATGGATGATGATCTTCCTTAAAAAAAAAGATGATAGACATGTTCATAGTAATCCTGACAACTCATAATCATATATGCTGACATCTGGCTGCATCATCTGTTCATAACAGTTGTACAAGGGATTTGATTCAACATCAAGCAGTAGTGACTCAAGATTCTGGTATGCCAAAAAATGGTCTATAGATTGGTTGGTCACTGAGTCTTGTTGGAAGGCTAGGTCATCTAAGCATAACTGGTTGCAAACTAGGTTAAATTCTTCATTCATCAATGCATCACAGCACAACTCAGGTGAGTTGCTAGTTGCTTCAGGAGAAATTGACACATCATCAGGACTAGTTTGAAGGTCACTCTCATGAGGCTCAGTTCCAATATTAAGGGGGAAATTTTCGACCATGTTTGGTTCCAAAGGAGGTGGAGACAAAGTGTTATTGGAACTTCCATTGCCAGTTAGCTCTTGAACTAACTTCTTGAAGCTTGAGCTGTCAGTGATGTAGACCTTAGGCCTCAAGACCTTGATCAAAGTGTTGAATTGATGTTTCTGATGATCAACCTTAGATATTTTCAGTGATTCTTGACTTACTTTCCTTCCCATGGTGATGATTTCTATGTCTATACAACTGGCCCTTAGTAATATTCTCCCACCTCTCGGAGGATACAAGGAACTTAGGTATAAATATATATTCATATGGTAGATATAGTGGAAGATATCCGTGAGGGAGTGGATACTGAACAAATAGCATGGTATGAAACACTAGATGCTGAAAATGATTTTACTCGTTTTTTAAAAACAAAGCTTGTTTTATTAGGTATCCTTACCCACAAAACAATCTCTAATAAGTTTAAATGATAAAAATTAACAAAATATTCTCTAACACGTACGTTCTTGTTAACATAACCAGTTAAAAGTTATTAAGACTCACAAGTGATCAGCTCGTTAAATAAAAAGTATCATTTTGTGAGTTCTAATAAATTTCAGTTATTAGTAAAAAGTGTGTTAAAAGAGTATATTGTTAACATTTTTTTATAAGTTTTAACAGTCTCTCTCCCCTTGTCCATTTTGAAGTATGACCTGTGAAAAGAAGATATGCTGAATTTTGTTTTTACATAGAGATGTGGATGTTGGTCAATTCAATAATTCTGGAATAGAAATAACTTGTTGTAACAGTAGATATAGATGCCACATGAAGTAGAAGGGCATTGAGGGCACGCAGCTTAATATTCAAGCAACATGATGCATGATCAATTAATTATTTCTTAATCATCCCCCCCTAATAGCATCTGTGCAGTGACAGAATCAGACAAAAGGAAAACAATTAGATATAGAATAAGGTTAAAGAGATCAATAATCTATTTTACTCCTCCTTAATTTCCCTTTTGCTTTTCTGCTAGACATAAATGAATTCAAAGCATTATCCAAAATATTGTTGGTACACCCGAATCTCTCCTTAATTTTCCTATTGCTTTTTTGCTAGACATAAATGAATTCAAAGCATTATCCAAAATATTGTTGGTACTACTAATGGTATTTGGGTATGGGCATCTATATCTGAAATCTAATAGACCTTCTACGTTATGGCTAGGATAGCTTTTATTTTCATTTATGCTAAAAATTGAGTGCACCCTCATCTTCATGATGATCAGGTCCATTCTAGTATATAATATATTATGGTGGAAAATGGAAATGATTGATTGCTTGTTATGCATAAATCAATTTGAAAATGAAAGCCTTATTTGTATCAAATTGCTGTGTGAATGCTTGCGCACGCTATGTCATTGTCACGCTCATATTAAAATCAATAATTTTGGCATTGGCTGTCGTGGTGCAACTGAGAGGCACTGCTATAGCATGACACATCTTGCTCAATATTCAATAACTTAAGTAACGTATTAAGAACTTGAATTCAAATCATATATTTCGTAATTATAAAATAATTAATACATCATGTTGTCACAAAATTTTTAGCTAAAAGATCAGTTAAACGCTCACAATGATTTGTAAAGAATCAATTGATTGTTGCTAAAAAAGAGACTATGTTTCGGGGCTGTGGATTCCTAGACTACTTCAAAGAGTGTCTAGTGTTGAAGGTTGAACAAAAATTAAACTTGCACCAAAATAAAAGAGCAATAAAAGCAATAAAAATAAATGTAAAGTAAATAGAAAATATTTGATTGATTGATGTGTTTGAAAAAGTATGTAAAAGTCCTGTTTATACTGCTAACCACTAAATTACCCCTATCTATAGTCAGAGAGCAATGACTTTTATATCACCTAGTTTTACAATAGATCAGATAGTTATATTAGCTGATCTTACAACGGAATAACTAACTCTTGATATAGTCACATTTTCCTCTTTTGAGTGCATTATCTACTTTCAATGGTCATTATCATTATTTTGAAAATAATAACTTCTTCCTATTTTCAACTGAAGGGTGAAGACTACTTTTCACCAGCTTTAAGAGTTCGTTTAATTCGTTAAAATCATTATATTAAACAAGATGACTTTAATTGTTAAAAAGTGGTCCATTCTATCACGAAGACCAAGACGGCTTCAAGTGTTGCAAGAGACTGCAGAGCCTCTACCAACCTATGTCCATTCTTCCACCACCATTGACACCACCTATGAAAAGGTTTAGTACCTACGACGACGCCATTGTTTTTTTATGCATTCAAATGAGCTTTTAGATTACACAAATGTCTCTTTGAAGTGATTGTGGATTTTTGTTTTTTTGTAACACTCTTGCATTAGGCTTTACATTGGATGTATGTTCGTGATGGTGGTTTCACCGTAGACCGCAGCAGCGGCAGAGGGGAGGGGTCGATGGTGCAGTGGTGAGGGGTAGTTGTGACTATTTGGTCTTACTGGGGTGTAGGAAGCAAAAAGGAAGGAGTGCAGGAAGTAAAAGCCCGGCCAGTTTTACCCAACAGGCTGTGGGCTGGTGTTGGTCTGGCCCAGTAGCTAAATATAAAAAATAAAAGTGGCATGCATAATGCAGATCAGTTTAAATATTAGGACACTTTTTCTAGGGTGGTCACTAAGTAGCACATTACTTGATATGCAAATTGAGGATTATATGTACAATAACTATTGGCTAGCCCAATTTCAAAGGGTATTGTTAGTGTGTATCTCATCTAGATCCAAATCAATTACTTGCTACTGCACTTTTACATTCTTTCAAGACAAGTAATGCATATTTTTACTTTTTCAGAGTAACAATTAGACATCACGTGTTGTGTAATTCTGGAGCATCAACTTAAATATTTACTCTCAGGACTTTAACATACAAAATTCAGCTATTCACATTCAAAACTTTCCGATTTACCTTTTCAAAAAAGGCATAATATTTACTCTCAGGCCCAAAGGAGGACACAACTAAATTAATAGTCTCTTTTTTTTTATCACTTAATTGATTCCTTAGAAATCAATGTGAGCGTTTATCTGATCTTTCGACTAAAATTTCTGCATGACAACATGATGTATGATTTTATAATTACAAAATATATTATTTAAATCCTGGTGCTTAATAGTTAACTAAATTGTAATTATTGAACGTTAAGTAAGATGTGTCATGTTATATGCAGTTAAAAGTGCCTCTCAATTCAACCTTCATTATACTTTTGTTGACCCTTCTTCATCATTATTAAATGCATTAAATATTCTTAGCATGAATATCATTATCACTATTATACAAATAAAAATGATAAATATGATTGTGGTGATAATAATAATAATAATAAATATAAAAATGATAAATATGATTGTGGTGATAATAATAATAATAATAAATAATCATAAAAGTGATGAATGTGATTGTTATGCATATGATAATAATAATAATAAATGGTGATAGAAGTGATGATAAAAGTTATGATTGTGATGATGACGAATTAACATATAACACTTTTAAAGAAAAATATATATTATGATAATTGAATTAAATTTATATCTATAAGAATAAGATCAATAATCAATACTATTTATTTAGATAATTTTTGTCATGAAACATCCATGCCATTACAGGACCTTGATGGAGCGTGGTGGAATGGGTGTTTTGTAACAGTGTAGATTAAGCCATTCTTTCTCCACATGAAATCATATCACATTGGTGCTTAATCTCTTCCAAAATATGAAGTCAGATTAAGATGAATATATGGGCATCGAAATCCCAGTTTCTATATTTGTACCAAGTACAAGTAGGAAAAGTTACAAATGGATGAAATCGATCGTGAAGAAAATATATACAAAGTAAACAACTGTTATTTGGAGAAAAGAAAAAAACACTGGCAAGTTGTTCCTAAAACATATTGTTAATTAGCCAATCATTCCGAGCTATTAACAAAAAAGATCAAATTATAAACTATCATCTCATTCTATCATTCCATGTCTCTCAATCATGTCTGGAAA
Source organism: Glycine max (assembly GCF_000004515.6). Classification (NCBI taxonomy): domain Eukaryota; kingdom Viridiplantae; phylum Streptophyta; class Magnoliopsida; order Fabales; family Fabaceae; genus Glycine; species Glycine max. The sequence continues at coordinate 42,120,485 of NC_038244.2, forward strand.
TTTAAAAATTATTGATCAAACGGAACTTGTATCAAATAATTAAAAACAAAACAAAATTGTTATTTATTGCATGGACAATCTACATAGGATGGTAACAACTTAACACAAACTCAGACTGTTATTGATGAACTTTAACTAGCCCTCAAAAAATGAACGAACAAATGAATTTGAAGATCATCAAACATACATAGAATATTTCAAATGTGACAACCACAACAAAGGTAGAATACACAAAGCGTGGAAACAATTACAACACCCTCTACCACCGAGACAATCTTGAAAACAACGTTGTCAACGATGATGGTCATGGTGGGTAAGTGAAGCCGTTTGCTGCGAAAAGACGACGACAACCTCCGTGGCCACAACTCTTTGCTCATCTTCTTAAAGGACCAGCTGCTACCACTCTTCTTCTCCATATCAAATGAAACACAAATCTCAAATATCTTCGAAAAGCTCTAATAAATTTTTCTTTGGTGTGTGTCGTTCTTTTTTATTATTATTATTTAGCGGAATAAATGTGTATGTAGGGAAAGGGAGTGTGAGGTGCGTTTTATATGCGTAGAAAGCAATGAAGGTAGTGCCTTGGATGCTTCAGCCACAAGAGTGTGTTGCTGGCTTTGGCTGTTTCTTGCTGGCCTGAGATTACACGTAAAATTGCACTTTAGTTCTGGACTGGTCCTCCTCAAGATTCGTCAATGATAAAATTATGTGTTGAGTGTTGCCATGCATTGTGTAATATTCTTCATGTGTATAAATTTGAAAAATAAAAAATTAATTTATCTGTATATTGTTTAATTTCATATTATATATATATATATATATATATATATATATATATATATATATATATATATATATATATATAAATTTTGGTAAATGCTAACGGATATATTTTAAGGATACAGCTGGTTGGGAAATTTAAAGTGGAATTTTTTATTTAAAAAGTGGTATTGATGCATTTTTACTGCGATGAATAATAAAAAAAAACTATCATTAATTCCTTTGCCAGTATTATTTGGATAATTAGGAAGATTTTAATAACTTTTTTTTGTCATTGTACTCCAAAAAAAAGTGATAAATGATTTTAATTAGAACCATCAACTAAGAAACCTTTGCAATCCGGATTCAAATTTTAAACCCATTCTTTCACAACGATAATAAAATTTAAACTTAAAACCTTATGCAAATTACTTCAACACCAACAACACTAGGTTGTCCCTATTATATGGGTTTCGCACAAGATTTCTATTGCATTGCATATGGAATTTTCAATAAATATTTCTATCATCGATTCTTCAATACTCTTAGGATACTTAGTGATTTTTTTCACATTTACGTGTGTTGTTTTATAATTATGTGCAAAAGAAAACTTTAGAAATTTGAATAGGGTTTTTTGGAATATTTAACATTCATAAATTTAGGGTGTAAAAGATATATGAATAAGATATAAAGAAAACTATAAATTTCAATGATCGTGAAGGGGTGTTTGGAAATGACTTTTATACTTTTCATATTACTATTTTAAAAAAATAAAGTAATATTTTTTTAAAATAAATTCAACTAAGGACGTACTTAAACAATTATGTTAAAAAAAATTGTTACTCGAAGGTACGCACCTAAATCTTCTAGGTTAGTTATAATTCCTCCATTAAACAATAGATTTGGAATATTTAAAGATCTTATTCTATCTGCCAGACAAAAGAGAGGAAAAAAAAATCTTATTTCATCCCATCTTCAACTACGCGGTTGTCGTCCAAAAACAAAAGTAATTAAAATCAACAATAGTACGTGACACATTCAGAATTAGATTTAATTATAATATATTAAATTTATATTTGTAATAAATAAAAAACCACTTAATATACCACTTAAATATTATATAAATGTAATTAGATTTAATTTAATTACCTACGTTTGCTTATATATTTTGAATAGCAGTATGTTTTTTAATTATCTTTTAGCATGCACCTAAATAAACATCTCTAGTAATCATCCAATGATGACATTGGTTCTAATTATTAATCACTTTGGTTAATGATCATTTTGTTTTCATTAACTATAACAATCCTTTATAATTAAGGATCATTAATTATGAAGTATATATGGCTATTTTGTTTTCATTAAAATTCTGCTTTTGTTATAATAGATCGTGTGTGCTTTTATTTATTTTGGAAAAGTAATTATTTATTAATTTCTCTATTAAGTTAAAAATATAATTTTTTTCTAAAAAATATTCCTAAAAAGCTTGTTATTTAACTGTCATTAGAATTTTTATTTTTATTTTTTGACTGCAACTATCATTAGAACTTATGAAGTTAATTTTCTTTATCTGATTAATAACGTCGCATTCAGAAGAGGTTCCTTTATTTCTAAACTCACATAAAGATGCACTGAATTTGCCTTTCTCTATGTGGTTTCTTTTAAAGTCTAAGTTCACATGAAAGACCCCTGTTTGCTAGTTTTCTTTTCACTCCTGATCTCATTTTCTTTTGAGTTTTGAGATTCTTTTCTCTTTCGTTTTCAGTATCATCAATCCCGAATCAAATATTGCGCAAGAGCTGGACTTCATTCATTTTTTGCCAATAAAGAAACAAAAAGATTTGAAGAGGGATGGGTATATATATTCCCTTCAAATTCTTCACCAAACTTTTACCACTAGATGATAAAAAAAAAAAAAAGTTATAACTCAATGATATATAATTACTAAATTATTACTTTCATTCTGGCAGTGTATAAATCTCATATTTTTAGAAAAGTGGATTTTGAAATAAAGTTTTTAGAATTAATTAAATAATTAATTAAAATTAAATATTTTAAAAATTTTATCTAATAAGTTTTTTAGATTGTAAAACTATTTTTATTATATATTATAATATTCAAATTTTCAAAATATTTTAATCAATAATAAAGTCAATAAGATATATTAATTGATATGAAGAAATTGTTGATTTTAAGTAAAATTCTATTAATTTTAATTTTAAAAACTTTTCGTTGAAATAAAGTTTTTTAAAATTGTTAATATTATTTTATAAGTAATATATATTCTTTCAAAACAATTCGTTATAACTTTTTCTACTTCAATTTTGTGTAAAGCAAGGTTTTAAATTATATGAATCTAGCTTTACTTCTTTCAATTTTTGTATTGATTTAAATTTTCATAAATTCTAAAATAATCTTTGATACTAATAAGTGATGACATGGTATGTAAATAATCTTGTCAAATGCACTAACGATTATTATGAGGCAACATAACTATTTTGCATGTCACTAGATAACAATACAATTTTTTTAAATTAAAGGAGTTGCTAAAATTGGATAATATTATATTTATAAGAACTTACAGACATATTTAAGTATTTAACTTTTATATGGCTTACTAAACACATCCTAAATGAAAAACATAATCAATGTAATAACAATGTTTTAAATATTATAATAATTATAATTTAATCAAATGCGTCCAGTATGTTTTTAAAGATAATTAAGACGGCTTAATAACATCTTAAATTTCACACAACTAATTTGGTGGGTGCAACTCACTTGTTGGGTTTGTGGGGGGATTCTTTCATTTCCATAGAATACTTTGTGGAAATATTTTAGGTTCCGTTGAAGTATAAAAAGCTTTAATTAATTATCATGATTAAAAAAAACATCTTACAACTATTTTAAACAACAGATTATTTCAAATCCAATTACCAAAAAGACTGAGTTTTCAATCAATTTCAATTAAAATAGGATTGTTATTACATATAGATATATAAACACTGGTGTAAATCTTCTATGATGATTTTGAACATTTTTTTAAGGTTACTATCTAAAAAGTATTTGATTTTTTACTACGATCATTTATAAATTGTCTTAAAAAAATTATCATTCTAAATCTAAATCGATTCTTAAGTAAAAATTATCTTAAAATGTCATTCTTCTAAAACGGTTTTTAGTTAAAAACCGTCTTAAAATATTATCATTCTAAGACGATTTTTATCTAAAAACTATTTTTAAATATTATCATTTTAAGATAATTTTTCAAAGAATCATCTTAAAATATATTTTTTAAAATTAAAATATATTTAAAATTCTTAGGCGATTTTTCAAATAATCGTCTCAAAATATTTTTTAATATATATAGAGAGAGAATTTTAAGACGGCTTTTTTTAAAAAAAAAAATCATCTTAAAATGTTTTTTTTAAATTAAAAATTTCATATACATTTCTTGTCATCAATCTCATATTTATATGCCTAGCTAACCACATGCTATTTCAATTTCATTTATTTTGAAATAATAATAATAATAATAATAATAATAAAGTTATTTTAAAAATCTGCAACTAACGTTTCTGTAGGCTATATACTACACATATATGTGAGAAAAGAGATCTCAAATTACCTTTTAAGTTTCAAAATAATTTATTCCCAAAAAGGACAAATTGGCAAGTAATCTCTTTGGCCCGTTTTGGAGAAGGACAAGAATATAAGAGGTAAGGAAAACCTAAAAATTAAAAAGAAGACAAAAATTGAAAGAATTCTGAAATTTATCCTTACCATGAGGTGCAAATTAAAAACATATGAGCCTCAAAATGAGCAACGAAACCCCAAATTAATGATGACACAAACTTGAGTATGCCAATTCCCATACTGTTGGGTCATCTTTGGCGTCTGATGTAATGTGTTGTTGATATCACTTAAATTGAACTAATTAATTTAATAACAAGTGCAAATATAGCGAATATTTCTGGGTCAAATAGACAATCTAGTTTAGAAGGTTTCAAAATGTTTAAGAAAAATATGACAAGAGACAATGTATGGTTGATGGTGGCAACTTGTAGGATGGGGTCCCACGTGTCAAAACGTTCGCATCAAGTCCCCTCAAAGAGATCAACATATGGGCATTTTTAATCATTCAACTCACCATTACATGCTTGATGGTGAGTGCTAACTAGGTGATGATCCATTAATAACTCTCCATTTTTTTATATCCCTGAAATTAAAATTTACGAATAATATATATATATATATATATATATATATATATATATATATATATATATATATATATATATATATATATATATATATGGGGAAAATGGCGAAAAGTTAAACTTATTAAAGTATGTGTGTGAAATAAGATCACACTTTAAAACTTGCAACAAATTAATTCATTTTGTATGCACTATGCAAACTCTTGTTTAAAAGGGAGACAGGCTGTGATAGTAAATTTAACTTTAGTATCAAAAAACGTGTTTTGAACTAATAATGTAAAACCTATTCTTCAACAAATTTAAATACAATTAAGTTGAATATATCTAGTTTAGATATTACATGCGAGTTAATTTGAGTTTTCAATTGTTCTAAAAACAAAAAATTAAGCACATTACCTCAAACGATTTTTGTATATATTATTTTTTACTCCATCTGTCTCATGATATTAACCGTCCTGCAAAATAATTATTATTTTATTTTTTTTCAATATAATATTAATTATATTTTTATACTTCTATTTCTTATAATAATGTTAATGATGTGAGTAACAAAAAACTCAAAATAAATTAATGATGATATAATTAATTTTGTAAAATTTATATTATTTTTTATCTTTTTATTATGTTTTATTAGTTGGTATGAAACAATCTAAGACGGTAGTTATAATAGGATAAGAGAAGTAGATTATAAAATTAGAGTTTCGTCTCTTATTTTAATCTTTAATATCAGTTTTTATTATGTGAATTAAAACTCTAATTTTCAGAAGAAGAAAAAGTATCACTAATTTTATATAGAAAATAATACTAAAGACGTCTAAAATAAAATACTACTATGAAACAATTTTGTCAAAAATACTGTACTAAAGTTTTGTCCTTTTAATGAATTATATTCAACCCAATCTTACTAATCGGCCAGGTCAAAGTATCATTTTATCTTTAAATGAAATATATTTAATTTTTTAACTATAATAATTTGAGGTTGAACACATCTAAACCTCAAAAAGAAAATCACAAAATAATAATTATCTCTCACTTTTATATATATATATATATATATATATATATGACTCGTCAATATAAGATCAATATAACTTATAAGTAATGAGAAAAATTATAACTAATTTAAATTATGAAAGTGATTTACTATTTTCATAAACTCTTATTAATATATTTTAATAAATTTTGTTAATAAATAATATTTTTTATTCTAATAAATTTTATGATTAAAATATATAAAAAAATATATATTAAATAATCATTCAATTAGACTGTTTATTCCAAAACACTGTTAAAGGTGAACTTTCAATATAGATGAATGCGACTAAACCTATAAATATGTCAAAGTCAAAAAAGTGGCGCCTCAGCATAACTGCATCGAGGAACTTCCAAACATGACAACATTTAAGTGGTTGAGAAAGATTGTGTAGGTCCAACTTGTAAACTATGGCTTCATACTAAAAAATATTTTTTTTTTCATGTTATGAATATAAAATTTCAATTAAATTTTGCGAAATTTTTTTTATTGATTATCTATAGTAGAAGATTTATTATATTAATCATTTTTTTTATTAATAAGACTTAAATCCAAAAGTTAGATTTAATCTGGGATAACTTTTAATTTTAAAAATCTAGTTTTTTTTTTATTTTTTAGTTTAAAAAGTAAATTCATTTTAAAAGTTTTATATTGTAAGTGTATAACTTGTGTGTAACTCTATTAAATAAAGTTAATTTAGTTAGTTGACAATTGTCATTCTGTTACAACTCTAGTCTGTAAAATCTATTCTGCCAAATAAACAGATCCCTTTTTCTCTTCTATCATTTCTACGTGATATACAGAGCTTCTCGATCTTCTATCATGGCTTTCGTCGATAATGATGTTTCGATCAACAGGATTCTTACGCCAACAAAAAATAAAAGTGAAGGAAATTAAATGCTTTAATTTGAGTTCAACCTTTTCGTCGTTCTCTTTAGGCAAAATTCTTGCATCAAATTACGGATAAACAATCCTAATATGGTACAAGAGTTTATCCTAAATTTATTAAATAGACTACTAATTATTTTATCTACGTATTAAACTCAAACTCAAAAGTACTTACATAAGAGAATGTATAGAAAAAAATTTAAGTCTCACATTAAATAGACTCAAGAAAATATAAGCCAAAGATAATCTTTACCCTACAAGTTAGCTTTTGGAATGGAATTAATGTTTTATCTCTATTTGTTTTGTTTTTATTAATTAGTTTAAGAATGTTAACTTTATATTTTGATTTCATGATTATTTAGTAGTAATTTATCCCATCTTTTTTGTAGATAGAGAGAAGTATCTAGGAGAGCAAGCTTCAAATACTGAAGCTCTAAAAGGATCAGCTTGAATAGTGAAAATTCGAGAAGAATAAAAGATATTTGATCAAGCTAGAATTCATGGCCGAACTAGTCTATACTCAAAATAAAAATGTCATCTTTTGTATTTTTAGGCTTCACTTGCAAATATATTATGATTTTCCTCTCTTTTTGTGAAATAATTTTGTATCAATTGTAGCTTTTGTGTTGTTATATTGAGGGAGAAAGAGTTCTAAGGGTTCATGTATTCTTCATCCATTTATCACATTTTCATGTGTGAATTTGAGCTATTCACCTACATAAGTGATTGATTTCTATTGTTTTAAGGGATAAGAGTAGTTAATTATACACTCTAATGTATTTTAGATATGATATAATATATATTTTGCATATTTATATTTAATGTTAGTATTTTATATCTTTCTTGATACTTATTATGGATTGATTAATCATGACACGATTTTTGAGATTTAGCAAATATTTTTATTATCTTGAACTAAATAAAATATCTATAAGACTTAATGGCTAATAAAACTGAATTTTTTTAGTAAGTTTATAATCACAAAGCTTAAAGCTAGTATTTTAAATAATTGACTAAAATTATTAAGTAAGTATAACTCAATTAATTGACTAAAATATATATTATGAATCTTTATATCATATTCAATTCTTATAATAAAAAATAAAAAAAACTAACTAGCCTAGAAACTAGTATTTCAGTTCCATGACAATGCATCCTAGAGAAGACCCAAATTCTCTCTCTCCATCTCTCTATCTTTTCTTCATAGTCTACACGTGTGTATCTCCATGGCCCACCATTCCTTGCCACGTGTCAATCCCACCTTTGCCATCTCCTTCTCCTCCACCCCTTCCTCTGTTCTCACCATCATCTCTCTCCCTCACACACGTTCCCATCCCTTCTCGTAATTCTCCCAAATAACGCTATCTTTTCTTTGATTTTGAACCCTTCTTCGTCAATCCCAACACCACTCCTTTTCCTCGTTCTCTTCATGCAGCAACAACACAACACAACACACACACACACACGCACACTATCTTTTCATCCAAATCAATAACACAAAGCAAACCAAACTCATCATCACTTCACATAACAGTTACAGAAAAAACACAACAAAACACCCCTTTGAACCATTAAACCATATCATAACACATAACGCAGTTTCCATGTTTTTCTTCATTTCTCATGCTTCCTTAATATTCAAGAAACCTTGATGGACTTGAACACTGTGTTATATATTGTTGTTTCAAGGAAAACTATATTATTTTTCTTTCTTCTTTCTTTCATCTACGTATCTTTCTTTCTTCGGAGACAATCCTGTTCGAGACACTTTTCCAGATAAATTCTACATTGTTTAGAACACATACAAAGAAACCCCCCACTTGCTATTTTCTTTCATTGTTATCATTTTCTTGGGAAAAAACAGTGAGTAAGTCGTGATGGCTGGGAATGAATGGATTAATGGGTACCTGGAGGCTATACTTTCAACTGGGGCCTCAACCATTGAAGAGCAAAAGCCTGCACCTGTGACTCTAAAAGATGGGGGGCATTTCAACCCCACAAAGTACTTTGTGGAAGAGGTGGTGGCAAGTGTTGATGAGTCTGATCTGTACCGCACATGGATCAAGGTGGTTGCCACCAGGAACACCAGGGAGAGGAGTTCAAGGTTGGAGAACATGTGCTGGCGCATTTGGCATCTTACACGCAAGAAGAAACAGGTTCTTCTTTTTTCTTTCTTTCTTTCTTTAAGTTAGTTTGGTTGAAGAATGAATGGAAAAGAATTCATTTGTAATTATATATGATTTGTAAACTAAATGAATTTTGAGGTTGATATGATTTGGAAGAAGTTTCATGAAGGAATCCATTTTTTAAATCCAATGATGTGCTTTGTTTTTGAGATTCTAACTTTCATGGCTTGATTGAATCATTGCTGATATAAAATCAAATGCATGATATCAGTCTGCATAGGAAGAAGTGTTTGTTTTTATCTTGACTGATATTTTGATATTTTTAAAGGATGTTTTTTAATTTCTCTTTGTGATTTGATTGATTCTTCTTTCTTTCTTTCTTTTTCTTTTTTCTATTAAGGGGGGATTGGTGTGACTGAAGCTAGGATAACCTGTAATTCTCAGATACTATTAAATAGATTTCAAGTAATTTCAATTGAAAGAAGACCATTTAGTCATATGTATATATAAGTGTACACTGTACATTAAAGTTAACATTGCCCATTTGTTTGGAGATTCAGTCCAATATATTTATTTTAGCTTTGTCACCATTGTGAAAATTACCAATGGTTATTGTTTTTTGTTTTGAAATTCAAGACAGAGAAGGGAATTTTCTTGCTAGGATAGAATACACTGTTTATTTAAGTGTTCAATTCGCTATGCTTGGCCCTTCCTATGAAAAATTTGTGGGAACTATCATTTGGCATGGAGTTACTTATGTAAGACTATGATATGCTACACTTGTGTGGCTTGTGTAGTTGGAATGGGAGGAAGTCCAGAGGGTAACAAGCCGAAGATTGGAGCGAGAACAAGGACGCAGAGAGGCAACAGAGGACATGTCTGAAGACTTATCAGAAGGAGAAAAAGGTGATAGTGTTGTGGAGATGGTGCAAAGTGATACCCCCCCAACAAAGAAACATTTCCAACGCCAGACTTCTAACTTGGAAGTATGGTCTGATGACAAAAAGGAAAAGAAGCTCTACATTGTCCTCTTAAGGTATACTATCCACACTCCTAGAGTTGTTTTGAATTGGCATTTGTGCTAATAAAATTATCTAGACGAATTTCTCAGGTAGTGTCACTGTGTCAAGGAATAATCATTGATCACAGTGGCAGATAAAATCATATTTATTCCCTTTATGATCAGCAAAATAACTTACCAAAATAATGTTACTGCTTAATTCTGATGATAGAAATGGGTGTCAATGAGTCAGTGTCAGTTCTTAAGCCCCTATGGCTGTCATGAAACAATCATAATTGCATTTTTTTTGCCCTTCAATTTGTTTCCTGGTTTTGCATAATGGGATGAGTTGGGGGCTATCTGATAAATACAAGGGAGGAAAATTGGACTTGCATTGCCAGGTATTTACTATCAAGAAATTAGAAACGACATGTTTCCTACGAAATTTAAAGCATTTGTGTTTTCGAAGTAGTTTCATTTTTTTAAACACACTAGTGAAATGCTTCAGGAACTATACTCTAGAAACATGTTTAAATGTTATGATTGCTATAACCGTTCCCTTTTATTCCACAGTTTGCATGGATTGGTTCGAGGAGAAAACATGGAGCTTGGTCGAGATTCTGATACTGGTGGACAGGTACTTGACATTCTTGCACGCATAAATCACAAACTTACAATATAATATATTTTTTCCTTCCTTTTAAATGGTGATTAATGCTAGAAACAATGTATTTCCAGATTAAATATGTGGTAGAACTTGCTCGTGCACTTGCCAAAATGCCTGGAGTATATAGGGTGGATCTGTTTACACGCCAAATCTCATCACCTGAAATTGACTGGAGCTATGGAGAGCCTACAGAAATGCTAACTCCGGGTGATGATGATGATGATAACCTTGGGGAGAGCAGTGGTGCATATATCATAAGAATACCCTTCGGTCCACGCAATAAATACCTCCGGAAAGAACTTCTTTGGCCTTATATTCAAGAATTTGTGGATGGAGCATTAGCTCACATTCTCAATATGTCAAAAGTATTGAGTGAACAAGTTGGTGGGGGCCAACCTGTCTGGCCATATGTAATTCATGGACATTATGCTGATGCTGGAGATAGTGCTGCTATTCTTTCTGGTGCTTTAAATGTACCAATGGTTCTGACAGGTCATTCCCTTGGAAGAAACAAGCTTGAACAACTTATCAAGCAGGGACGCCAATCCAAAGAGGATATCAATTCGACTTATAAGATGATGAGGAGGATTGAGGCAGAAGAACTTTCTCTGGATGCAGCAGAACTTGTTATCACTAGTACAAGACAAGAAATTGATGAGCAGTGGGGACTTTATGATGGATTTGATGTCAAGCTTGAGAAAGTATTGCGTGCTCGTGCTAGGCGTGGTGTCAACTGTCATGGTCGGTACATGCCAAGGATGGCGGTAATATGTTAACTGATTTTGAAAATTTGAAGGAGAGTGAATGTTTAAATTGAAGTTACAATATTTTAGCTACACAACTCCACTGCATAAAATTCTCTGCCAATTAATCTTTTGCTTAAAAACTTAGGCAAAACTTCATTTGGAAATGACAACCACCAATAGAGTTTTTACTTCTTAACTGGATGAGTATGTTGGTTACTTTGTTATTTTTTGTAGGCTCATTGCATCACCTAAATAGATTATTTGTTTAATGACTTGGTGAATTACTAATTGTTCGAACTTCCTGCAGGTTATCCCTCCTGGTATGGACTTTAGCAATGTTGTTCGTCAAGAAGATGGCCCTGAAATTGATGGAGAGCTTGCTCAGCTTACTGCTAGTGTTGAAGGATTTTCACCAAAAGCAATGCCTTCAATTTGGTTAGACGTGAGCAAATGATAATCCAATCTGTCTACAAATATGACTCATTAATTATTATTGCCGGCTTTGTACTTACAATTCAGTGCAGGTAATGCGTTTCTTTAGAAATCCTCACAAGCCAGTGATCTTGGCCTTATCAAGGCCAGATCCAAAGAAGAACTTAACCACTCTGTTAAAAGCCTTTGGAGAAAGCCGCCCCTTAAGAGAACTTGCTAATCTTGTAAGTTGACTTAATTCAGCTTTTCTATCAGTAGAAACTATTGTTAAGTGCTTGTAGAAGACTAATGTGTTTTCAAACAGACTCTCATAATGGGAAATAGGGATGACATAGATGAGATGTCTTCTGGGAATGCTAGTGTGCTCACAACAGTGTTGAAAATGATTGATAAGTATGACCTATATGGCCAAGTGGCATACCCTAAACATCACAAGCAATCCGATGTTCCGGAGATATACCGATACGCTGCAAGAACAAAGGTATAATCAAGTTTAGTAGTTTACTTTACATATAGAAATAATTTACATTTTAACAATTATGAACAGCTAATAATTTAAATTTTGTCTCAGGGTGTTTTCATCAATCCTGCTTTAGTGGAACCTTTTGGTCTTACTTTAATTGAGGTAGGACTCAACTAACTAGCTACTTTGGTCATAAGTTTTTCTTTTAATGTTACAACTTACAATGATCCCTTTTTTATCTCTAAACATGTAAAAACTCATGCAGGCAGCAGCACATGGGCTTCCAATGGTGGCAACTAAAAATGGGGGACCGGTGGACATTCATCGGGTAAAATGAATTTATATTAGTTACATGGTCCATCCTACATGTTTCAGTGTGAAGAATTTTTTTCTCAGATAGAACTGGAAAACATAAAATTTACATTTAAATGAAACAAATTCTTGCCTAAAAGGTTGTTGTAGACTCCAAACCTTGCGATCACTGACCAATGTCTCCTTTTGATATGTTAGGCCCTGAACAATGGTTTGCTTGTGGATCCTCATGATCAGAAAGCAATTACTGATGCATTGATCAAGTTGTTGTCAGAAAAAAACCTGTGGCATGATTGCAGGAAAAATGGTTGGAAGAACATACACCTTTTCTCGTGGCCCGAGCACTGCCGTACTTATTTGACTAGGGTGGCTGCCTGCAGGATGAGGCATCCACAATGGCAAACCAACACTCCAGGGAATGATATAGCTGATGAAGAGTCTTTCAATGACTCACTAAAGGATGTTCAGGACATGTCCCTTAGGCTCTCAATTGATGCTGACTTAGCAGGTTTAAGTTCTGGACCCGACATGCAAGACCAAGTGAAGCGTCTCCTAAGCAGGATGAAGAAGCCAGATTCTGGTGGTTCAAATGACACTGATGGTGGGAATAAGATGCCTGACAATGTAACTGGGAAATATCCTCTACTGTGGAGAAGACGTCGGTTGATTGTTATCGCACTAGATTTATATGACAACAATGGAGCTCCTGATAAGAAGATGATCCAAATAGTGCAAAGGATCATTAAAGCTTCTCAACTAGACCCTCAAAATGCAAGAGTTTCAGGATTTGCTTTGTCAACAGCTATGCCAATAAGAGAAACCATAGAGTTCCTCAAATCAGGCAACATTCAAGTAAATGATTTTGATGTTTTGATTTGCAGTAGTGGTAGTGAAGTTTACTATCCTGGTACTTACACGGAAGATGGAAAGCTTTTGCCTGATCCGGATTATGAAGCGCATATTGACTATCGTTGGGGTTGTGAAGGTCTTAAGAAAACCATTTGGAATCTTATGAATACTGCTGAAGGTGAAGACAAAAAATCTTCCAGCCCCATTGTGGAAGATTCGAAATCTAGCAATGCTCATTGCATCTCATACAAAATAAAGGATCTCAGTAAGGTACATGAAATTCACTTCTGTATTTGCTTATCAGAAGTAGTCAAGGAAACCGGTTTGATTGATTGAAATGATCCTTCTATTGTCTTTCTCAGGCAAAGAGAGTTGATGACTTGAGACAGAAGCTTCGGATGCGAGGCCTACGTTGTCATCCTATGTACTGCAGGGGATCATCTAGTATGCAGGTTATTCCACTCCTTGCATCTAGAGCACAGGCACTCAGGTAATAATTCATAATAAGAAGTAAAGTCAATTTTGCAATGACTCATCACTTAACACCTTCAGATTGAAGGCTCTGATGCTATTATACAGGCTAAGAGAGTTTATAGAAATCTATTTCTAGGTTCTGTTTGAATAAACTTTTCCATAAACATTTATATAAGAAAAAGAAAAGGTAAAATGAATTGAGTTTTTCCCATAATCAACTTATCACCTCAACTTTTGGAGAATTAGATGGGAGAACTTGTTAAAGTGCTTAAGTTGGTTTTAACTTATAGGAGAAATTTAATTTATTTTACCTTCGTATTTTCTTATTTTATAAGTGCTTACAGAAAATTTATCCAAAAAGTACCGTAATTCTTTAAAATGAGGAGCTATAAGAATAGTTAAAGTGAGCCTAGAGGGAAAAAAACATTATAATCCAATTATTTGTCTCATAAACCAGTTTGTATGTTGTTCTCTCAAAGCCATTGAAAATCTGTGTAAACAATAGTTTTTTTTTATATTATAGGAAATGAAATTCTTACTCTAAAACTACAGTTCCACATCTTTAATGTGAAGGATTTGGCCAGTGCAGTGTTCGTGTTCATGCCTTACTCAAAATGCTGTCTTATAATTGCAAAAAAAATGCTTAATATTTTGTTGTTGACTGTTTACTATTTAATTACTTAGGTATCTCTTTGTCCGTTGGGGACTGAATGTTGCAAACATGTTTGTCTTTCTTGGAGAAACTGGGGACACTGATTATGAAGAGTTGATTTCTGGAACTCACAAGACCATAATATTGAAGGATGTTGTGTCTAATGGTTCAGAAGGAATACTTAGAGGTCCAGGAAGCTACCATAGAGAGGATGTTGTACCCAATGAGAGTCCTCTTGTTGCAAGCATTAGTGAAACAACTGAGGACAAGATTGCCAATACTTTGAAGGAACTATCAAAATCCGGGGCAATGTGAAGTGCTAAACTACTAGGTCAATTCTTCTTTCTTTCTTTTTTTTTCTTTCTAAAATAGTATTAATCCGTTTACCTTTACAAATCACAAATTGAAAAATGATGTAATTGTATGCTATTGTGAAGCATAGAATCTAGCAAAAACTATATATGGCTTATTTTGTCACAAAATGCTTTTTGATTTTAGGACTTGTATAGAAAATTTCTCTTTGAAGTACAGGTGCAGGGAAGCTGATGAGTAATCATGAAACCTTGTTTCTCTTTTTACATTAAAGCAATGGGGATTTTGCAAGGTTTAGTGTAATGGAAGAAATTTTGATGAACATGGGAATTAGGATATGAACCTTCAAGAGGAAGCCAATTAAAATAAATTTTTCTGATGATGGCAGCTAAAAGAACTACGCAAAAAATCTTGGCAGCTAATAACTGATTAGGTTCCAAGTAAGGAATAACCAGTGACGTCAACTAAAGGATGCAACTTTGTGTGTGTATATATATCTCGTTACTTTTCTTGTTTGAGAAGGGTCCAAATAGGTCTCAGATAAAGGTAGTTACGTGAAAGAAATGTATGAGTGTAAATTTGGATAACATAAACCCACACAATATGTTTATTATGCTTTAATAAATAATCTTTTTGGTTTAAAAAAACTAAAATTTTAAGAATCTAGTTACATTTTTTTTAATTGACTTAGATATATGATTTTTTTTTGTTAATATTTTTTTATAATAAATTTTAGTATTGAAATAATATTCTTGTTTAATTAATCTGTGAAATAAATCTATACAACACCTTTTAAAAATATCTTATACAAGAATGAATTTCCGGAATAAATTTTAATATCCCATCCCTTTTACCAATCCTTAGCTAG
The DNA here is from genome assembly GCF_000004515.6 of Glycine max. Lineage (NCBI taxonomy): Eukaryota > Viridiplantae > Streptophyta > Magnoliopsida > Fabales > Fabaceae > Glycine > Glycine max. The sequence goes on from NC_038244.2 coordinate 42,136,286, forward strand.
CTGTGAGCGGCCTTTCGAAAAACCAGTACCATTGAAAAACATTGATGGTTGCAAGTTCTATCATTCATGATCAGACTTCATATAATTCAAGGTTTAAACATGCATCTAAAAAAAAAACTCTGATAATGCATTTTCTTATAACTTTTTTTCTAACGGTCGCTGTATTCCATCTTCGTGATTTAAACGATATAAAAAAACAGTGACCAAATATATAGGTAGAATCCGAGGATATCACTATAAAGGCCTTGGGCACCTGTAACAACCGTTACTTAGTTTTTTTTAAAATAAATAAATAAATAAGATTAGGTTATTAGAAGTTTTACCATGTAAAGGAACTTTAATCCTGAGCAGTTTTGTAAAAAAACATTTTTGTTCTTTTTTCTTTTACTCTCAAGAATCCTAACAAAGCAAACCGAGGAGAAACTCTAGACAACAACAAAAATGTCATTATTGCTAACAGAGAACGACTACGTCGAGATAAGAGATGAGTTAGTCATCTTTGGGGATTAGAATGAACATGTGTAGGGATCCATAGAAAATCAATTTTTGAGTTATTTTGGGTTGTTTTATGAAATATAATTTTGTTCTTGTGTTTTAAATTGTGGATTGACAGACCAATTGGTATCCTGATGCGAAAATGAAATTGACGTGTTCATGTGTTGAGTAGGAATCCTAAAAAAATTGTTCTTGTTTTTGAATTACTATTTTTTCACAGAATGTAAAGCATCAACATACTCCCAATAAGACGGATCACACTTTGTTGATCTTTAATGTTTTGTCATCGATTTCTTCTGAGCATCTTTTGTTTTCACCTTTTCTGGAAGATGACACAGAGTTTAGATCAAGGTAGAAAAATTCCTAAAGTTTACTCTTTAGAGTAAGTTTGCCACAAACATCAAGCTCTTCAAGCCACTTGGATATGATTTTCATCTCTTCGGTTATGCTGACTTCGGGATTAGATAACCCTTGGTCTAAAAAACTTAGCCTCCATCAAAACATATGAATTGTGTCAAGTGGTATGATACCAACAACATATCTAGATAGCTCACATGCACATAGAAGATCGTGAGTAGTTCTAATGATACATCCACAACGAGAAGGGTTTTTGGCAGTATAATGTACACGCTCAAACTCAGCAACAATTTGGTTTAAAACATATATACCTTGATACCATGCCAAGTAGTCTCTCGTGTAAGGTAACTTTAAAAACATGTTCAACCACTTGTGTACTTCTCTCAAAAGATATCTTAATTTCTATGTGTTGTAGGGTGATCATGTTGTCCATAGCCAATGCTATTTTGTAGTAGTCTCTTTAAGGTCCAATAAGCAAACTCAAGCCCGCAAACATAATTATTTTTGTCCATTCAATTCTAAACCCTAATAACAACAAAATATAAAATTTTCATACTGGTTAGTTGTTGTGTTTCTTAAGTGTATCACCTTATTCATCCAGGCTTTAATAAATCTTTCTTTGTGGGGAATCAACCATTTTTGGTTGACATAGTCAACAAACATTGGCTATGGTGAGCAAGCAATTTCAAACTTCTTAAGGCATTAATCAAACTTTTGCACAGAAGGATAATCCACCAAACTCCTTCAGGCTTTCATGACATAATCTCATGCATTTTTTTACCAACTAAGGTTTTACACTTTGCCTTGACATTCTTATCAATGTGAAATCAACACAACAAATTGTTAGCTTCAAGGAATACAGTTTTCACTACATTCATCATTCTTAGATCTCTATCGGTAACAATAATTCTATGGAGTGCATCACGTCTGAGAAAAAGACCTCGAAATTGTTGTAGAGCTCAAACAATATTATTTAGACGTTCTCCCTCCAAATAGGCAAAAGCAACAAAGAATGTCATCCCTATTGGTGTCACACCAACAATATCAAGTAGTAGCAGCCTGTATCTATTTGTTTTGTAGGTACTATCTATTAAACATATCAAATTACAGGCATTGGTTAATTTGACTGCATCAGAATGACTCCAAAATGTGTCACGTACAACATCTTCATCCTTCAATCTATGCTAATGAATATACTGATCTCGTTCAAGAAATTTCATTAGTTGTTGCATTATAGTATTATTGTCTCTTATGGAACAACAGTAAACATTTCTTGCATTATATATTTGTTTGATTGTTGTATAACTATTGACATTGTACTTTTTCAACGTTAGAAAAATATTTTTTAGTTTCACCATTGACATTATCATATTAACAACAATGATCTTCTCATCCTTAGTCACCAGATAAACATATGGATGTCCAACTAATGACTTGATCAATTCATGATTGTGACTCCCACACATTAACTTCACCATCCATCTTTCGCCTCCCACCACTGTTTCTGCACACAGCTTAAATGGACACCCATATTTTCTACTTCCAATAACTGTTCTTACTAAATCTTTCTTCTTGACCCTATATTGATCACTTATTTCACAATCAATTAAAACAGACGAGGTCCTTCCTCTAATATCACTATTTGTGTCTGACCTCATAATCACCGCCACAAAACCAATTTTATAAGCAACAGATTGAGCCCAATGTAGAACATCATCACGGGTAGCAAATACCTACAATGCAATTCATACAAGTTTAGTCTTTAAGGGACATTCATTTACTTACTTTAATAACAATAAATCAAATTAATACCTGAGAAGTATTGAACGCATCACAACAATCAACATATTCTTTATTCACACCGGCTTCATCTTGATTTTGTTCATTCATATCAACTTCTTCAGATATTATATTATCATACATCTACTAATCTTTGTCCATCTAAACAAAACATTCAAAAATTTCAATGATTGACAAAAACTCCCTAACCACACCATAATTATACTATCACACAATTTTTGCATTTTTTTTACTGCATTTAATAATTTAATACATTAAATTTAAAAGGACAAAAAAACAAATTTATGTTCAAACGACTAAATTAAATTAAAAGTATAAATTAGTTTAACATTTATATCACTTTCAAATTATACAAACTACAACTTTCAAATGAATATTCAAACTATTTTCATTTAAAACTTTTTTAATTAACAATTCTAATTTTATTTAATTAAACAATAAAACAAATTTATAAAAATTAAAAAAAAATAAAAGGAACTTGCATATTTACCATACAGATTGGCAATCTGTAAGGTTCTTATGGATTACCAATCCGTAAATTATATACAACTTACGGATTATCAATCCGTAAATTGTATATAATTTATGAATTGTCATTCCGTAAGTTTAACGCGAAAAAAATTAGATTGAACACCTTACATCCGCCTGTTAATGACCAAACCAACCTCCGTTACAATCGTCACTTGCTCACGAACCATCGTAAACAATGCACCTCCACCAAAGAAGACACAACAACGAACTAGCAACTCTCACCAGAACACCTCTCACTACAATGAAGGTGAAGGAAAAAGAATAACAAGCTCGCTTGAAGAAATGTTAAAAAACAAAGCGTTGAAGAACTTATAAGAGATGAATATAAAGGGAATTTAAAAAAAAAATTGTTGGATTTACCAACAATTTTTTGGGTACCCAAAGCAAAACCCTAAAAGCTGGCTTTTTTGTTGTGAAGGGTAAGTAAAAAAGGACTACAGTCCACATATAATTTTGTGGTTATAAATTTGATTTATTCAATAATTTTTTTAATTTAATGAATAATTAATATATAAAATATCATACAATGTAAATTATAAAGAGTTATTGAAGAGAGTAATCTTACCTAAATTTATTCTTGGACATTCCTTTGGTACACCATGTGAATAACGTGCACCAATTCCCTTTTTTTTTGGCTGAGTTGCACCAATTCCCTTTATAATCTATTTTGACACGTGACCTCATTTGAAAATTAAAACAATCTAATCAAACTCAAAGCCTGAGACAAAGGTAAAAATATATGAATTTAATTTTTATAAAATTGAATCTAACATGTTTATATTTTTTTTATGAATCTAACATGTTTATATGATATTAATTATAAGTTTATTATGTTCGTGATAACTTAATTATTTAAAAACTTATTTTGTAATAAGTCTTATAAATTTATCACTTAACAAATTTTTATATTTAACTTTTTATGTAGATTTATACTTAATATTTTTAAAAGATAAATAAATGTATGATTTTGATACATTATAATAATCAGGCTTATTTGTTAAGTCTAAAAGACGTAAATTTACTTAAAATTTGACCAATTTAACCAAATATGTTTTTATTAAAAGTCTAGGCCTTGTTTATTTCTGAAAAACTTCAATCTAACCTAGACCTGATATAAGTAAGTTAAGTCATAGGCTCTTATCAAGCAGTCTAGCTTATTCTCACCCTACAACTGCTACATGCTTATCAAATTATTTTATTATTTAATGTGTACCCTATAATAATAATAATAATAATAATAATAATAATAATAATAATAATAATAATAATAATAATAATAATAATAATAATAATCTCAAATGAATTACAATTTTCATTAAATAATTAAAAATATTTACGTTTCTATCTTAGAAGTTTATGAATTTTCTATTTATGTATTATATTTTTAACTAATTAATTCATAATGAAACTTTTAAATAAAAAAAATTAAAGACTTGCCAGACCATTATTTTTTTCTTAGATAGATAATGGTAATATTAATTATTATCATTATTGTTATTAATGGTAATATTAATTATTATTATTATTGTTATTATTATTATTCATTTAGCCAATTGTTTACTCTTTATTTCAAGTTTTGTCTACTTAATTTCTAAATTAAAACCACTGATAAGCCTCTTACATTTTTCAAATGAATTAAAAAAATTAAAATTATATAACTATAAAGTCACTCATTAATTATTGAAGGAATATTTTCTTTTTTCGACATGTATGGGATATTTCTCTAATTCTCTCCTTCTCTATTAGGACCGTCAATTGTCGCTCTCCTTTTGCTTTATCCAAATGTATGTGTCCGGCAGGTGGAAGATAAAACACCTGTAAAACACTCTAACACTCAAAATAAAAATAATTATTGTCTAAACAATATAAACGACTAATAAATGAGAATAAATAATTACCTACTTACATCAACCTTAAAAATCTAACATTTTATATACATATTTTAATAGACCTTATCATCCATGAGTCTTACCTTGAATTATTAAGCTTATTAATTTAAATTTTCTAATAATTATGTCATTAAAATAATTAGTTTTTACCTTAAAAGTTAAAACCAGTGTTATAAAAACAAATTTGGCTCGGTCGGTCGGATCGATCCAACCGGGATCAATAATCTAACCAGACTGATTTTATTATTAAACCGTTCATACATGGAGCTCAAGATGACCAAGCCAAACCCGATGTTTTGAGAAAACTTGACGACTCGACCAGTTTTACAAACTTAGACTGGACTATGCACAAAAAGAAAATTGGCACTATCCCTAAAAATACCACTACCGCAACCAAAAACCCCTTCTCTTCATCTTCATTCTTCACGCTCGAACTTGTTGATGTCGTAGCTTGCCGTCGCACCTGGTCTGCAACTCGCTAGTTGCCACACACTTGCCACCTAGGTTTGCAAATCGTCGCACGAAGCCATGAACACCACACACCTAGGTTTGCGCTCTGCAACTCGCTGTCGCACCTGGGTCTCATTTCCGGTGGTGAGTTCTTCACTTCTCCTTCACCTAGCTCTAACTCTATTTTTTGCTTTGATATTCTCTCGATTATTGAATTTACTCCATACAGTGAAGCTAGCTGAGATACTTGAGTCTTGTATAAGGCTAGAGAGGAGATGGTTAAGAGGTTTCTGAGAAATAAGATAAAAGTGGGGCCTTATTTGGAGGTCCTTGATAGGTGTTGGGATTCGTAGCTTTGTAAAGATTTACTTGTAGCTGGTTATTGATTAAATCCAGCTCGTAGATTCAATGCTGAAAAATTTGAGAAGCATAGGAATACACAATCTAGCATTTTGGAACTCATTGATAGGTATACACATGGAGATCTTGAGTTGCAAGATAAATTAAATGAAGGCACGAGGATATATAAAAATTCTGAAGGAGATTTTGCAAGACAAACTGAAATACGTGAATGGAACACAATTATTCTAGGTAAATTTAGTGTTTGATACTCTAATAACATTATTGATTTGTGATTTATTTTAGCAAGTCATAATATATTCTTATATTGATTTATTTCTTTATATGTTATATTCTAGATCAATGGTGGGATTGTTATGGACATAGTGCTCCACAATTGCAAAAATTGGTTATTCGTGTTTTAAGTCAAACTTGTTGTGCTTCGGGTTGTGAAAGAAATTGGAGTGCATTTGAACACGTCCTTAAAAAAAAGGCTAGAGCATCAAAAACTTAATAACCTTATTTATGTTCGTTATAACTTGGGGTTACAACAAAGGTATTACTATATTGACTATTCTTTGATTGTTTATCTATTTTTCTTGGATTTTTTTATTGTTAATATATGAGTATTTTGATCAATTTAGGAATCGACTAAGGCAACAAAATTATGACTCAATCAATTTGGGAACTCTTGATGACCATTCTAACTGGGTGTTGGAGGAGTCACCACCATTCTTAACTCGTGAAGAGGTGAAGACTTTATGTAATGATCTTGTAAACATGTTCATCCAATCAACTTCAGATGATATTGGTATGTTTCTTAATAATATTAGTATTTATTAGGTATCACTTATGTACTTATATTAATTGCTAATTTGCATCTATAATGGTGTTGTCATAGATAAATAAAATCTGAATGATGATGAGCCACAACCACTAAACAACACCATGGGAGATGTTAATCCAAATGAAAGCAATATTGGTGAAAAGTCTCATTCTTTTGATCGAGAAGGATCAACTGAAGTTGACCCAACATTGACTCCTTGGATATAAATTATGGATATTGTCATGTTGATGCTGTTTGTGTTTTCATTTTAAAACTTATTTATGAACTTGTGTAATTGTGATCTTGAGTGTCGTGGTGATGGTGGTGGTCACGGAGGTGGGATGTCGTGCGCAAAGCACATATTTGGTGTGGGAATGCCAGGCATGGAGTAGGACTAAGGTGGGTATGCATGTAGATCTCTTCAAGGTCGGTGGTGTGCGCAGCGGAGAGGGCAAAGGTAGGTGGCGACAAAAAATTGAGGCTGAGGTTGGTGGTGTACATGGCGGAGAGGGCGGAGGTAGGTGGGGACATAGATTTGAGTTTTTGAAGGGACATACGTGCTTTAGGGTTCAATAAAAAAATAATAAATGATGTGAAAAACAATTTGATACTTGTTGAACACTTATGAAATCTCATCATGACTCACCTAGGTTCAGATTTTTCGAACCTAGATCCAAGCCAAAAATCGCATATTTATATTATGAATATACTCAAAAATTTATAAAATAAATTTGGAATATTTTGATATTTATATGAATGAAAAATATATTTTAAATTTATTATTTCATAATAATAAGAGAGATATACACACATTGATATCGTGAGACCCACTTGATTACGTGATTGAATCTATATCTCTTCTACTGAAAATTTCAGTAAATGGAGATGAATTTTTTTTCCTACAAATAGTACACACAAAATCCAATCAACATAATTTTTTGTGAGAATAAATCTGCTTAATTTTGCGGAAACTTAGTACGAACGAACATGCAGGCGCAGTGATGCAGATTAGATTATTCTAGGATTGTTAGGGAACAGAGCACAATACTGTACATTTTCCTTTCATAAACCCCTTTTCTTTTTGTTACATGTTTTCCGTAAAAGAATACAATGATTGATGGCAACTCCAAACTCCAATGTCCTCACCTTAGCTTCCTTGGCATGTAAGAATTTAACAATACGTCAAATCACAGTTTTCAAGACCCACTTTTCTCACTAAAGAATAAATCAAACAAAAAACAAATAATAAAATGCAATCCGATGTTTGAGCTGTGAAGTGTTTACTTTCATCTCTGTTTATCTATTCACCAAAAGAAAAAGCACTCAGCAAAAGAAAGAACTAGTAGCAGCTGCATCATCCTCTGTTCCCTTCCTTTTCTTTATTTTAAACATATTTTAATTAATTTTTCCCTCCTTTTCCCTTGCTATCAGAGCAATTCCAAAACCTCTCTCTCAATCAAAGTATCAATCTTTTTGGTTCTTTCTTGTACCCCAGTACAAAAAGATGGCAACTTTACCTTCCCCCATTCTTCACTCAAACCCAAATACCTGTGATGCTTTCTGGGTGCTGAAGGTGAAGAAGAAGAAGAAGAAGAAGAAGAAGAAAATTGAGGAGGAAACCTTAATAAACTTTGTTGTTGTTGTTGTTGTTGCCTTGGTGGTGGCAGGACCATGGCCAGCACCAGTGGCACAAAGGGTGGTCCTTTTGAGATGGGTAGGCAGCCATCGAAGAGGATGGTGAGGGCTCCTACAAGGAATGTGGAGTTGGGAAATGATGAGGGTGTGGTGGACAGTGAGATTGTGCCTTCTTCACTTGCTGTTCTTGTGCCTATTCTCAGAGCAGCCCTTGAGATTGAGGAGGAGAATCCCAGAGTTGCCTATCTTTGTGAGTAATTTTTTTGTCATTGGGTTGTTTTGATGTTTATTTATTCAATTTTTTGTTTTTTTCTTATAAAAAAATTGTCTGATCATTGCAAAATAGTGTGAGGTGCTGTTGTGCTGTGAGTAGTTAGTTGTTTAAGTGGTGGGGTATGTTCACCTGGAATGAATTCTGGCGTGATGTGTATGGAAGTATTAAAGGGTATGTACTATACGGATTTCCTTGGATGTTTTGTGCAATATGTCTTTTTTTTTATTCTTTCATTTGATATTTTTTTAAATGGAAGAATATTTTTTATTATGGAAGAGAAGAGTGAAGAAGTTAAGGCTGGGGGTCCTAATTAAAAGTTGCAAATTGCCAAAATTAACAACCAAAGAAAACACTTAAAATATAAGATTTGTATCTCATGTTATACCATGGTTGTCAATTTTTATTTTTATTCTTTGAGGGGGAAGAAACAAAGAGAATAGAAAAAGAGGTGGATAAGATCTCCTGCTTAGAAAAGCAGAGGTTCCTGTGTCGTTTCTTCCAATGTCCCTGAAGTTGATTAAAAACTAACTGATTCAAATATAAGAGGCCACATCCAGCACTCACCTCACATTAAAAATAATCATCATAAGCAATTGTTTGTAGGGAAACATGAAAATAAGTGAGACTACATCAGAGTTAAACCACATCTGTGAATTTCCAACAGAGGTTTAGTGCTTATCTTGTTGAGTACCACTGTCCAAATGAAATACTTTATAAACAAGTTTTCTGTGAGCTTTGGATGACTGAAACAGAGTTCTGCAACAAAAAAGGAATACTTTATAAACAAGCCTATATTAAGTTAATATGATCATCTGTATCTGTAAAGAGAAAAGAAAAGCACCCTTCCAAACATCCAAGTGGTTAAAAATCTTTTGAAATCGAGATATTACCACTGATTGAAAGAAGTAAGAATCCCTTGCAAAATATTAAAGCCAGTTAATGATTACCAGTTACCACTACTTAAGTTTTCTGATATTTAAACTTTTCTGTCCCTCCACACTACATACTTCTCTCAACTAGATCATAACGTTTTTGCAAGAGTGGTGGAGAGTCCACATGTTTTGAAAATGAAAAAATGTGTAGCCTGAATTTATTGTGCATGACTAACCCCAAAAGAATATGGTAGTATTAATCGTGATTGGATGTTAGTATGTTATAAAGTCTCTTACAGGAGATCTGTAAAAGAATCCCCCCCCCCCCCCCCCCCCCCCCCCCGCCCCCCCCCCTCAAGTTACAGGGAAAAAGAAATGAAGAAACAATCAAAATGGCCAAATATTCATTCAATAAAAAGCATCTAGTAGGCAAAAGAAAGCAAGATGTTAGTGCTTCATTTATTCATGTATTCCTCAAAAGTCAAAAGACCAAGACATGGTTTCTCATAGATAGACTTAAAAGTCTCTGATTTGGCAGAAACTAACCCATTTCTATCTGGTCTCCATGAGGGAGATGAACCTCCAACTATACTCATTAACGGTCCTTTTATTCTAAGGGCAGTTTCAGTGAAACTGTTTGCTCTGTTTAACATAATCCATTCAGAAGAAAAAGGATATAACAAAATAAATAGTAGGGAAAAAGTAATCCAAAACAAGCCCTTTTTGTAAAGTATCACATTGAACCCAGATTCTGCTTGCAAAATTGTTACTCTGACAGCAAAAGCAAATTCAAAATCAACATCTAAAAGGGAAATGAAACAACAAAATGGAACGGATGCATTCCTTCAGCATGTCATAGGTGTTTTTACCTTATACATTTGCGGAAGAGTATATATAATACTGATGTTTCTTTGTTTTTTTTTTTTTTAATTAGGCCGCTTCCATGCGTTTGAGAAAGCGCATACAATGGATCCAACATCAAGTGGGCGTGGTGTTCGTCAATTCAAGACTTACCTATTGCACAAACTGGAAAAGGTCCACTGGCTTTTAGTTTCTTACAGTTCTTATAGTTTTTGAAGGTTCTGTTTTGTTACCTCATACCGTAAAAATTAATCTTTGCCTTGTAGGTACTCTCTTTTTCATGGAATGATTATGTTATGGTTATGTAGATTGATCATTTATGAATAAGAACAGCAGTCATTTCTTAATTGCTTCCCAAAAAATGAGAATCAAGTAGTTGATGTATTAAACATTTTTTTTAAATTTCATGGTTGCAGGAAGGGGAACTTACAGAAAAATCTGTTCAGAGAAGTGATGCTAGGGAGCTGCAGACCTACTACCAACATTTCTATGAAAAGAAAATCCGGGATGGGGAATTTTCCCAAAGACCGTGAGTCTTGATCTTAAACTTGGGCTTTCAAGTTTTGTGAATTGTTTATGATGTCTTATTCTTCTGATGTTGCTGTTGAAGGGAGGAGATGGCTAAGAATGTTCAGATTGCCACTGTATTGTATGAAGTGCTAAAGACTATGGTAGCTCCTCAAAATACTGAGGATAAGGTTTGTTTTGCTTGATTAGGCTACCATGACTAAAATTTGTAGAATACTTGTAAACTTATTCAGACATGGATTAAGGATGTTGTTTTGTTTATTGCCAGACAAGAAGGTATGCTGAGGATGTTGAGCATAAGAGGGGACAATATGAACACTATAACATCCTTCCATTATATGCTGTTGGTGTTAAACCAGCAATCATGGAACTTCCAGAGGTTTGTATTTCTGGGATATAGACATTGTTTGTTTTGCTTCTGCTAATTATATAATAGCCCTAGAATTTTAAATTTTTAATCTGCTTTTTTTTTCTCTTTCTTTTTCTTGAAAATTAAAGATCAAAGCAGCAATTGCTGCTTTATGTAGAGTGGATAATCTTCCAATGCCCATAATTCGTGCAAGACCTGATGCTTCTCAAGATGATTCTACAATGCCTACGGATAGGCTTAAAAAAGTGAATGATATACTTGATTGGATTGCCTCAGTTTTTGGGTTTCAGGTAATGAATATTCTCTCCCTCCCCCTTCTATTTCCCAATTTCACTTTGATTGGAAATGTTCCTGGTTACAAATGTAGGTGAAAGAAAATTAGGTGCCACACTTATAATTAATTCGTAGGAGTTGGCTTCTAGGTTTTAAGATGGTAGCGATGTAGATAGGACTCATGATTGGGTTTTGTTGTTGAATTCTTAGGAGAACTGGAATCAAATTTTTAATTTTTACTTTTTGATAAAAGGAATCAAATTTTTTATGGCCTGGGGGTTAGTCTCAAAAGGGGTGGATTGAAGTTTTATTGAATATGTTCCATTAAGCAAATTATATATATATATTATACAATAAAACTTCAATACCAATTTATTGAGAGAGCTTTTGAAATATAGTGTCGATTTCTCTCCTGAAAAATGTTACCAAATGTGCACGTAAATTAAACTTGTGTGAACATATAAGGCTGATCTAGAAGCAAGATGATTAATGACAAGATATGGTGCTATTCCAAAGCTATGAATCATACCTTTAAATTATGTTGGAATTTGGGAACAAAGAATTTTAAATGTTTTCTGGTAATGAGAATAGATCTGAGCAATGCTTAAAGCATAATCATTTGCCGGTTTGTCTGTTTGTCGCTGAAGCAAAATGCCAGTGTTTTTCAGGGGAGATATCTTCCTTGAACCTTTTATGGCATTAGGTTTTTTCACTCCAAACTTGACAAATGAACAATTTAGGTCCTGTTTGGTTAAGTTTCTTCATATGCACTTATAAAAGAAGAAAATGAAAAAAAAAATGATATAAGCTTCACCTATAAACTAAAAATAACTCATGCATAGGTTAAAATCAACTTTTTGGAGAAGGGACTTGTTTGGATAAACATCTCCAAAAACACATAGGAGAAGAAAATAAGCAAGAAAAATGAAATAAACTTCTCCATAAGGTAAAATTAACTTAAGCATAAGTTAATTTTAGCTTATTTTAAGCATAAGTTAACTTTGGATAATTCATTTGGAGGAGCTAATATGTGAGAGCTTCTCTAGAAAGCTGATTTTGGCTTTTGCATATGTTATTTTTAGCTTATCACAGAAGTTTTTTTTTTCTTTTTTTATAAATGTTTATGGAAAAGCTTATCCATAGCCTTAATAAAAGTTCTTTTTCTTTTTATTTTGGTCTTCCTCGTAGTTGTTCGTTTCAAAGCTTGGCTTCTTTGATGTCTTTAAATTTTTTCAATAAATTTATATAGGGATTGTAGAGCTCTATTTAGCAGATCCTTCTTTATTTCATACTTTCATTTGTTTTGATGTTGTTCTACGAGGATTTCTTACTCTTCTATTTTATAATTCTCTTTCTATTATTTAATTCCTATTTAGCAAAACCTGTCAAAGTACATGTTTGAAAAGAAAATAAAAAAATTATGCTTAAATTACTACTTCTCATAACACTAATGGCATCAAGATAACAGCAGTATGGCATACATACAAAGTTATGTTGAGAACATATAGAATTTTATTGTACTGTTGGTTTACTTTATTTTTATCTTCTTGTATGTTTCAAAGTAGTGAATTTGAATCTTTTATACCAAAGTTATACTTTTCAATTTTTATTGTTAGCAGCCAATGAAAAATATAGCTGTGTATATTTGTCATGCACATTTCTGGTGAATAATCTGACTTAAATGTTTCCTTCTATTTTGGGATGTGAAGAAAGGAAATGTGGCAAATCAAAGGGAGCACCTTATATTATTACTTGCCAACATAAATATAAGGGACAGGCCAGAACCATCTTATCAGGTGAACTATTATTTCCCACAAAATGCTTTAGTTTTTTTTTTTAATATTTAAGGGCTGCTAATTCTAAATTTCAATTTTGTAATTACACTTCCACTTATCTTATTAAAAGCTAACACAAAGCTTGTTGCAGCTCCATGTAGAAACTATAGAGAAGCTGGTGGGTAAAATTTTCAAAAATTATGAGTCATGGTGCCATTATGTGCGCTGTGAATCCAATCTTAGGTAATTGACTGTTTTATTGAGATAGTAATACCCAAGGATTTGCACTGAGTAAGTTCATTTTGGTGTATGGAATTTTTCTTTAAACTGTATAGGTATCTAGAAGATTATGACTTGCAACAGATAGAGCTGATATATATTGCACTTTATCTTCTAATCTGGGGAGAAGCTTCAAATATTCGCTTTATGCCTGAATGTCTTTGCTATATTTTCCATCATGTAAGTTTTCTATTTCTGTCATTAATGACCTAGCATTCATTCTTCTGTGCATCACCATGGACCATAGGCTCTGATACCATATTAGATTTCAACTTATCACCAATTGGCACTTAGTGAAGTTGCCCAACTGATATATAAGCTGCACCCCAAGAACTGATGTAGGCGATGTGGGACTTCCTAACCATGAACTCACCATGATCTTGCACTCACCATGGTTTTCTACCATCAAACCAAACACACTAGAGTAGATTGTATTTTCAGATTAAATAAATAATATCATTCTAATTATTTGTCAAAAGTCATTCTAATTACGCAAAACCTTCTCCAGAGTTCCCCTATACACCACAAAATATTCACTTTGCCTTTTTATATATTGATGTTTTAGCTGAATGTCTTTTGAAAGGAAAACAGATTTTCTCAGGGCATCACTTCCCTCCCATGAAGTTCCTTAACATATAAATTTAGAGAGAAAAAATACCTTCATGTGAAATTCAACAAGTTTCTTGTTTATCTAAATAAAGTTTGTGGGACAGAGACACTTTTCCAGTTGATTTTCAGAACACCGCATATGATGTGAAAATTAACTCTATAAAATTTGGAAGCCATGAAACATTTTCAAACACCATGGTTTAAGTGTATGTAAACTTGTGGATGGGAAGTAAAAACAAGTCATAAATTTGTAAGAGTGTTTACCTTCTACGGCATAATTTGTTTAAGACAAATCATAGTGCTCAAGCATAAATAATTAAAAGCATATCTATGATTAATATTCAACATTCAAACAACATACAAATCAAAATCCGAATCAATATCAGACCTATTTTGCTACAGCATAATTTGTTTAAGACAAACCCTAGTGCTCAAACATAAATAATTAAAAGCATATCTATAATTAATATTCAACATTCAAACAACATACAAATCCATATCAGATTTATTCTGAACATGCCTCGTGTTTCCACCCAATGATAGACCTAGTTTGAACATCATTCTTTCTAATTCTAGCATTGATCCTGACCCAATAGTTACACAAATTTTCAATTTCAGTTTCATGTTTTAACAGAGCAACATAGCAAGCATGGTCTAGAATGCTAGATAGTTAGATACCATGTTAATAACTCTCTCCTTTTTTCCTCCCAAAGATGTGCCATGAAGTCTATAACATTTTAGATAAGAATCTTGCTCGTGTGACTGGGAGCACAGACCTAGTAGAAGGACGAGATGATGAACATTTTCTGAGGGAAGTTATAACTCCTATATATCAAGTTTTAATGAAGGTCAGTATGATGCAGCAATAATTGGATGGGTTTTGCTGCTTGTTTTCAAATGTTTGCCTGAAACTTGTTTCTGTGTTTGGTGAAAAAGGAAGCAAAGAGAAACAACAAAGGCAAGGCAAGTCATTCCAATTGGAGAAATTATGATGATCTTAACGAATACTTTTGGTAAGTGTTTCAGTAAACTTATCAAATAATGAAAACTATTGTAACAGTGATAAAAGCTATCTTTGTTTACATTTGGATAACAAGAAGTTCAAATGTGTTCTTTTCCAGGTCTAAGAAATGTTTTGATGATTTAAGTTGGCCATTGAATTCCAAAGCTGATTTTTTTAGGCATTCAGATGAGACACAAACAAGACGTCGGGTCTGTATCTATTTTCTCTTTCTCTTTTCCTTTACATTCTCTGCATTTGTTGTTTTTCAACTGTCAAATTCTTCTCTCACAATACATAGGTATCGGATGTAGTTACATAAATATTTGGTTTGTTTTTATGTGATCATATCATTTATTTTATATTCTTTGTTTAAATAATTTATCATCACATGTTAAATGGCATTTTTATACTCTATGCCAATATGCCAAGTAATATCCTATTTTCCCCCTATATCGAAGAATGATTTATTGGCTAATACTAATCTATCCCTAAGACAGAAACAACATCAACAACAACAATTAAGCCTTTTCGCACGTGCTGGTGTTGCCTGCATAAATCAAACGATGCCATAATGTTTTGAAAGATATACTGAAACAAAAAGCTATAGCAAGAATAATCCTGTAACTACAAATATGAAGTGCCAAATAAATTATTCATATAACAACTGATTATCTCCAAATAGAAGAATAGCTTTATCATTGAAGTGGTGACAATATTTTAAAAAATAAATGATTCATATAACAACTGATTATCTCCAAATTGACCAAAATAAGATTTAAATGAAATCAATTCATGACAATTTGTTTTTATCAAAATAAAAAATGAAAATCATGTAAGTGAATTAGAAATGGAAAGGGTATTTGCTTACCTCTGAATTTGTGAAGGGATAGAATCATTTTCATGGTTTCACTTTGGTGTTCAGCACATGAACTTTTTAAGGGTATTAGTGTTTGATTTTGATATGCAAAGGGACTGCCTGCTTTTTTACACTAATTATTAGTTATGAGAGTTTTTTTTTTTCTTTTTCTCCTTTTGTATTGTCTTTGTTGAGGATCTTTATCCTCAAAAATTTTGTACTTTTGTCTCTCTTTCTCTATTAAATTTTCCTTTATCCAAACAAATAAATTAATTAATTAAAGAAAGAAGAAAAATTGCCAGGAACTGTGGGATCTCACTTCCAGTTCCAATATTGGTAAAAGTATGAAAATAATGGAGTCTGAACTCAAGAATGATTACATACTTTAATATGGTTTATTTGGTTGGATAGGGCGTGGATGGCCTTTATTGAATTAGAGAGATATGTCATGTACGTATATAGCAGAACTTTAGCTCTATTGCTCAGGCTGAAATGGTTTTTAATGTATAGCTGTTTATTTTGTGTACTAATTTTTGTTTTTCTTGTTCTTTTGCCTTGCTCTTAGAGGTCCAATAGACATATATATATAGAGCCTACTTGTATTTTTGTTCCAGGCTAATGAAATTGTTTCATTGATTATAAGCAATTCTATTTAAATACTCACCTGGCCAGATGAACTTGAATTACTTTGAAAGAGACCTTTATTGAAGTACAAATGTCAATGACAGGGCCGTAGCCATGCCAACACTGCAGTTGGTAAGAGGAAGCCCAAAACAAATTTTGTTGAAGTTCGGACGTTTTTGCATCTGTATAGGAGTTTTGATCGAATGTGGATATTCTTTATATTGGCTTTACAGGTAATTTTAGTAGTTGAACCTGTGGAATGTTCTTGATGTTGATTTTCACTGAATGTCTAGAGCTATTGTTAGGTCTTGAAACTTCACCATGCAAATTTTATTTCAGATATGAAAATATTTGTTTCAGGCAATGATCATCATAGCATGGAGTTCCTTGGGACCTGTTGGATTTTTTTTTGATGGAGATGTCTTCAGAAATGTTATGACTATATTCATTACTTATGCTTTTCTCAATTTTCTTCAAGGTACTGGATTCGTTTATGTCTGAGCATTTATCTGTACCTACTTTTTCAAAAGATTTATTTAAAGGAGAGAAAAGAAGGCAGGAAGATAAAAATCCTCCATCTGACTAAAAAAAATGACCAATACTTTCTGACCTCTGGAAGAGCAGAACTTAAATTAATGTCAGGATATATTGCTGAAGGTAGGCCATGTACTAACAGATTATTTCCTACACCTTCCAAAAGGAGTCTATAAAAACCAAGTCTGGACTAAGGTCCTGTTCAAATAAATTTCTCAATAAACACTTATAGGAGAATAAAATAAAAAGAGAAAATGAATTAAACTTCTCCCATAAGTTAAAATTAGCTTTTGGAGAAGTTAAATGAGAGAGTTTCAATAAAAGATTAAAAGTTGAAGTGCATAAGTTGATTTTAACTTATGGGGGGATCTTAATTTATTTTACATTCTTATTTTCTTCTTCTATAAGGGTTTATTTAGAACTTTATCCAAACAAGGCCTAAGAGGAGTGGTATGTTGTGGATCAAATACTAAGAAGTTTAATGATGGAACAAATTCAAAATGTTAGATGAAGATGTCCACCTTGGCCTGTATTGAGAATGTTGAGCGGAAAAGAAAATGTGAAAAAATGACTAAAGAAAAAAGGGAAATTGAAAGATTGTGGATTTGGTTGATTAAAAATTGCTTTGTACGAGTCAAGCACTCACATAATTATTCAACCAGTACAGACAGTTGGTGACTATCAGTTACAACCAACTCTTACAGCAAACCGAGTAACTGAATAACTATACTAATTGTGTAATTCCTCAACTAGCTATATGAGAAAGTGTCTATATACTCTAAAGGCCAGCAACTTGGATTGGGTATATGTGGCTTGGAAAGCACAGAGATCTACCCCAGGGGGCATTTTATGGTTTATTTGGAAAGAGTATGTAATATCTATAGGAAATGGGGTAAATAGTTTCTTGCTTCCCAAGAAACTGTAGCATGCTATCTGTAATAGGTCTGCTCACTCCCTATCAACCTTGTTCTTTTCATCTCTGTTGCCGTATTTGTAAACCTCTATTGGCTTACCTATTTTTCTTTACAAATTGATAGAGCTCAGAGAAAGAAGAGAGAGAAAACATAATTGAAATGTAACCGTATTATTATTACCCTAACTATTTCACAGAGAAGTCTATCAATATATAGACAGACCATAAGGAATTGTGGGCCCAAGGACCAGGCCCTCACACATAAGATATTTACACATAAGGAAAAGCATATACATCAATACATACAAATCCAAAGTCCAAACTGGAAAGATTTGCCGAAAGAACTACTCCTTTCTGTTGGAAGTTGTTCAGTTCTTTTGTAAACAACATAGAGAATATTAAAAAAGAATTAAGGTAGCTTTTTTCTTAATGTAGTTTCAATAACAATTACTGTTGTCATATAGTAACTTTTTTCTCATATCTTCAATTGCAGTAACTCTTGATATTATTCTCACGTGGAATGCATTGAAGAATATGAAATTTACTCAGCTGCTTCGGTATTTTCTGAAATTTGTGGTAGCAGCTGTTTGGGTTGTTGTTTTGCCAGTCTGTTATTCCAGTTCTCAAGTGAATCCATCAGGGCTTATAAGATTTGTCACCAGTTGGGCTGGGGATTGGGGGAACCAGTCACTTTACACCTATGTTGTTGTATTATATATGTTACCAAACATAGTGGCTGCAATACTATTTTTCCTTCCTCCCCTCCGGAGAAAATTGGAGCGCTCAAATATGAGAATCCTTACCTTTTTGATGTGGTGGGCTCAGGTAAGCAACACATACATTTATTGGTTTGTTTTTTGCGGAAATACCTAACAGATGCTTTGTGTATTAGTCTTTCCATCTCTTTCTAATTGAAATATGATTTTTGGTGTACTCTATCTAACATTGACTATACTGCAGCCAAAATTGTATGTAGGAAGAGGCATGCATGAGAATATGTTTTCACTGTTGAAGTAAGTGAGAAATTCTTATCAATTTCCGTTTTGCATCCAGTTCTTTTTGTGGTATATTTTGTGGGGGGGATTTCGAGGTGGAAACCTTCGTTTCACTCCAACCGTGTCTTTCTTTTTAGTTGGTTTCATTTGTGTTCAGCAAATCTTTTTTCCAGAAAGATGATATTTATAAACATGGCTATGTAGAATTCCAATTTTTTTTTATATTAAACATCATTTGATTTATTATACGCTTTGTAGGATAGTCATACTTAGTGTTTTGGGAACCCTTTTTCTCAGAAAATAATCTTTTCTTTTTTCCCTAAAAGCTCTTTCAAGAAGCTGCCAAGAACAAAGAGTTTTTACCCGAAAAATAAGTTAATTTAAACATGCACTTACTCACCTAGTTAAAGAGTGCTGAATAATATATCTATCAACAGCCTTTTAATGTTTTCATCATATTCTTTAGTTGTGGCCCATTCATTCTAGAGACAACAGGTCAATTTTTGGATTATTTTTTTTCAATTGTATCAGACTAATGATGGGGTAATGTATTGAATCATAGGCACATACTTGTTGCTTCTATTATTAAGTTTTTTTATGTATATATTCTGACTTTAAACTATATTTTGTTATGGCAGGTACACTCTCTTCTGGATCATGTTGCTGATTAGCAAGTTAGCATTCAGCTACTATGTGGAGGTATTGTTTATGTAATTGATTTTGATTTTATTTTTCTTCCAAGTTCAGTAGCTTATGGACACTAAAACACATGTAAGTGATAAAGTGGCTATGCCCATATATACACACAGTCCGTGATGGAGTTACTTATTGAATTGAATATTAAAATCCCCACTTTCTGCTGGGAGAATGATGTTCTATAATGTATAACATGAAGTTATCTTAATATGCTCATGAACATGGTCTTACATGGGATAAATTATAGTTATAATCATGTCCGTTTCTCAATTAAGTTAGCTAATACATATCCTTCATGTATATTCAAACCAACAAAAATGATAAGGGTCATCTTTACTTTTTACAATGGATGTCGATGCTAACTAACATATGAGTATGTTTGTTAATCAAGTAATAAACATGATTACCAAAAGAGAGAGATTAAAATCTTGAATGACAAACTTGCTTTCTCTGTCAAAATATTGATTCAAATTGCATTAACTAGTTCCATATGGCAGCATAGGAATCTATTGATTTTCCAGGGCAATCAGTTTGAACCATCCAAAGTGATGGATGGTGCTTTATTCCTAGCATGGTCATGGTTAAAAGTTAGAGAGAAAATTTTCAATACTCCTTTTAACCATTGGTCTTCCAATCTTGTGGAGTACTTTGGTTAATCTGGGTCGGGTATCTTTATCTTATGTGGTGGGGTCCTCGTTGGGTTTTCCTTTGTTTTTGGAGGGTGACACTGTAGGTGTCTTGTACTTGTGTATATCTCACCAGTACCTCTGGTACTGCTGTGTTTTTTATTAATAATATATATTTTCTGCCTTCCAAAAAAAAGAATATCTAAAAAAATATTTAGAGGAAAAGTATTATGAACTGTTAGTGCTTGGTCTTTTGTATCACTTCAAAATATACCATATCAGTTTAATGTTTTGTGTTTCTATTCTCTCTTTTTCTCCTTACCGAAACCTATAATTTCAACAACTATATTGGGTGGAGCAAATTCATATGTTGTTATTAATAAATTCATATGTTTTTAAAATATATATCAGCATTTAAATTCTATTTTTATAAAATTCAATACAGATACAACCATAGTTACTTCAATTATACAAGTTAAAGGCTAACAATTTGGAGCTTTAATGTTATTTTTTGACTGCATTATTATGTAAATAGTGTCTAGATTGTGTTGACTGCATTATTATGTAAATAGTGTCTAGATTCATGGTCTGGTTTGGTCTAACCAAATCACGTAATTATGGTAATCAGGAAACTGCCTTATTGTTTTGATTATAACAGTCCTAATACAGCCTCCGCTGTGTATTTGAAAATACGGTTTCAACATGTCTAGGCCTCTCACTTTTCTCTTTCTCTGAATTGTATGTCCTAATACAGCCAAAATTTAGAAAGATCACAGAATCAATTACCAATAAATGAACTATTGAATTCTTGCAATCATGTATTTTCTTTATTCCTGTGTCATTAATTATTATATGAAACTCATTAAATATTTTTTAAATTGTACTTCATTAATTTGTTTCTCTTTTCTTCTAAATTAATCTTTCAATAGATATCGCCCCTTGTTGGACCCACAAAATTAATCATGGGGATGTCTATAGATAACTACCAGTGGCATGAGTTCTTTCCAGAAAATGGTAACAATTTTTGTTCTTTACACTATCTTTACTACATATTCTGTCAATATAACTGGATTCAACTCACATTCTGTAACTTCTACAGAGACTCACAATATATGTATTGTCATTGCAATATGGGCTCCGATTATGCTGGTAAGTTTAGTAGGACTTGTTCCATTACTTTGGCTTTCACATTTTTGTGCGTTTAGTTCATTCCATTCTTATGATTTATCAATATATAGGTTTATTTTATGGATGCTCAAATTTGGTATGCTATTTATGCCACTTTATTTGGTGGCATTATTGGAGCCTTCAGCCATTTGGGAGAGGTTAGTGACATGTTTATTGCAATATTTTATATTGAGCCTTCGTAATTTCCTCTTTTGTTATGATTTATTCTTTAACTCCTCATGAAAAAAAGAATTCCATTATTTGATACTAAGTTACCTCATTAAACTCATCTTTCCATGATTTTTTTTCCTCAAAAGATTTGAATTTTTGCCTGAGATAATAATAGTACTAAATTCATATTGGTATATAATACTTTTCTGGCTATGATGCACAGATACTTCAAAATTGGTGCCGTATACATGTCAGATAACGATATGTGTTATACAGCTGCCCCTGTATCAAAGCATGATTGCCTTGTCTTCAAATGGCATACATTTTTTCTTTGGATAGTGAAGGGATCATTATCTTAACGTGAATAATTGAATATAATTTTTTTTATAGAAATTTGATTACAATTATGCTTCATTAGTAATTTTTCCAAGAGATTAAAGACAAACAATAATGAGATGATGATAGAAAACCAAGATAAATATCATCTAAAAATATAGAAATCAAGTAAAAAAATTAATGACATATAAGCAATTTATAAATATAATTATATTTTACTTAATATATGTTTTAGTTGCATCCTAATTTCTTAGAAGCTTGTTATATTTACTTATTGTATCTTCTTGTACCCATACTCTTGCAACATTGTTTTTTGGTGATTTTCTCCTGACGTTTTGCATCTCTTAGATAAGGACACTTGGAATGCTCCGCTCCAGATTTCAATCTGTACCGATAGCTTTCAGTCAGCGTTTTTGGACTGGAAGAGACAGAAAGACTAAACAGGAGGAATCGGTACTTCATGTTACAAAATTTATTATTTGTGTACACTGAAATTAAATAACTACATAAAAGCTAAATATCTATCTGGAGTCTTATGAAGGGAGTTTCTGTGGCAGGATGAGACATATGAACGGCAAAATATTGCATACTTTTCTCAGGTATGGAATGAGTTTATAAATTCTATGAGAGAGGAGGATCTCATCAGTGACAGGTACAAACTCCAAACTACTGCTTTCCTGACACATCTTGCATTAGATGACAGAATTTCAAGCATCTGATTATATCTCTTGACTACTAATTTTCCAGGGATAGAGATTTGCTTCTTGTCCCATACAGTTCAAGTTATGTTTCTGTCATTCAGTGGCCTCCATTCTTGCTTGCTAGTAAGGTGTGTCATACAAGTGGTTCCCTATGGCCAAAAATTTATTATGAATTTATGATTGAGTGGAAAGGCCTTTTGCTTCCTTTTAAAATTGTTTCAATCTGTGATAGATCCCCATAGCTGTTGACATGGCAAAAGATTATAAGAAGGAGACTGATGATGATTTAGTTAGAAAGATTAAGAGCGATGGGTATATGTATTCAGCAGTTGTTGAATGCTATGAGACTCTCAGGGACATCATACTGAACCTTCTGCTTGATGAAGATGATAGAAGGTAAGGGAGACATACTTGTATAGCCATTGTTTACCCATTTGATTTTCTTCTTATTGGAATCCTCATGAGTATTGGGTTTCTTCCATGTACGAGACAGGGTTGTGATGCGTATATGCGGTAGAGTAGAAGAGTGCATACATGAAGAAAAATTTGTCAAGGAATTCAATATGAGTGGCTTACCTTCACTCAGTGAGAAGTTAGAAAAATTCCTTACTCTACTGGTAGGTTTTTCTCATCATGCTTCCTTTTTTTCTCAGTATATTTCAGTTCCTTCTTACAAGACTTATTCAGGTCTTATAAATATCATTTTTTTTCCCATTGGCAGAGATCTGAAGATGGCAAACTAGAATCCCAGATAGTCAATGTCCTGCAAGATATTGTAGAAATTATCATACAGGATGTTATGTTTGATGGCCATTTGTATGTTTGAAACAGTGACTGGAACTTTGGTTTATGATTTCTTAAACCCTATAATAAGTACTGCCTTACAGTATTTGCTTGGTTCTGCTTTCTCCAGGTTGCTGCAAACACCTCAGCAAACACCTCACGAATATCATGTAGAGAGAGGGCAGAAGTTTGTCAACATTGACACTTCTTTTACACATAATACATCGGTGATGGAAAAGGTAGTCTTGACAATTATACTTAAGTGAACACATTACATTATTCTTTGTGAATGTGATATTGCTTACAGGTTTCTTCTCTGTAGGTTATTAGGCTTCATTTGCTTTTAACAGTCAAGGAATCAGCCATAAATGTGCCCCAAAACATAGAAGCCCGCCGCCGTATTACATTCTTTGCAAACTCCTTATTTATGAATATGCCAAAGGCTCCCAAAGTTCGGGACATGTTGTCCTTCAGGTTAGTCATTGTGATAGACAATTATATTGAAAGGAAAGGAAAAATAGAATGTGGGTTGAATAATGTGAAGGACAAACTCATAAATGCACCCACTACCTCATGCAAGAGTTTTTTGAGTTTGAAGCACGGACAAACACATTGATCTACTCTATCTTGTGTTGAAATTCAACTTTATATTGGAAGAATGAAGGAAACGAGAATCAAACTCTTGATCAGTGATGGATCCAGAATTTTTTAGTTGTGGGGACAATACTCACATATATAAAGTAGCGGAGGCAAAACTGATGTTAAAACTTAATTTTTTCACTATATTTCAATTTTCAAAATTAATTTATAACCACATATATATATTATGTAAATAAAAAATAAAAATCTAGTGGGGGCAGATGCCCCCACTCACTCCCAAATAGATCCGTGCCAGCTCTTGATCACTTGGTCATACAGACTCTAATATCATGTCAAGGGCCAACTTCCATAAAAGCTTAAGCTGTCGGGCTGAGGCTTATGAATAATTTTATGCCTAACAAATAACAAAGTTTGAAAGGAATGGGTGATTGTACTCTGAACATAAGGTCTACTTCTAATAAACCATTTTTTCTGACTAACTCAGGAGAAGAATGATTAAGATGCTAATCAGATGTGTTTTTTCATTTCTATTGCTCTTTGTTGTTGGCAACAATTGCCACCTCATTTATTGTGGCTGCATGGATGTATCTACAAATTATTGACTTTCCCAAATATATGGATGATTGTTTACTTTTGTTGGGAGAGAATTATTGGGATAAGTTAGTGTGTAATGCTAAATGCGTGTTCTGTTATTTATTGATTGAATTACTATTAATTTACGCATACTAAGGTGGCAAAATAACTAATATCTAGTCTAACTATTAGGAATTGACCGTTCTAATGTAATCAACATAAATACATTCACTATATATTCTAATAATGCTAATTTTCTAACATAGATGTTAACATCCTAACAATTTTCCCTCATGCTACCTTGATATGTAACTTATCTGAGTATTGCTTCAGTGTTCTGACACCCTATTTCAAAGAAGATGTTCTATATTCTGATGAGGAACTCAATAAGGAAAATGAAGATGGAATATCAATTTTATTCTACCTGAAAAAGATATATCCTGGTGAGTATTTTATATGCTTCCATACATTTCTACCCTTCTTTAGTACATGTGCACTCATTTACTGTATGTCATTAATGTACTGTAGATGAATGGGCCAATTTCAATGAACGAGTAAAAAGTGATTATCTTGAAGAAGATAAGGAGTTAATTCGTCAGTGGGCATCTTACAGAGGACAGACACTCTATCGAACAGGTCTTGATTGTAAATTTGTAATGAACACTATTTTTGTTGCTAGATTTGAATATATATTCCAATTTCAGTGTATTTTTCAACTTTTTCTTTTTGCTAGTGAGAGGAATGATGTACTATTGGCAAGCTTTGATCCTTCAGTACTTCATAGAATCTGCAGGAGACAATGGTTATTTCTCTATTTACATACTATGTTCAAATTCTAAGATATGCCATAAGCCTTTCATATATAAATGAAGTAATGAACTATACATCATTTCTCTTGCAGCTCTCTCTGAAGGCTACCGGACAATGGATTCCTATGAAAAAAATAAGAAGCTTCTCGAAGAGGCACAAGCCATGGCCGATTTAAAGTTCACCTATGTTGTTTCTTGTCAAGTGTACGGTTCTCAGAAGAAGTCCAAAAATACTAGAGACAGAAGCTGCTATACTAACATTCTCAGTCTGATGTTAACGTGAGTCAATACAACCATTTGCTGAACTTTATAAGTCCCTTATATTTGTAAAACAAAAATGGGATTGACAACAGTAAAATGGAACATTCCATGCAGGCATTCAGCCCTTCGTGTTGCTTACATAGATGAAACAGAAGACACGAAGGATGGAAAATCTCAGAAAGTTTATTACTCTGTTCTTGTCAAGGGAGGGGATAAGTATGATGAGGTATGGACAAAAGATTCTGGTTTGATGTTTTCTTGTGAGTGGTGCTTTTTCCATATTTATTGAAGAGTTTAATTTCTCTGTTCTTTTAGTTTAAACTTTTTTACATTCTCAACCTATAATAAGAAATCAAGTTAGGTATGTGATAGATCATAGATACTGAAATTACAATAGGAACAGTAGGTAGAAATTCAGAGAACAACCTCTGATTACAATGAAATTTGCAGGAAAATATCAAAAATAAAAACCAAAAAGAAAAATATCAAAGAAGCAGGGCTATAATATGTCCTTTCTATGATTTCTGAACCCTTCTCTCAAGTATCCTGCTGCCAGGTGTACCCTCTGTCAAAGACAACCATAACAGAATTCTCTATTCCATTCCGAAAACTATGGTGACAATCGGCAAAGCTGGTGTAACTTTCTTGGGTTTGTCAAATCCAAGCTTTGGAATCTGGATTCCATATTAACAGAGAGACAAAGAATTATGTCAGAATTATATGAAAATATCCAAAAATATCTTATTATATCTTAGGTTGTCCTCTCAGATTAATTTTACTGGTTCCTCATTATATCTTAGGACTGGTTCCTATATTTCCTTATCATATCATGATTTCTTTATCTAATTAGTTAAGATCATAATTAGTATAAATAAAGGTTTGTCACTTCTATTTCTTTTATCTATTTCTATTATTGAAAATAAAAGATTGTCAGTAAGCAGAATCTAACTAAAAGGAGCAATTTACCACTTATTATCCAACAGTAAATAACCACTTCTTTAACAATAGAAAAATCAATATGGAGCAGATGCTTAAGAGGTGAAACAAATAGAAAGATATGAAAGAGCTGATATGAATACTGCTATGATAACTCTGGAGTAAAAGATTATTACTGTGGCAAACTAAAGGATGTTATGTGCAACTATTTGCATGATATAAAAGTATAAATTGAAGGGGTTTTCTGCTCTGCGTTTATGGACTTACTGTTGTGCCTAACTATATAATGAAATGATTTGATATTGTGCCAGGGTAGCTCAATTCATGTTGAGCTGGTTTGGCATTTTGAACAGCCTTAAATTTAATTCAAATGATTCTATATTGCATTACTAGGAAATATATCGTATCAAGCTACCAGGTCCTCCAACAGAAATTGGAGAAGGGAAACCTGAAAACCAAAATCATGCTATTGTATTTACTCGTGGAGAAGCCTTGCAGACCATAGACATGAATCAGGTAACTTTTCCTTGGACTTCAATTTAATAGGAATTAAGTAGCACTTTCTGTATAACTCAATTCTCCTAATTGATTGTTTCTTTTTAAGGATAACTATTATGAAGAAGCTTTCAAAATGAGAAATGTATTGGAAGAATTCCGGAGAGGACGTAGTGGACAACGGACGCCCAGCATATTGGGTATAAGGGAGCATATATTTACTGGAAGGTCTGCTTTGTGACAATATCTAGTATTAAATTTCATTTGAATAAATTAATTCATGATCAAGAAAATGTATACTTCTATCATCAAGCTTCAATTGGCGCAAGTTATCTATGCTTATGTATTTCTTATTCTGCAGTGTTTCTTCACTTGCTTGGTTTATGTCAAACCAGGAGACCAGTTTCGTGACCATTGGCCAACGAATTTTGGCAAATCCTTTAAGGTTAGTCCCAATTTGTGTGTCATGTGATACAACATCTAAGTATTATTATAAATCCCTTGGGATTTTCATCTGGTCTTCACACCTTTGTCACTTTTTACCTTATTTTCCATTTTGTTTCTTCCATTTGGTCATTCAAATAAAACCAGAACTTGTAGTTACAAGTACATGTTAGTAAATATGGCAAGAAAGGCTTCTATTTACTGTATATCTCTTAGAATATGGACTTTGGACTTAACTCAACTCCACAAAACCAACTTGTAAGGCAAGGAGTGCCTAAGTTTTATAAGCTCTATTTAAGCCATATTTCCAGTTGATGTGGGACTAAACCACCACCCTTGAGGCTGTAATTAAGGCATCCTCCAAAAGAGGCCACAACTAAGGTGGGCTACGGGTGACTGCAATTAAAGCGGCTTTCCTACAATATCTATTTGCTTCCTACCTGAAATCTCCTTAGGCTTGAAACTTGAATAGAGCACAGACTCATCATGCTTCGTGTTGCGACCGAATTTAATTCAAGAATAGGATGTCTTGTTTTATTCTCTATGCACTAAAACTTCAGTTAAGTAATCCATTTTCCTGAATTTGCAGGGTTCGGTTTCATTATGGCCATCCTGATATATTTGACAGACTCTTCCACATAACAAGAGGTGGCATAAGCAAAGCATCAAAAGTTATAAACTTAAGTGAGGATATATTTGCAGGTACATATGGTTGAATAGAAATGCTATCTGAGGGGTCTACTAATTCTGATTGACATCCATAGGGTTCAATTCAAATCTACATTGCGGATTTTTGTGGGTGGGGGTATTTTACTAATTGTACTTAACTTCCATAGGGTTCAATTCAACTCTACGTCAAGGATATATTACACATCATGAATACATACAAGTAGGTAAGGGGCGTGACGTGGGCATGAATCAGATATCACTCTTTGAGGCTAAGGTTGCAAATGGAAATGGAGAACAAACACTTAGCCGTGATGTTTATCGACTTGGACGACGATTTGATTTCTACAGAATGTTGTCATTCTACTTCACAACAGTTGGATTCTACTTTAGTAGCATGGTAATTAATCAAATCTCTTTTTGGGGATCTTATCTTTATAGTTTAAGGCTATTAAGAATGGCACATTATTGGAATGCATTTTGTCCAATTGGAGTATATGGTGTTTTCTTCCAATATAGAACCAACTTGTTACATACACGTTCAGTAAAGTATAAAATAAAATTAACAGAAATCATCTTAACATATGTCTGTGAATGGATTCTATTGTCATCTGACCTTTGTTAATCTTAAATTATTGTTCAACATAGGTCTACTACTCAAAATAGTTTAAATGAAACAGGGTATGGCAAAGATATGTGGATAGAAATCTATCTGCAATTTTGCATGAAATAGCTGCATTCGTAAGACTTGATTTTAGCACTTCTTTGCTGTCTAGACACTTGTACTACATAAAACAAGGAGGGTAGACAATGTTTAATAAGTATTTAATATGTATGATTCATTTAGTTTAGAGAAAACCCTCAATGTGGTCTTTCAAAATTGTCTGTCACCACATTAGTTCTTAAAAATTTTGGTGACTAAATTAGTCCTTCAAAAATTCTTTTTGTCACCACTTTAGTCTTTCACAAAGACTTGAATAGTGACATTTTTTATCTTCAAGGAACTAATTTGGTGACATAATATTTGGACAGTTAATATGGTGACAATTTAAATCTTTGAAAGATTAATTTGGTGGCCAAAATTCTTAAGGACTAAAATGGTGATACAAGTAACTTTGAAGGACCAAATTGAGGGTTTCTCTTCAGTTTAATTAAGGCTCTTTTGACATTGTGTTGACTTTTTGAAAGTGGAGCATAGACAAAATGTATATTTTCTGTCAAATCACATTTCTTGATAATCTGGTTTTAGATATGAAACAAGTTCCTAAATTTTAAAGATATCTATAGCAGTCAACTTAATTTTTGAGTCAGGAATTGGCTTATGCTGACACCTGTATTTGGACGTTATGAATATTTCAGATAACTGTGTTGACCGTGTATGTGTTCTTATATGGACGTTTATATATGGTTTTGAGTGGAGTTGAGAGAGAAATTCTTCAAAGTCCAAACATGCATCAGAGCAAAGCCCTTGAAGAGGCCTTGGCAACTCAATCTGTTGTTCAGTTGGGCTTACTGCTTGTGCTGCCCATGGTGATGGAAATTGGCTTGGAGAAGGGATTTCGCACTGCCTTGGGTGATTTTATCATCATGCAACTTCAGCTAGCCTCTGTGTTCTTTACTTTCCAGCTTGGAACAAAAGCTCATTATTATGGAAGGACACTCTTACATGGGGGCTCTAAATATAGACCAACTGGTCGTGGATTTGTTGTCTTCCATGCGAAGTTTGCTGATAACTACAGGATGTACTCACGAAGTCATTTTGTGAAGGGCCTAGAGATACTCATACTATTGATTGTTTATGAAGTCTATGGGAGCTCATATCGCAGTTCACATCTTTATTTATTCATCACAATCTCAATGTGGTTTTTAGCCACTTCCTGGCTGTTTGCTCCTTTCTTGTTTAATCCTTCTGGCTTTGATTGGCAAAAAACAGTGGATGATTGGACAGATTGGAAGCGGTGGATGGGAAATCGTGGTGGTATTGGTATTTCATCTGATAAAAGCTGGGAATCTTGGTGGGATGAAGAAAATGAACACCTGAAATACTCAAATCTCAGGGGAAAAATAATTGAGATAATTCTTGCATTTCGCTTCTTTATGTACCAATATGGAATTGTCTACCACATGGATATTACTCATCATAACAAAGATTTGCTGGTAGAGTAACTCATCTTCTATATTCTCCAATCTTATTAATGATTGCAAGTTTATTTGGCACCATCTTACTACTACCATTGTTTTTTCCTTGCAGGTATTTGGGCTTTCTTGGGCAGTTTTAGTAATAATACTAATTGTGTTGAAGGTATGTAAATGCTAGCTTGGGATCAAGAGTGCCTTCGTATAAAACATTATCAATTTGATTTAAACCTTATTAATTGTTTGATGCAAAACTATTGTTAACTTAAGATTAAGTGCATTTTTTGCTTCTAGTTTAAATTTTAGACAAAAAAACATTTCTTTTCTATCAAACAAGGGGAGATTTTAGACCATTGTATAGTCATTGTGCAGTTAAAATTAGTTCACATTTCTGCAATATTAATGCTTTTTTCTTCTGCTGTTTGTGTGAATTCTATATGGGCATATCAGATGGTATCCATGGGAAGGCGAAGATTTGGCACCGACTTTCAGCTCATGTTCCGTATTCTCAAGGCACTTCTCTTTCTTGGCTTCTTGTCAGTCATGACTGTATTATTTGTGGTATGTGGACTTACCATAGCAGATTTGTTTGCTGCCATTATCGCCTTCATGCCATCTGGATGGGCAATTATTCTGGTAAGTTAAACTTCTGCATCTTACAGAAGCACTAATTAAGAACAATTTTTACTCTTTTTGTCAACTTTGTCCTGTTTGGATAAACTTCTGCATAAACACTTACTTGAGAAGAAAGTAAGAAGGTAAAATTGTAAAAAATCTCTGAAAAAGTAAACCTTACGAGACATTAATCTGAAAAGTAAACCTTACAAGATGCATTAATCTGAAAAGTAAACCTTACAAGATACATTATATAACAATAACCTGAACTAATGAGCTTGTGGGCCCAATACTGAAAGATATTCTAACAAAAATGAATTGAGTTTCTCTTATAAGCCAAAATCAACTTCCGTACTTAACTTCTTATGGAAGCTCTCTCATTTAACTTCTCCAAAAGTTGAGATGCATTAGTTGGTTTTAACTTATGTTAGAAACTCAATTTTCTCTAATAAGTTCTTATAAAGAAGTTTATCCAAACAGAACCAAAGTCTGACATGCTTAGGCAGATTGAAGAAATATTTCTTCTACTTGCACACCATCGTAGACAATTTTCTAATTAAGTACTTCATTCAACCAAAAATACTGATATTCCCTTCTTTATTTTGCTCTCAAGATTGCACAAGCATGCAAGGTATGCTTGAAAGGAGCTAAACTATGGGACTCAGTGAAAGAGCTATCCAGAGCTTATGAATATGTAATGGGATTAATAATCTTCTTGCCAACAGCCATTTTGTCATGGTTTCCATTTGTGTCAGAGTTCCAAACCCGGTTGCTATTCAATCAAGCATTTAGTAGAGGTCTCCAAATTTCAATGATTCTTGCTGGAAAGAAGGACACTTATAAATCTGATTGAGATATTGCTGAATTGCCAAGGTAATCTTGAATGTACCATACATCAAGGTGGTTTTTGTACCATGCATTAAAGAAAGTGATGCTTGTTTACTTTGCTCACTGATTCCATATATCTTTCCAAATATTAGCAGGAATTTGAAGTTTTCAGAATGGAGAGAAATTGATCTCCCTCATACTATAATTTTTTTTGGGAGTTCTTATGATTCCCTTTTTCATACTATATTTTACTGACTGAGAATAGGAATGACAAATGACTAAAGCAGGAATATCACATTTTGAAGTTGCATAATTGTATCAGCAATGTATATGTATGAGCTAAGAGGAGAGCTTTATTTATTTGTTACAATATAAAGGGGATTTGTAGTACAATGTGATTATTACTCATTATAATTTAATTTAATTACGAATTTTTTAATTATAGTTATTAAGTTTAAAGATATTTTACATTTATTTCAGATTTTAAAAGGGATAAAAATGTCGTAACCTAAATAAAGTTAGCTTTTCTGATTAAAAATATTCATCCTGCGTATATCTTCCAGTATTTTTATAAATTATTATTATTTTATTTGAATACTTATTTTAATAAATCTCATGGTCAAATTTATTATTAATTCTTGAGTGATAAGAACTCATTAAATTAGTATTTCATTAAACTATTTTTCCAAACACGTCCTTCATCCATATCTAAGGAGGACTTAATCGGTTAAATGGCCATCCCTTTCTATTCAACCAACTCCAACATTAGAGATTTTTCATGAGGCCATTTTCTCCAAAGTAGCCTTGGGTGGATTTTCAAACATATAAGATCTTCAACCTACCAAAGAATCTTGTTTTTTTTTTTTAATTATTACTACCTATTGTCCTATATATAAGAAAAGTAATATTTTAATTGTAGATTGATTCGTTACCAGTGATAACTAAGTCTTCTTTCACTTCAACCTTCTCACTTATCTCTAACTATGTAATGCATTTATAAAGTGTTCAAAAACTACTCATTACTTGTGAGAAATAGACATCCAAATCACAGAGGACCAAGAACTTATTTCGCTCATTTGTGAGTGTATCAAAAGTTTAACATTATTTATGAATCGAGATTAAACATAATTTATAAACATTATCTTTTTTTTAACTCATTAAAGTATTTTTTTTAAGGATAAATTTTTGACAAACCATCATACCTTAGTGAAAATATTTCGAATGTGATGATCTTAATAAAGTTAGTAAACATGAGGTTGGTATAATAATGTTGTTTGTTAGCCAATATTTTGGGGCGATGAGTCACAATAGATATTTTTTTGTTAGTTCGGTAGAGATGATTTGGGAGGAATTTAATTTGTGTGAAGGTGGTCTCGCTCTCACATGTCTTAGGAAAAAGTGAAAAGTTTATATTTATGTTTATGCCTTATGTCTTTTTTTACTAATTAACCTAACTCACATTAATAAAAAAAACAAATATTAATAGGGGTATGTTAGTATTTTTATAACTTTACAATATTATTTTCAATATGTTTCTCACTTAGAAATTTTCAATACAATTCAACATTTAATTTCATTTATACTCTATTTATTCTTTTTTTAAATTATTTCTCATATTTTAATCCACTCTATAGAGACAAATGACAATAAGGAAGATTGAAGTGTGATTTTAAAAAAAAAATCACAAACCATTTTTGTAGAGAGCTTATCTCCTTAAAGACCAAGTTTAAATGATCATCAGAAAAATAAGTTCAGTCAACAGTTTTCAAAAACCCATTGTCAGAAAAATAGGTAAAATATTTAACAAAAAAATAAATGATATATAAAAATCGTATTATTACCATAGATAAAGGTGCAGTTAAACCTTAATTTATTTTTCTATACATTAAGAAAAGTATTCATTAAAGCATTTATATGAAAGTCTTCATATATAAAATACTTATTTATAATTACTAGCAAACATATGTCAATTTAAAATAATAATAATAAAAAATAAACTAAAATACATTTGATATTGTCATAGTAAAAAGATAAAAAAAAAAAACACATTTCAAATATATTTATTAGTATATATATAAGGAAGACAATAAGAATATATTCTTTTAATCTAATCTGAAATACTTCATAATCTTAAATTTTTTTTTTGACAGTCATAATCTTAAATTATTAAAACTTAAAAATAAATACATCTATCATATAATTTGTTTAAAACTTACTAGTAGTAGTAGTAATTACCCAATTGTAGATAGATATAATTGTATAGCACCATTGATAGAAAAAACAAAATTGGGATGAGAAATCTTTAGGTCAATCAGTTTTTTTTTTTTCAGAAATTAATTATGGATATACTTAGTAGACCAATGTTGCGATATATATATATATATATATATATATATATACCTCAAGGTCAATATCGTAAATTCCATTATCGTCCATAGGACAACACAAGCAAACATATCCGTACTTGAATTGGTTCAGACTTGAGTTCAGTTCGGTTTCACACACTAAAACGCAATTGTTCAAAGTTGAAGCTGAAAGTGTCTGAAACTGGAAGTTGATATCTATAAAGCGCTCACTCTGTCTTAGGTAACCCGCAAAACCCTTCGATTCGCTTAAAAATGCCTTTTTTAGATCATAGCACGAAATTCTAAGTTTCTGCTTCTGGGTGTTTCTTTGGAATTCTTTTTCTTTCTACCCACATTTTTAGTTACCTATTTCCCCCCCCTTTCATTATGTTTTTATTTTCTTTTTTGTTTTAATGTTTAATTTTTTTTATTTTTTTAAACAACCAAAAAGAATCCCTAAATCACCAAACCTGTGAGGAAGAAGAACCAGCAAAATTTTATTTTTATTTTATTTTGTTGTTCCCTTTTGTTCTTTCTATTGGTAATTGTTATGTAATCTTCCAACATTTTAGCTTGTTTGACAACGGGGGGGGGGGGGGGGAGGGATGAAGCAAAGACCGTGTTTGGCATTAGCAATAGAAAAGCTGGGAAGAGAATCTAAGAATCAAAAGGTGAAATTTTGTAAATTTTATGAATGTATTTCTTTGATAGGGAAGGGAGTGGTGAAAATTTGAAATAAGCATGGGTTATTATTTCCTTCTGGGCGAAGACTTTGTAGTGAAGCTACTTATGTAGCAGGTTGTGTTCTTATCTTTGTGGTCACTTCTGAACAGATGATGTTCATCACTCTATCTATGTCCGTTGTTTTCTCTTCTCACACCTGATTATGGTGTTTTCCTAAACAGCTTAACAAAAGCATGTACTTAAGTGTTGGTCATACTCATACATAGGCATTTGATAGTTGATATATTGTTGTGTCTATGTGCACCAACAAGATTTTGAAAACTAGCACATGCTATAGTTTTGACAAGTTTGTTTGTTTATAGTGTTTTAGAGTATCATTTAGAATTTATGGTTTATCAAACTTTATGGTGCAGGTGGGGTTTTAAGTGTTGTGTTAATAACAGAACTTCATCGTGACAATGGTTTTGATAAGTGGCAACAACAAAAGGTAAGTTTTAAAGTCTAGCAAAGTTTGTTATTTCCATTGGTTTTTACTATTTTGTTGAAGCCAGTTTTTTCATCATCAATCAGCTCCTATTTTCTGAAATACTATACTGATATCCCTTTATCATAGCTCATAGGGATGTCTGTTTCATAACAATTATATTCTAGAATTTGTTTTCATATTTCAACCTTCTTATGTACACCTAGACATTTCAGTCCAAATGTGTGTATGAGGTTCGTTCCTCAAAAATTGTATTTTGTTAGAAGTTGTCTGGAAAAAAAAAATATGGTCATGATATGCTACACATTCAGTTCATTATTTATGTTATGTGTCTGTATGATTCTTTAAATCAACAGCCTTTTGTTTTTACACTCACTAAAACTATTTATTTGAAAGAGTAGACTTCTTTGGTGCTTTTGGTAAATGTAGGATTTGTCCAGAGAGGAGCACTTTTTCATATGTTGTATATGATGTTACCTAATGTCTATTGTACTATGGTTGGAGAATAATAGAAACGGTTATTTCTTGTGGTTGCCTCTTTAATGAGCTAAAGTGGTCTTATTGCCTTCTTTCTGGTTCTCAGTTCAGATAATGGTAACTATGGATAGCTTTCTTTGTTGCATAAGTGGAGAGCTTGGAAAGCTTTGCTTACCTGATGTGTTTTCTTGGCTGTCCTTTTTCTTTTCACTTTTTTGGGTTATCCTATGCTTTGTTCGTATACTTCTTTCTCATTGCTAACGGTTTCATTACTTTCATGTATTATGAGAAGGGAATATGTATTTCTAATTATTCATATGTTATTCTTCTTTGCTATTTTCATTGTTCCTGTTGTATTGTGTGATTGTGAAGTCATCATATCCTTACAAAATTTAACAATGCAAAATTATTCAACTACTCATTGTAGCTTGGGTTGTGGCAAGTAATCTCCGTATATGGAGAAGTTACCTAGTTCAAATTCCCTCAGAAGCATTGTTTAATATTGAACTTTGAAATCAAATTAGTTCTTAAGATTTCTCTTGAGGTTTCCCAAGGTTTAACAATATTGTGAAACAAAAATGAAACTTTTATCTGAATGGCACGGATATGAAAACTTGGTAGTGTATTCAGCAGAAACTTCCATGTAGATGCTGCATAGACTAATAATAGGTGTAGACTTTCTAACCTTTTTTATTATCCATTATAATTAGTCTATGTTAACTTGTTGTTTGACTGCAGTGTCTTACAACAAACAAATGATGAGAGGGCCAAAGCACAAGGTGTTACAGTGCTTCAGAATTCACATCAGCATGGAAACAAGAACATTGAAAGTGGGCGTACACAGAATGTGGTCAACTCTGGGTTGACCAAAGCAATATCAACAATGGATGAATTCAAGTGTGGATTTCCATCAGAAGGCCTATCGACCACATCAAATAAATGGTGGGGAAATAGTGATCGTGATGATCGTGCAGGCGCCAACGCGAATGGAGCCAAGAGTCATCAACCTGAAGAGAAAGTAGGGGCAGAAACAGACAAGATGGCACACGAAACGGGAAAAGCTGAAAAAAGTGAAATTCCTCATGGTTCATCTTTATTGAAAGCTGTGAGGAAAAGTGCGGTGGAAGAAGGAAGAGAAGCATTGAAATTAGGAGTTTTTCGAGGCTATGGCGTAAACAAGCTAGGCAAAAGAGAGAAAACATTGCTCCACCAAATATTCGGATCTTCATTGCCAAGGTCATGGATGGATCCATGATTAGAAGGTTGCTGATATGGCTAAATGAGAGAACAAGAGGACCAATTAGACAAAACTTTATTAGAATATCTGATACAAGATTAGTTTTCTAGCGACCATGGATTGAGTTTTATTGAAAATGAATTGTTTAACATTATGTTGAAGATTCAAATCAATATTGTGCCTGGTAAGTTATTAAAGCTGAACCTTGAGGACTCTTCTTCCTGTTCTGTAAGCATGGACAGACAGATCTAGAAAACTATAAGAAAGGCTGTAACTGGATAAATATTAGAGAAAATTATGAATTTGGTCCTTCAAAATTGGTACCATAGATCAACTTTGTGCTTGACATTATGAAAATTAAGTTGATGCTGTTGGTAAATTTGGTTCTTAATATTGCAAAAATGAGAATATAATTTGTGACTTTACACAATTGTAGTCAATTTAATCTTTGATGTTAGTGTATATTATTAGGGATTTTTGAAACTGGAAGGGGGAGCAGACGAGATGAAATTAGTTAGTCAAACGGGATGACATTAATTCACAGTTTTCAATATTTAGAATAAATTTTTTTTTTAGTTGAAAATCAAATTTACTAATAATATCATGGTTATTAAAATAATAAAGAATTAAATTAATTGATCTCGTAAAAACGATTGAATTAATTGATGGCTGTTAAAATAAAAAAAAATTAAGGTTCTTTTTTATAATATAAAATCAAATTGATTTATGATATTCATATCAAAGATTACTGTTTTATTCGTAAATTTTGACATACACATTTATCTTAATGATTGATATTATACATCAAATTTTATGAGAGAAAAAAAAACTGAAAAGGGTTGGGCCTCGTCTGCTCCTCCTTCCAGTCTGTTTCAAAAATACAATTTTTAAAAAACTAATATTCGGAATTTATAAACATTGAAAGAACTTCATCAATTAGTAGATGTTCCAGAAATTAGTTTCTGCAGTGTATTAAATATATTAAAAAATACATTCCAAAACTAAGTTTTAAGAATTTTTAGGGGAAAAGTACAAAAACATAGAAATAAGGTACATTAAAAAAAAGGGTGCAGAAAGTAGTACCCTTATAATTATCTACCATTGTTTATCTTCCAATTATATCTTCTTTATAATAAAATAACCAAAAGAATAAACAATTTTAATTAGGGTGTTGCTAGGTGCACCCAGCAATATTGCTAGTGCACCAAACATTTTTCCATTTTTCCAATTTTACCCTTCACTCTTACAGAATAATTTTTTTCATAAGAGTTCCGTAACTCATGGAAGAATTTCTTCCATAAAAATCTTACAGAAAAAGTTCTTCTATAAGAATTTTTTTTTACGGAAGAACCTCTTTCGTAAAAATCTTACGAAAGAAGTTCTTTCGTAAACTCTTACAGAAGAAATTCCTTGTAAGAATTTTTTTTTTTTTTTACAAAAGAACTTATTTAATAAGATTCTTACATAATTGGCTCATAAGAGTTTATATATTAAAAGTAATAGTAAATATTATATATGGAGATGCAATTGAAGATATTATTTTACCCTAAAAATAGGTCATCTACCTCTTGTTTGTACAAAAATCATATTATAAATTAAATCTTTAAAATATTTAATTTTCTATTTGATAAGTTCTTAAAGATTTTATGATTAAATAAAATTTAAATTTAAATTTAAAATATTTTAAGATCGATCAAAATGTATATTTTCGTATGATAATATATATATATATATATATATATATATATATATATATATATATATATATATATATATATATATATATATATATATATATATATATATATATATGCGCGCTAAGAATATATTTTGTTTACGATATACTATGTAAAGGATATGTTTTCTTGAACTTATTAGAAATTTAGGCTTGAGAAAGATAACTCAAGCAATATTTATCTTTGGTTGATGTCAATGTACATCTAGACTCCACTCCAAGTTAGTCTTGATAGCTTCAATTTGTTTTAATTTAGTAATTACAAGTAAATTTACCCTTAGAAATAGGACACCCCTAATCTAATCAATAACAAAGAGCCAGAGTACTCTTTTCCTACAACATTCAAATAAATATCTTACTAAAGAAAATCTACCCTTGGAAATAGCACACCCTAATCTAATCAGGATACGTCACCCAATCAACATGGGATACCATAGAAAAAGTTAAGAGAAAATATAGTACAGAAAAATCAACCCAATGGGCACCGTCAAAGTGCAGAATTTTTCAAGTTGTAGCACTATGGTATTTATTCAATCTTTAATGATATTGTCTTTTATCAATCTTTTATAAATTTTCCTAATATTTTTAAAATAAATATAAAAAATATTTAATCTCTTAATACATATATATATATATATATATATATATTTTTTTCTTAATTTAATATTATTAAAACATTAATAATTATTCTATTTACATACACATGGAAGATAATGGAGACTCGGTTATTCTCACAAACAGAGCTCATAGGGATATGGACAACTGTTGAGCTGTTATATCTTAAGCACAATCTTCTTAATACATTTGAATAGTTTACATGAATTTGTATGTTAAGACTTAATTCAAAACAAAAGCTTAATACGTTGAGGGCCAGTCCAAATTCACACAAGCAATATGACACTTATTTTTCGACCTTTTGTTGAGTAGTGTGGCCTGTTACTAGTTGAAGAATATTTAATATTTTACTTATTTAAAAATTATTAAATTTTATTTATGATCTTAATATAATATTTTTTATTTTGTATAAAATATTTGTTTTTTTATCTGATATAGTAAAGGCTTTTGTTTACAAATTTTATTCTATTTTAAAATAATATAAGTACTTATGTTAGCTATGAACATTAAATATTTTAAAACAAATCCTTGATCTAATGGGGTTTATAAAGTACTGAACAATAATAATACTTGGTTTTTAAATTTTTTACATTGTAAAATATTAAATCTTTTATTACTAAATTTTTGTTTTTTTTTTCAGGATTTTCTTATCAAAACGATTTAGGTATTACTTTTTAAAAAACACACACACACATTTACCTCTAAATGATTTTTACGAATAAGATAACTTAAATATTGATTTTTTTTCAAATAACAACAGTTTTTTTTGTAATATATTCCTTTTAAATTTTTATATTAAATAAATTAATATTTTATTTTAAAAAAATCAATCAAAGGAAAATTTTTACCTTTCTTGTTTTCTTTAATCTTTATTTAAATATATTTGATTAACATTAAACTTAAAAATTATTTACAAATCACCAGCATAGTATTATGTCAATAAAAAAACTTTATTAAATTTTGTTAAAATCGAAATTTTTATTCCTTTAATCTTTTATATATTAATTATATAATTAAGATTTACTCTTATTAAAATAACTCGATCACTATTTTTTATACATAAAGAACACACGGACGGACAAAGAATAGATACTACGTAGATACGGAGAGATGTAAATAAATATGAAACAATGTGAGGTCCATGTGCATCTTGTTAACAAGTTATCCATATTAGAGATAGACAAAGAAAATGATGCAATGGGATATTGATGTACGTGTACTTATACATTTTTTGTAAGTTCAAGGTGGCAGCATGTGGAATTTTATAGAGAACAGAAAAGGGAATATGCGTAGTTTCATACCTATTTTATATATTATAGAATTTTAAAGTTTTTTCATGCATTATCACAGTTATTTATGTCCTTGTGGGAAGCAAGGAGACATTAATCCACTAACATCTAATGAACAATGCATTTTTAATTGCCAATAATGGCAGTATCAGCCTTGTAAAAAGTAACTGGAAAAGATGTTATGGCTGGTGTTATTGGTAAGGAATAAAAAGTTGTAAAATGATTTGTATTGGCCATGAATTAATGAGCGAGTAGCTAAGTGGGAAAAGTTTAATAGTC
This sequence comes from Glycine max, assembly GCF_000004515.6. Lineage (NCBI taxonomy): Eukaryota > Viridiplantae > Streptophyta > Magnoliopsida > Fabales > Fabaceae > Glycine > Glycine max. Next base: position 42,177,362 of record NC_038244.2, read on the forward strand.
ACGTGATTTGCACATGATTCATGTGAAGTACACTACAAGTTCATAAGATGTTTGGAATTTCCAGAACTTTGATATATTGTAGTTTAAGGTTTGAATTTTCTAGTTATATCTGTTTTTCTTCACTTTTGATTTGTTTCATTTTGATCTGTGGTGTAAAATTCCGTCTGCATAGTTATAAATTAATGTGTGCTTGCTAATGTAGATTTCTTTTTCCTTTTGTTTGATAGGATGATAATAAAATATACTAAAAAGATGTTGCATTGAGAAAGAAAATAGCATTAGCAACAAATAAGCAATGTGTTGTTTTAGGACACTAATTTTTACGGGTATCTTGAAAGAATTTTTAATTAACATTTGATAACTCAAGTGAAATTTTAATTAAGCATACAAGTTTAAGTTTAATACCAATATAATTTGGTACTGCTGGCTAATAACGGTGACTCTTAACGACAACAATAATTCTTAATCATATGATCAAAATTTCAATTCATAATTTGTACATATGAAAAATATTTATTAAAAGAGATTAATCTATTAAAAAGTCATTAACTTAAGGTCCAAAGGATATTTTGGGTTCATAAAAAAAGTTTAACTTTCATTTAAAAATTATGTATAAAAAATATTATTAAATGAATTATCACTTTTGTTCTTGATCGATTAGATCTCAAGAAATAAAAATATCCATCATGACAAAATATTAGAGTAATATAAAATTATAATTCAATGTTTAATCAATCAAAATTACATTTTATATAAAAAGCTATTGGTGATGTTATATGATTTTTTTTGTTTAATTATTATTTTGGTTCTCTAATTTATTTTTTATGTTTAATTTGGTTGCCTTATTATTAAAATGTTCAATTAAGTTCTTTTATTTTTAAAAGTTTCAACTAGGTGTCTTCCAAAAAAAGTTTCAATTATGTCTTCTTTTTTGTTACCATGGCATTTTGTGTGGGGTATCCAATAACTTTGTTAATGATAAATCTTTCTTAGACCTTTTATGGAAAATATAGCTGATGTCAACCGATCATGTTTGTTCATCCGTAAGATTCAAATAAAAATTCTTACTTGAGAATTCAAATCTAGTTCTACTTGAATAAATGGCATGTTATCTAAAGATATAGTATACACTGATAATTTAATAGTGTGTGTAAGTTATATTGAAGTAATTTGATCATCCTTTAATGTTGTTGCCATTACTAGCTAATACCACCATTGCTACTTCCTCCGCCTTCACCCTCCACCTCCCCTACCCCCATTGCTACCATCATATTATTGTTGTCATTGCTAGCTACTATCACCACCATTACCTCCATCTACATTGTCATCAACGATGTCATTGCTATTATTATCATTATTGTTGCTCCAATCTTCATTAACATCCATCATTATCAGCATTATGGTTATTATTATCACTGTTATTCTTGTTGTCACAACCACCCTCACTATCACCACTACCTCCATCTTTTACCTGTTTATAAGATTAATTTATCATTAAATTTACATAACATGTAATCATCACATTTTTAAAAAATAAATATTACATTAGAATTTTCATTCTTATAAAAATTAAATTGTTACCAATTTAAAAATAAAATCACCATTTAAATTTTCGAACTATTTACTCAAATTTTTTAAAAAATGTATCAAATTTTGTAAATATTTTATAAATGAATGCAATCAAGATTTCATTTAGATATTTTTTAAGCAAATATTTATAAAAGATAAGAAAGGGAAAAAGAAAAAAAAACTTATCTCATAAACTAAAAATAGTTATACATAAATTTAAATCAATATGTTAAGAAAGCTAAATAATTTTAACTTTTTCAAAAAGATCATTTTAATTATACATAAAATAATTTTAATCTATAAGAAAAGTTTATATTTTTATTTTTCTCTTATAAATATGTATAAAAAAAAACTTATCTAAACAGGTAAAAAAAAATTGTACTCAATTCAATAGTTTGAGTCGTATAGGGACAAGAGATCTCTTGCAAATTTGAGTCTAAACAAAGTTTTGATTGGTGTGTAAATAATGATGATGATTAAGATATATTTTGATATTAATCTAAATACTTTCTAATTAATTTTAAGAAAGAGAAGGGAAGCTGTAATGGTTTTGTCTGGGTCATACTTTAATCAAAAGTTATGCTTCAAATCAAAGTCTGTGTTTCTTCCTCTATTGGTGGCTTTTTCTGACAACAAAGCCATGATTATACTCAGAAAAGGTGCAATTGTTTAGTCCAAGTTTGCAATTATTTCTGAAGAATGGAAAGATTAGGTTTAGTCAAACCGTATTGACAAAATTACCCCTCTGAACCGTTGGAATTTTAAAATCCTGGGTTCGCAGTCAAACATTCTGGCATCGTACTATCTATAATAATAATAAAAATAGCACCCTGATCCCTCCCTCTACTGAGTAAACTTATTTAATTTTTTAATAACTTTTTAAAATGTAAATATAACAAATTTAATTCATAAATATGTAACATTATTTTAATAATAATTTTATTACATTTTAGATAATTTAAATAATCACATGTAGGTAATTTTATAATTAATATTTGTTTACGTTTTCAAAATATACTATATTTTAAATAAAATTAGTTGATAAAATATTAAATGATTTTTAAATTATATAGGATTTTATAAACTTGATTTACTCAATGAGAATGATTAATTTAAAAGTTAGATTAATAAAAAATGAAAAAGTATTGAACATAACAAGTTAAATAAAATTTGTAAAATAAATGAATGCTTTGCTGAGTTATATTATTTATATAACTCTTTTTCTACAAAAAATTTTAAAATAATTTTTTATGATATTAATCATTTGATTCCACGCTTCTCTTCTCTGATTGTATAAAAATTAATTATATAAATACAATTCTCTTCTAAATTTTAGTTGAGCCTGAAAAAAGTTTTAGGCTTTGTTGTAGTATATTGAATTGTAAAAAATATATATGAGAAAAAAGGTATATAAAGAAGAAAAAGGAAATTAAAATAATAATAACAAAATTAAGTTTAAAACAATGAAGATAATAATTAAAATATGTTTTTAAATAAATTTTAACAAGACATTATAAATGTATATATTAAACAGGAATTAATGTGCGTTAAAAATTGACTTTGTAACACGAATTCAATATTTTTAAAGAGATACGCATTTATTTGATTTTTTGGATGAAATTTAACCAATTCAATTTAATATTTTTAAAGAGATACACATTTATTTGATTTTTAGATGAAATTTAACCAGTTCAATTCAATATTTTTTAAATTATATATTTAATGCATTAAATATATAATTTAATTTTAATAACTTAAATGATAATTAATAATTTTTTTTCTAAATATTAAAATATTTAAATAACAAATTATATGTTTGTTTCTTTAACGATACACTTAATGTATGACAGAGAAACTATTAGTAAAATTTACTTAAATTTTATTTTTAAAAAGAATTTGAAAATTTGACATAATATGGAATATTCATTTTAAAATAATTAATAATTATAAATTAATTTGAAGCTGTAGCCATTTCCCTCTCCAAACTGAGTGAAAATTTATTACATCTTTCTAGTCAACGTGTAACAATTATCAGTATATTATTGAAAATTTTGTTTTAAAGCTGGATTTTGGATGTGATAATTTGATACATATTCACAAGATAACGTCTATTCCTTAATTGGCATTAATTAAACAATTAATTATGTACATGAATGAACTCAATTATAATTAAAGCTCGTGATATTTTAAAATATTTATATAACATAAATGACCGAAACATTATCTCAATGGAAAGCATATGCTGAGCTTGATTTTAATTATTAATTTAGTAATGATAATCTTTTGATTGGTAACAAATTATATTTCAATTAATATATGTTATTATAAATAAATTCCAATGTTGGAAACTAAAAACCACACACGTTATTATCAATATAAGAATTCCATTAGTACAATGAAATCTGTGGGTACCAACTTAATTATACCTATCAACGACCTCAATTCAGCTTGTTTTAATAAACTTTAAATTTGGGTTCCCATTGATTTATCATTTCATTATCACAAGTACAATTATTCAAATTTGGTTTATACAACCTTAATGAATCGAATTTATATGTGTTTTTTTTAATATAAATCCATGTGCCATTGAATCATCAGCCTAGGTAATGCCTATGCCTGCAAAGGTTGCAGTGCCATCACATTCAATAGAAGGAAATAATCTAAAAATGTTCCCACTACTAGAATTTGCGATCTGCAAGCAACCAAAACAAAAAGTAGAATATAAATGTTAATGCCAGCTACAATTCAAAAAATGTCAATTTTTTCTGTCAATTGCATCGTCCAGGGATTGCACGGTAAATATTTACCATTTATTTTTTAAATAGTAAATATTTTCCTTCATTCATATTTTTTTTCTTATTTCCTTATACTATATATTATATCTATATTTTTCTCCTTCTTATCTCTCTTATTTCTATTACATTATTATTACTCTTTAAAATAATCCTAAGAGATTAAATAGAGTCGTATATAACAAACTACAAATTTGAATTTTATTCACGTTTTTATATAAAGTAAAATAAATTTTTTATATATATACTCTTTAAATTCTACCTTAGACATTAACATGATTGACATAATCTGATATGAAGCTCGGTATATGTCTATAAAAAATTATTTGTCAAAAGATGTCAACATTTTAAATGAAACTTAATATCTCAAAGAATAAATGTTTAAATACATGTTTGACTTTTCATTGGTTGCAATTTTAACGGATGTTTGTGAAGGAAATTTTTGATATCTTTTGAATTTAACTTAGTTTGAAGGCCTTCCTATTGGTTTTCCCAATATAAGCTTCTAAGATATATATCCGAGTTAAAAAATGTCCTAACTTTGTTTTAGATACCAAAAAAATAAATAATCCTAACTTATTGTTACCTCTCCCAAATTTTTCAAAAATGATTTCTAAAAACCTAAAATGTTATTCAAATCATAGGTCAGTATGACATATGATAATATGATATAATATGTAAAAAGAGACACGAAGAAAAATGAAAAGTATTAAAGTAGTGTTTTAAAAAAATGAGATCTCTAAAAATCAAAACTCCAAAATGCTTTTAAGGTTTGCAATATAAGCATTTTATTTATTTATTTATTCTTTTCCTTTCACACAAATAGGACAGTTTGGTAAGTATACCTCAGAACAAACTATATTTGGTTCGGAGTTCAACCCTGTTGGATTGAGGTTGACTCTCTTTCTCTCACACACACACACATACTTTCTCTCTCATCAACCCACTTACTTCATCTTTCTCTCTCCTCTTCCCCTCTTCTCCTCTCTTCACTTTACTTTTATTAGCTTATTCAATACACTTTTTGCTTCCAGCTATAAATCCTTCACCTGTCTATTACGTTTTTGCTTTCCCTTTACTGTTTCTTTCTCTCTCTCTAAACGGTTTCCTCCATTTCAAACCAGGCTTCCTTTCCAGCTAGTCTGGTCCCTCCCTCATCCTTAAGCACAGTACCCACCAACCGTTTTTCCCCACCATTGCTTTTTCCTCTTCAAAAATCTACCCATTTTCACTCTCTCTCTTTCTCTCTCTGCATATTTTTTTTTCTCTTCATAAAAATAGTATTTTTGTCTGTCACTCCAATAAATCTTTGTTTATTTATTTCTTGGTATCTTAGTCTTTTTGCTTTGAGTTTATTTGTGACCCACTTGAGGTCACCTATAGTTAAACTACATGTAAAAAAAACTGCATCTTGGTTTCGTAGGGCTTATTCTGGTATTGTTCTGGCATTCCTGCACCTATCTATGCTCATTGGGTTCGTTGATGTTCAGAGAGAAAACCCTTTGTTGCTTTTGTGGGTGCTGGAAGTAGAGGATCAAGGAGGGTGATTTCGATCAACACAAAGGTGAGTGCTTTGTGTCTTTTAGAGTCACTTTTTTTTGTGTTTTTTTTTTGGAGAATTCGCATTTGGGTTTGCCTTTTGTTTGCTTGGATCATAAGTGATACTTTACAAGATTACTTTTTTAGTGTTGGGTTGAATTGCTTGAGACAGTGAAGGAATCCTTACTTTCGATATAAATTGTGAATTTAATGTGCCTTTTGTGATTGGAGTGGCATGAACGCAAATGGGTTTCTGATTTCTTAAACTTGTGTGTTGCATTACTTTTTGATTCAGAATACCTGAATAGTGAATTCCCACTATTTGATTTAATGTTATGTTGGATTTTGATAAAGCTGACATTAATGATTAGATGAGTTGCTGATTTTGGTTTTCTGTTTATGTGGTTTCACTGCATGAACTGTGAAATCTGGCTGTTAATTAGAATTCGGATGTGTGTTGAAAGTTTGTGTAAAGGGAGTACTTAACTATGTTCTTGCACTCAGGAGGGAATGTCTTGATTCTACTCTCTGAAGAATTTGGAGGACTGATTTGATCAGCTTGTAGCAGCCATGTCAGGAAACAGTTCTTTGCATGTGGGATTATCGAGGAAGACTTCGTTTTTGGGATTGCGATTATGGGTTTTGATTGGGATAGGTGTTGGTGTTTTTATAGTTGTGATTCTTTGTGTATTATCTGCATGGGTGATGTTTCGGAGAAAGTCTCGGGGATCTCTGGACAAGTACTCTTTGTCGCAAATACCACATATCTCAAAGGACATCAGAGTCGACAAGGTTGGGGTGCAGACTTCTCACGATCAACCGGACAGTGTAGCTATTCCTGTTTATGACAAACCGAGTGAGAACAACTCGGACAAGTTCTTGGCTCATTTGAGCAAGAACAAATCCGGCGATGCTGATAATATCAGTCAGTGCAGCTCGGTTTATCATCATGAGAGAGGATTTAGTTCAATGTCGGGGGAAGAAGGAAGCTCCGGGACTGTTAAGAAGCAGTCTGCATCGTCATTTGGAGGAATGGTAACAGCATCTCCTCTAGTTGGCTTGCCAGAATTTTCTCATCTCGGGTGGGGCCACTGGTTCACACTTAGAGATCTGGAAATTGCAACTAATCGCTTCTCTCCAGAGAATGTGATTGGTGAGGGTGGATATGGGGTTGTTTACAGGGGAAGCTTGATCAATGGATCCGAGGTGGCAGTGAAGAAAATTCTTAACAACTTGTAAGAACACTTGATGGTATCATTGGTTCCATCTTTTATTTTATCCTATGGCTTTTATCTTATTGCCCCTATTTCTTGCTTGAACAATGACCTTTGAACTTGCTCCTTGATTGCATAATGTGTTGAATTCACAGGGGACAAGCAGAGAAAGAATTCAGGGTGGAAGTAGAGGCTATTGGCCATGTTAGACATAAAAATCTTGTACGATTACTTGGTTATTGCGTAGAAGGGGTTCACAGGTAAACTTGGTGTTCTTAATGCATCAAAATATCACCAATGCATATTTCCCTTCTATACTCAATCACATTGCAAACTTTATTTTGTGATAGATGTGTTACTTTTCTGTCAAAAATTTGAACAGAACATCTTTTCCTTGTTATATAGTTCTTTTTCCTTTATTATAGATTTGGTTGCCGTCTGATTTGCAGGTTGCTGGTATATGAATATGTGAACAATGGTAACTTAGAACAATGGCTACATGGGGCTATGAGCCAACAAGGGACACTTACCTGGGAAGCCCGGATGAAAGTTATAACTGGAACAGCCAAAGCGTAAGTTCTACTAGAAAAATTCAAACAGAGGACAACATTTATTATTTATGTTGACTTGTGCAAAATTGGTTTGTTTATACTGTGATTGTCTTGAATCCCTCATAAACTCGCATATCAAAATATATTTTCTTGAATTTTTTAACGTTCACTAAATATTTTATGAATAGTTTTTGAATTTAAATGGAATATATTGGCAGTGTAAATATTTTTTTAAAACTGTCATCCCATTATGGATTGTCATGTAATTGAAAATTGTTGACTTTTGTAATAATTATATTGCAAATACTATTTAGGGTGATTTTTAATTGGTTGGCAGTGTCAAATATTTTTACCCTGTCTGTGTATTAAAATTGAACTTAGTTTTTTATATGTATCAAAGTATGTCATCAATGTCATTTGAGAGTGTATGTTGATATTGCTACGTTGTTGTAGACTATATATATTCACAAATTTTGCAATTTAATCGGTGCATTAGGAATCTGGACAATTGTACTCTGCTGATCTGCTTCAATGGTCCATTGTTAAATTCCTAAACTTAGTGCACAAGGGACCTATTACTGAGATTATAATGTTTTCTATGGTTTTATGTTTGTGCTTGCTTCATTGGATACCTAATTTACTGTTATGGCAGTTTCAACATTAGGCCTAATTCCACTGATTAAACTCCTTATTTACTATGACTGGTGGCAGGCTAGCTTACTTACATGAAGCAATAGAACCGAAAGTCGTTCACCGGGATATAAAGTCAAGCAACATATTGATTGATACTGATTTCAATGCAAAGGTTTCTGACTTTGGTTTGGCCAAACTTTTGGATTCAGGAGAAAGTCACATTACTACTAGAGTAATGGGAACATTTGGGTATGCAGAATGTTTCAGTATCTACTATATAGATTTTATTTAAAGGATTGCATTAATAGAAACTTACTCATGTTGGACCTGTTCCCAATTTCAGTTATGTGGCACCGGAATATGCTAATACAGGTTTGTTAAATGAGAGGAGTGACATTTACAGCTTTGGTGTTCTCCTGCTTGAAGCAGTTACTGGAAGGGATCCTGTGGACTACTCACGTCCTTCTAACGAGGTTTGAAATACTTAATCAGTGCTTCCAGTTTACTGATTCTAACTTTGTTTTCGATGAGAAGTGATCACAGCTTTTTCTATAGCGGGTGAGATTTTGATTATCCTCATGACAGGTGAATCTTGTTGAATGGCTCAAGATGATGGTGGGGACAAGGAGAACTGAGGAAGTTGTCGACTCAAGGCTTGAAGTGAAACCATCAATACGTGCTTTAAAGTGTGCTCTTCTAGTTGCTCTTAGATGTGTTGATCCCGAAGCAGAAAAGAGGCCCAAAATGAGTCAGGTTGTGAGGATGCTTGAAGCCGACGAATATCCATTCCGAGAGGTTCCCTTCATTATCTTATCCTCTCATATATATAACTTTTACTGTAGGAATCTGAATCTCTTATCACAATTTGGAGCTTTTGGATGCTGTGTTTTCTCCATGTGGACTTGCATATCATCAATTAGACTGATTGCAACATAGGATGTCGATCCAGGAAAACATTTTCATTTTTTATGCTTAGTTTTTATTAAGCCTACATGACTCCCGTTTATCTTTTATTTGCCTTTCAAAAAAAAAGTTTTATTAAGCCTACATTAGCTTCTACTCAAATTAGTTGGTTTTTGCGCACCTTTCAGTGCAGGTGTAAAACAAGGAAATGATGATTTCTTGTTGCATAGCCATAGAATATCATTGGGAATATATGTTTTCTCAGTAGCCTTTTCATGCGTAATATTCTAGTGGCCAATATGATGAGCTGTTATTATCTGCACTATTGAGTGTTGAGGATGACTCTGAATGTTTTCTTCATTTGCAGTTAGTTATGCTCAACCATGAGGCTAATGATAGTATCACTGTCATGGAATAGCCATATATTTTATGTTTGTTTTGTGTTAAGCTTCTGTTTGTGTGGAATTATTGTTGGAACTTAAAGAACTAATGACGAATAACTTGTTCCCTAATTTATTCTTGGAATTCATCATTTTCAGTTCGCATGAATTGGTTCATTAAGCATAAGAGATTTGAATGTATGATTTCCTGCATGTTAGTTGAATTCTTCACCTGCCCACTTCCAATGGCTATAAGCTAAACATCTTGTCGATATCACTTTCAGGATCGAAGAAATAGAAAGAGCCGCACCGCGAGCATGGAAATTGAATCTCTGAAGGATATTTCTGGTCCATCTGATGCTGAAAAGTTGAAGGGTGGGCATGCACCAGAAACAACTCAAGGGTAGGATTGACAGCCACACTTGACTTAACCAGCATGTACAATTGGCCTTGTTTCGATTTCAGTAACCAATCAAATACACCATATATGTTCAAAGTTTGTCTTGAGATATTTTTTTGCCGCATCTGAGGAGAGAATCAATTCTGAGACTGAGAGGAGAATCAAGTTGGAGATATAGCTTATTTGGACAATGAAGCATTTTCTTATTCACAACATGGTTATTTAAGGATATGATATGATATGATACACCAAATTTGCTAGGAGGATGGAGTCAGGGTGAGTGCATTAGTTAATGTTGTACATACAGATGTCTGCTGAGCCAATCTCTTCCATACATGACTGTTAATTTGCTGCCATTTTTGTCTGCTTGAGAGTGGAGATGATGAAAAACTGATATTTGGCTTCATTGTAGTTGCCGTTTTGCTTTAAGTTAATCATTATGTATAAACTCCAAAAAGTATTATGTGAAGTGATAATATCCCTTTTACTTTTGCAGTAGTTCTGACTTGATTGTGCTATTTTCTCCACAATTTGATTCCATATGTATACTGTCCCTATCCCATTTCAAACTTATATACATTAAAGGGGAAGATATGCTCTGTTTCATTTTGCAACCTGCGCAAATTATTATTGATAAAACAGATGGATAAAAAAACAAATTTATCTTCTGACAGTATCTTTCCCATTTCAAGTTGCATACACCAAAACCAAATTACACCAACAGATGGATTATTACATTATTGGTTAGTTATAACTCACCTTGTTTTCTCTCTCCCTTCTTCTATCATCATCAAACCAACTTTATAACATTTTTTCATTTATTGTTTTCTGATTTTTATTCAGATAAATTTTAGATATAGTTTTTTTTAGGTGTTTTTAGTTCTGATCATCAATCAGAATTAGCGTGGTTCTTGGTCTGAACAAAAAATGCATGTATTTTATGTGAATATTAGAAGCTACGGTGAGTAGCTTTTGCTTTCATGTGAAATTTTGACTCTAGAATGTGAGTAGTTTTGTTAGCAAAACGAATCAAATTCGAAATTTATTTTTTTTCTTCCTTAATCATTCAATCCATTTTATGTTTTTAATTATGTGCAGTTTGAGAGTGTTTTGCCTTTGCACTGGCATAAAAATAAGAAGAAAAAAAGGAATGGTTGAAAAACACAAGCACTATTAAATAGCAAACGATGCATATTAGTATTACTCATTTGCATAGCAAAAACCTCATTTGTGGGCAATTTTGAGGTACTTTATTGTTTAGTTTGACTTTTATGGAAGCTTTAACAATTTATGAAGTGGTTGTAACATTTGCACTTTTGTTTGTTAATCATTTTGTTTAATCCTAAAAGTATAGAAATATATATCCTTTTTTCCATGGACTTGCTTTACTTGTCTTGCTCTTTCGAATTCTATTTATATTAATAGTTCACTCTTATAATTCTTTATCTTTAAGATAATTTTTTTCTAATGTTAACTTAAGAAATTTTATAATGAATATAAGAATTGGTATCTAATTCAAATAAATATATTCTTTTAGGAAATCTTTTAATTGATTGAGCAATCCAAATAATATATATATATAATATAAGAATCTTAAAAAAATAATTAATCTATTCATAGAGATGAGATCAAATGAAAAATATAATCAATTTTAATTTGTTTGTTGCAATCCCTTTTTCATCAAAATTCTGAAGTTATAAGTGGCAAATGATGCATATTAGTATTACACATCTACACAGCTAATCAAACGATGCTTATTTATTATTTAATAGCTTTTAATTAAATAAAATTTTCTTAAAATTTATGGTTAAATTGATTTTTTTTCACGTATCATATATACAAAATTTTATTTGATATCTCATATACATAGACCAAAATTGATATAATATATATATATTTTAAATATAAATTATTTGATCATTTTTTAATTTTAAAAAATCAATATATTTTAATAAAAATTACACTAATATAATTTGAATATTATGTGTCTGTGTTTCCTAGAAAAAAGTAGGTGGACTCATAAGGAATGTGGCAAGCAAAGTGACCAGAAGTTCAGAACTGTTTGAATGAAATTACAGCTTTTGACTTTCTGCGTCATTCCCTCGCTTCTACTCATATTTGCTCATATAACGATCAAGTTTTGGCTCTTCCATGGTTCTCTAGAAGCACTTATTTTTGTTGTGAATGTGAATAAGTTACCAGCTGTTATCTAATTAAATAGTGACATCATTAGAGCTTGACCACAAATATTCATGTTTAAATTTTGTTCGACGTAAATGATGAGAAATTCTATTTCTCTAGTTCCATAATTTACTTTGTAAAAAAAAAAAACAAAAACTAGTTACATAATTTGTGTCACTTTCAATGACAATAATGAACGTTTGAAAATATTAAAGTTATCAATAATTTAGTACGTGTACGTGTAATGTATATAGAGAATAAATGTTTTTTATAAATAAAAATCATAATAAATTTTTTAAATTATATTATAATTAAAATTTATAATAAATAAGTATTTTTAAATATATAGATTATATTTTGAATTTTCAAGGAGTAATTTTTTTTAATTCAAGACCGTTGGTTAAAATGAAATAATCCATGGCAATTAATTTGCGCGCTAGTAATACATTGTGATAAGTCTTTTTTTACGGATATGATATAAGTTTATTCTTTTAAAAAATTAAAGTTTAATTTAAAAATAAGATAGATTAAAAGGAATACTTAGTTTAGAATGTTTAATTAAGAGAGTGAGAATCGACTTTATCTAGAATGAAAATGTCACAGTTTTAATTTGCGTATTCTGATTTTTTACGAGAAAATAAACATGTAATTTCCTTATCTAAAAGAAACTGTACCTAAAAAAAAAGAGAAAATAAACATGTCTAAAAGTATAAAATAAATTTTGGTGACCTTAACTAACAACAAAAGTTGAGGATTATCTTCAAAGTAATGAGGAATAGAGAAGTACAAAATCTCCAAAAGCTAATGATTTATCCAAGAGACCAAGATAGAGTGACTTTATTTCAGGGTCACCACTCACTATATATCCTCATTCCCTGCTTGTTCTTTTGCCTTTTTATGATTATCTTCTTTTGTGATGCCCTTTATAATAAGAGGAGCTCCATAGAGGAATTTTTCCTCTACTGCTGCTGACGTTCTCTCTATAATTAATACCTAAATTATATATGTTTGAAATATAAATTTCAAATTACACCAATTTTTTAGGGCACTGAAAAGTTGGGAGCTGGCAACCTGACTTCTCAACGGTTAATTTTTTTTTATAAAAAAATTAGTTACCATTTTAATTATTTTAAAATATTATTTTTTTAATATTGTTTTTACATTAATAAAAAATTAAATATTTTAATAGTATTATTTTATTAAATATAATTTTTTTAATAATGTCATTTAATTTTTTTAAAATAATAATATTTTTTGTTTAACATTTTATTTATTGAAGAACTTACATCACAAATAAAGTATATAAACAATAATATTTGTATAAAGGAAAGTTAAAGATAAAGGTATGTTGGAACAATTACTTTTGTTATGGTTTTGTTGTCGACAGATTCCACATTTTTTTTTCTAGTTTTTCGTTTATTTTTTTGTTCGTCCATCTCAATAGGAATTAGAATTAGAACCAGACGACCCTTTACACTATCATGACCCCACTGGTGCACTAAAGAAAAAGAGGAGTAAAATCAGGCAGCAGGGTAAAATCACAGTCTTTGATGAGAAAATTTAGAAGGAAATTCGATGAGAATGTTGGGAACTTAGTCTATCAGAGCTATTCTTTGATGTAATTTTTCTCTATTTATAATTATTTCAATTTACACCTACATCTACTTCGCATGAAAGAACTTAATTTATCTATTTTATCTTCCTGAATCCCTTTACAGAGCTAAAATAGTAAATTGCATTAAGAATAGAGATGTATGACAGACTAAACAAATATCAACATATCCCTAGTGATAACTTTATTTAGATACTCTTTCTCAGTTCTATTAGAAAATAACGTTTCTCAACGCTATCCTTAGAACTTACCATGCAAATTGATGATCAAACCACAAACAATAATATTAAGCACAAGAAAAGATAATGCAAATATAATATTCATAAATAGATAGGAAGAGAAATTACATCGAGAGTAGTGGCCGCCAAGTTTCCAATAAAGGGAGTTTAGTCTCTCACAGTCATGGAGACTTTACAATTGCAAAAGAGAATATTTAGTAGAGGAGAAAAAGATAAGAAAGGGAATAAATGAAATGAATGACTATCAATGCTTGTTTTTTCTTCTTTTAGTTTTTGCCTTTTATAAGGAATTGTATTCTATTGTAAGTTTTCCTTCTTCTCTCTTCTTCCTTTAGGTGCAAATTAGCGAACTTTTGGATTAGTCTGCTTTCCTTGATTATCCTAATTTTCTTAATTAGTCTCTTTTCCTTAATTAGTCATACTTTCCTTAATTAGTTGTATTTTCTTAATTAGTCTTCTTCTCTTAATTAGCTTCATTTCTTTAAGTAGCCATGTTTTTCTTAATTATCTTTGTTTTCTTGGACTTTATTTTACTTGTCAAGCATCATAAATTCATCATTTTTAATATTCTCTGCATAAAAACTTAAATGATGTTAATTTAACAATTATTTGCTCAAAAAGGAAGAATTAGGAGAGAAAAATTATAAATTCTTTTATAATTTAACCCAAAATATACTTGTAATTAGCCGTTATCATCCCTTATCCTTGTTCTGAAGCATTCATTACATACAATCCAGAACAACTCCAATGAGACTTAAACGGTCTAATTAATCCTTTATCTAAATAATCTTGGATTTCTTTTTTACAATATTCTAAGTATTGTTGATTCATTTATATTGGTATTGCTTTTGTTGGGATATCCTTCTCATTAAATTCTTCTTCTTAAGGTAATGACACTTCATATTTTTTCCAACGCCAAAAGGCTATGGGATTTGTTTCACAAATTTCTTTTTCTATTTTCTGTTCAAATTCTTTTACTATTTTTTGAATATTAGGAGTTTTTAGTTATTCTTCTATTCCTTTATATTGCATTTCTTTATTTAGCATATTTATGTGTTTTTGTTTCCTTTGGATTACATTTACTTTAGTTATAGAAGCTTCTTGTAACATATTTAATTCCTTTAGTCAGGGGTCGAATAAAATCAAAACATGTTTCTTTTTCTTGGGCTTTCGATACTATTCTCCTTTTCAATCACCTTAAAAGGATATAATGAAGTTAAAAATGGTGTTCCTAATATTAATTGTGCAATCATATTTTTAACTAATACAAATGAGATGGTGTAATATATTTTTTTCTACAAATTTTTGCATTAGAAAATTTATACTGGATACTCGTTTGAGATCTATTTGCATTGCTAACCCCTTCTATTGTATTTTCATACTAACCCTTCTTGGATACAATTGATGTTAGCTTCAGAATCAATTAAGGCAACCATATTAAATGCTTCATTTTGGAATACTAGGGTTATTTCACAATGCCATTTGTGAGTTATAATTATACTTAATAAATTAATAAAAGATCCCTAGCTTTTGTGTCTTCATTATTTGTCTTATCTTTTACCTTTAAAATTTCTTTTCCTTTTAGTTCTAGTAGTCTATACTCCAACAAAATGTCATTTTGCTTGAGTATTTGGATATCTTGGTTAAGATTCTTAATTTTATTTTGTAAATCTTTTATAGTAATTTGCTCACTTTGAGTTTTTAAATCTACTGTATATTTCTTTCATATCTACCGGTTGAATTATTTCTTTTCGGCTTTTCTCATCCTTTTGAATTAAATCATTTAATTGGTAAAAAAACTCACATTTTAATGGTGACTCTTCCATCTTTTCTATTATAGAAATTAGTGGAGATGTTTGATTTTTAGTTAACATGTTGACATATTTACAATTTGTACAATTACACAAAGTAGGACCTAAATAATAACCTTCCTCGTCATTGTACGCCGTCCTTCATGTCATGGTATTTATAAAAATACCACCACATGTATTATACAACGGTCCCCGAACCACTCACATTATCTTGTAATAGTAAAATGTTGTTTTTCTAGTAGTGACAATTTGTTGCATAATGACCTATTCTTTCACATTTCCACAAGCATTATTCCTTTTCTTGGATTTTATATTTTTGGGTTTTTGATTTTGAAAATATTGAATTATATTTTTGTTAGATGTTATCTTGTAAGGTTTTTTTTATAAGTATTTATTGGTTTAGATTGTTTTCTAATTTTTCTTTTTTGCATAGCACTGAGAGCTCTAATAGTTTCTATCCCATATTGTTGACAAAAGGTTCCCACTTCTTGCATACTTGCCACCTTTTCTTTTCAAATTTTATTTTGTAATTTGAAATCAGTACAAACCTGTATCCCAGGATCCACTAATAAATTATGTATTTGACCATAAGTTAAATTTTCATAAGTTATGGGATTACCATATATTCTTTGTAAGTTCATTTTAACCATTTTAGAAAAAAAAATTGAAAGTCTGGCTATAAATTTGTCTTTCCAAAATCCAGTTGATCCAACTTCTCTAAGTGTTACTTTTGATAAATAAAAAAAAAAGTATTTTTCCAAAATCCATATAGGTTAGCTAGTTGGCTAGCAACTCTTTCTTTAAATATATTTGGATCTCCTAGAAAATTTTGTACAATGGTATATATTAAAGTTGCAACTGCATCTTGTTATTGAGTTTCACTTTTAACACTATTTAATATAATTTTTTTCTCTTTTACGAGCACAAATCATCCCACCATCCTTTTGTCCCGTAAAACCTTGAATTATAGCTATTGTGGCGTCTCTATCTAAACATTTTCTAGTTTTGTAGGTCGTGGCAGCCATTGACATTTGACAAGTTAAATCTAGTATACCTTGTTTGCTTAGATTGTCTAAATTCCATTCACAAATGTCGGACGTACGTTGTAAAGGAATTTTGAACAAATTTTCCTCTTTCTTTAGTTTGGATATCAGGATAAGTAGGTCTAGGATAATAATTTTGTAATTTGTGATAACTTCTATTTTGAAACTTTATTTTATTAACTTCTAAATCAGTTTTTTCCAAAGTGTTAATTGACGGCTTTCCTAGACTTAATTTTTCTAAGTTCCTTTTTATATCCTTTATATATCTACTTCCATATCACTCTTAAATCTAATGGCTTCTAGATCCTTTTGAGGTACATTATTTAATTTATAAATTGGTTGGATAGAAGATTTTATTGGTCCATTAAATTTTGAGGAACTAGGCATATCCATACAATTTTTATTTTCTATTCTGGTTAATCGTTTTGACATTGTTTCTAACACAGTATTAGAGTAATTTAATTGCTGATGCAGAATTTTGATGTCCCTTTTATCTACTTTTTTGTCTTCAACAGTAACATCCTTCAAAGGAGCAACCTTTATTTCTAGGTCTCTCATTTGGAGTTTATTCCTTTTAAGAAAGGATACTCAAATTCTACTATTTTGTTGCCTAACGTTTTCCAGGGCGTTGATATCTTTGATTTTGGTTTAGTTCTTTCTCCCTATTAAATAGGTAATTTAAATTATTTATTTTACAATAGTTTGAAAACCAATCAAAGAAATATATGTTAATTTTATTTTCTTTCATGTATTGATAAAAAGTTCTCTAAATTGACCCGTTTTATCATTTGTAAAAACCGAGAAAAACCAATTAATCTCTTAAATTTTTATTATATGGAGCTTCAAAATCATCTCTTATCCATTGTTTATCAATTTGAACGAGTGGCTTTCTTGTGAAGGTGTTAAGTATTTGAGATGTGGTTGGAGAATAGGTAGGAGACTCATACCTTATTGTTTCTTCATATACAAGTTTATAAATTTTTGGTACAATATTGTCTAATCCTTTTAGATCAAAACTAATTGTTGAACCATCAACTGAGTGTCTAGAAGGTCCTTCCCTAACTAAGTGTTGAGGTTCCAATGCCTTAAAACATGTAGACCTATTCATTCTTAGTTTGATATTATTGTCTTCTTGAATTATTTCTCTAAGTGGAGTATTATAAATTTTTTCTTCCTCTATAGTATCTATAAATAACCAATCTTCTGAGATTTTATCCTCTACTTCTGTGTTTAAGCTTTTTAGGTACTTGAAGCTTCTACAAGTATAGTTTCATTTTTAGGTGATGATCTTAAGGCCTTAAAATTATAATTTATTTTCGTTACTTTATATTATATTCTATATATTATTTGAAAGGCTTTTCATCTAAAACTTCATTTGCAGATTTAACATATAATTTTATAGCATTAGAAGTATATTGATTTTTTACATCCATGGAAAAGTTCAGATAACAATTGAAAAAATCAGGTCTGTCGTCAAGATTACTCTCCATAACAACAATAATAGAATCAATAAATATTTTTAATCTTATATCTCTTGATAACATTATTATTAATTGGTGTATCCTAGCCTATAGTTTGGTTTGGCAGCCACTTGTATTAGGCCTAAATGTATGAAATTAAAGTCTTGTGAAATATGTTTGTGTAACATTTCTTGTTCTAAGATATTGATAACCTTATTATTTTTTGTTCCAGAGTAACTATACTCAAGCATATTAATTTTTTCGTCATGGGTGATGACCATAAAAATTGTTTGTAAACATCAAATTTTTTAATAACAGATATTGACCAATTGTGCATAGCATTTTCAATTTTAGCAGCTCTGATTGTTCCACTTAACACTATCAAAGAGTAGTTCTTGAATAATTTATTTTGAACTTTTTATTATCTTTCAAAGACAAAGCCTCAACCACTCCCCATAACTCAGGCTTTGATAGTGTTAATTATTATTACATTATTATTATTATTATTATTATTATATTGGACTAAACTATTAGTCTCTATAGTTGTTTCTATTTTAATTTTTAATAGCTACATAATTTTTTGTGGGGGTTTATCACTGATAGTAAAAACATCCTTTAGTGTTAGCAAAAGAAACCAAAACTATCTAGAAAAAAACCAAAACTAAACTTTTATGCATGGGTAAGAACTAAAACTTACAATTTTTTTAGTATAATGACTAAAATTTAAAATGAGGACAACTATAAAAATTAAACGAATAATTTATTATTATTATTTTTTGCTACACAAAAATTTAGGTGGAGATAATGATATTACATTCTAAGATAAGAAAAGTATTTAAACTTTAGAAGTCACAAAAATACTAATAGATAAACTTATATTTATCACACCATAAAAAACAAATAAAAACTCAAATTTATGACCTATTAGACACAAAACTCTATCTTACTTCACTCCGTATTTTTTAATATTATTATCATCCGCTTAAAAACATTATTTTCATCGATGCTTAAATATTTGACCATTAATTCTTTATCCTCGAATAATATGATCGATCAATGCACAACCATACAAGTCAACACCTATCCAAGGAAAAAGACATTCAAATCATAATCACATCACATCTCAGAATAATTTGAACGAAGAATTTTTATATTAATTTCTTAATTTATTAACACATGATTACAAAGTCAGTTCACAACTCAAAAGTTATATTTATATAATCACCACATGCATGAGGTCAATTCCCAAAGTATACTATCTACCGGAGTCTCTAATTGCCACATTTTTGCAATGGTAATAAAAAAGGAGGGATATTAATAATAATTTTCATTATTGATACAATTATGTTGTAAGTCGTGTTAAATAGAAACTGGAGCCATATTTCTTAAGATTATTAAGATTCAAATATCACATAAAATTCCAAGTATTACTAAATTACTTATTTACCTATAAGTAATTTAGTAATACTTAATTTATCTAGTTATATTAAAAATATGTGTAAAATTCTTTTGTCACTAATACTATAGAAAAAGTCTTTTATTAATACCACACAAAAATAATATCATCAAATATCATAAAAGTTTGCCATTCCTCTGACTTCTAATATTGCAATAGTTAAAAGAAAGAGTTTAATTTATATATCATGTTAATTTAAAATATTTTAAATAAATATTTAATAAAAAAATAATTTTGTATATTAACGAAAAAAGACATGTTAAGACATCACAACAAAACCTTCAATCCTCAATCAGATTGACACCTGGGATCTTATCAATCATCTACAACACACCATGTATTATTAGAAAGAGAAATAAAATGAGTACACACCATGTATTTTATAAAAATATTTTTATTTTATGAATATTATTATTTATTAGAGACTTTCTTAAATTCATTTACATGGAGTTCGAGCCTCAATAACACTATTCCTCTGCATAATAAATATAACTACATATTCAACGCTCAATCCAAAACAAATTGAAATAACTCCGAGACAAATGATATATTTGCTCGATGATTTGATAATTCACTTTAATTTTATTTTAGTTATTATATGTGTTATCCTTTCAAAGTGTTCATCCTAATTAATCAAGTTCAAATAGACTTATAAAGAGATTAAAATATGTATTTATTTTTTAAAATTACAGAGAACAAAAATTTAATTTTTAACTCGAAATAAAAACAAAGTTATTTAAGATTTTAAATTTATGGTTGAGTGTTATAAGTCAACCAAACTCCAAAACAAAATCTTAAAAACTTCATCCTTGAAACTTGAAAGGAAGCATCCTTATGTCACACGTCTGTGACAGCTCTTTCCAGCACCACCCAATGAAAAACATATTCTTCTAACAGGTGGCGAAAGCAGCGCAGCAAAAAGCATTAACCGTGAGAAACTCAAACGTCACAGCCCGTGATGCCAGCGCTCCCCCGTGACTGGATTACCATTACTCAACCGGTCACAACCGATAGAAAAAAAAAAATGAAAAATGAAAAACCGCTATATATATATATATATATATATAAGCCGAGGCGTGAGTGTGCGGAAAAGGTTCCGTTTGTATTTATTTTGATCGTAAAATTCTCGGCGCAAGGGATAGAGAAAGTGTGAGGAGGAATGGGGAGTGAGAGCAGAAATAGGTATGGCAACGGTTGCGGCGGCGAAGGCGGCAGTGGAGAGCTAGTTGCGGCGGAAAAGGAGATGGTGCAGTGCGTGAAGGAGATCGTGAACTGCACGGAGTGCGAGATCTACGCTGCGCTCGAGGAATGTGATATGGACGTTAACCGCGCCGTTGAGATGCTTCTATCTCAAGGTTTTGCTCTAACGCTATTGTGTGTTCCTTCGGTTGCGTTCGTTGTTGTTGCAGTGGAACGTTGTGTTTTTCTTTTCCTTTCTTTCTTTTCTTTCTTTCTTTCTTTTTCTTTCTTTCTTTTTTCTTTTCTTTTTTATATTTCTCGGTGTTTGTTTGGATGTTGGGGAAATTGATGAAGATGAGAAAGTGTTTACTTCGTATTATTTTTTTAAAGTTTGTATTGTGTTTCTGCGGAGTTTGGTGTTTCCTTACGTCTTTTTCAGAAAATTAAAAAGAGAGTCTAAAAGTGTTTTCTGAGTTCATCTTGTCTATTAGTATGATTTATCTACGTGATTTGATTATGAATTTAATTAGATTGTATTGACAGTATATGATATATGTTCGTTGACTTTTACAATGTATTATCATGCCATGAAAATTAGACTCTTTTATTTATTTATTAAATTTAATTTCTATATACCGATAGTGGAACAATTACATTGTCAACCAATCAGAAATTATCATAGTTATAACTTGGTGAAGTTAGTTTCTTGGTCCCCTAATTTTTTGATTTTGGTTCCATTTAGTCTTTTAGTCTTTTAAAGGGTTCAATTTGATCCTCGTGGTGAATTTGTGTCATGTGTCCACTTAAGGGAAGGACATATCATCTTCCACGTAGAATTCACAGTTAACAATTTTGACGGAATGGATGACAAGGACCAAATCGAACCAAAAAATAATAGAGGACTAAATCAAATCAAAATAATAAATTAGAGGAAAAAAAACTAATTTAACCTTATAACTTTTAAGGTAGTTATAAATTATAATGGTCAAACAAAGCTATTGTCACAATTTTTTTATTATTGAATGACAGCATAAGAAGCCTTCTAATATGATACATTGATACGATAAAGTTTTTAGTTTTTACACTGTTATCCAACCATGGACTTTTAATAATTATTATAATCATTTTATATTTATTTATTTATTTTAAATGTCATATCTACACTAAGTGGCCGTGTAAAAATCTTTCTCATTTTATTATGGTTTGTGAAATATGAATTCTTGTGAAGATCTATATGCCCTTACAATTGCTAGTTTCCAATATCTTAATTGCAGATACATTTCATGAAGTGAAAAGTAAACGTGAAAGGAGAAGAGAGGTATTCCTCATATGACATTATTAACATTGAGAGAAGGTTGAACTGATTACAGGATGAATAATCTGTTTGCTTTTCAAAACTATAAATGAAGGGGGCATTCAATTCAAGGACTAGCGGTAATAATGGAGGGTTGAGTCATGGAGGCAAAACTGGCACTGGCAGTGATGACAAGGTTGTGCAAAGTGGATTAACACGTGAGACTTATAATGGTATCTTCTTTGATTGCGGAACATCATGCAATTTCTGGTACATGCTGCTAGTATATTGACGTGGGTTTTTACTATTGCATTGCCTTACCTTGTCAAATATGTGTAACTTAATGTCAGAGAATGGTAAAGCCAATGACAAGGGGGAGGGTGGGTCAGTAGGTGCTTCAGTTATGGCTCCCACAACTCATGTTGTGAGGAAATGTACAAAACGGTGAGTTTTTTCATGCAATCTGGTAGCTTATGTGAATACAAATTGTTACTGTTGATAGTGTGGCTTGATGTCCCTCTCAGTTTATTGCACGAGACAATCCATGTGTTGTTTTATTGGGTCGGGAAGGCGTTTAACACCCTGTCACTCTCCATACTCACTATTTTGGCACGATAATGGCTGTGATAGGTGTGAATAGAAATCATGAATGTTAAACTATAGTGGCGCAGGGCCATGATGTGATGCACAGCTGCAATAGCAGCTCAACTCTATGCAATTGACTACGATGCATAGAAGGTATACAATTGACCCTCGTCTAGTCTCTGGTGTTTAGTCTATGCCTATCGGAGGGTAATAAAATCTGTGTCCATTAAATAGCTTGTGACAGTGACTCCTACTCCTTTCCTTGTTATATTGTTTTATGACTAAGACTTTACCTTCTCTTTTATCCTTTGCATTTCACATGGTTTAAGTCTTGTGTATTTCTTTCTCTACCTATAGCATGCCTGTAAATACTTTCCATGGCTTTGATGCCTAAGGATTGTTTTAACCCGTCAAATGCTCAAGTCTTACGGCAATTTTAGTATCTTTATTAGCTACCTAGTTGATAATTTGATAGTATATAAGGTGAAAATATTTATTATTATTTGCTTGTCTTTTAATGACATTGATATCACTTGCATTAGAATGTTGCTGTAAGTGATTAATTTTATAAATAAAATTTCTAACTATACTCTGTCTTTTTTAAAAATTTATTGCAGCGATTATTTTAGTATTGATAATGGAAGACAGTCTTTAATAACAAGACATTCTGTACTAGATTCTGCCCAAGCCTCTCTAGGACCTGAACCCTCAATGACAGGAATGAGCAAAGGATGTCTTTCAATGGCAGACATTGTAAGAATGGGTACAACATCGTCACAAGACACTGTTTCACATAACTGTAATACCTCGGGAGGAGTTTCTGCATGTGGAAATTCAGAGTCAAGCTTACCACTTCCCAGTCAAAACCATTCTGAGCAACAAGTTTTTCATGATGAGTGGCCAGCAACTGAACAACCAATTGCTAGAAATGCACAGGAACTAAACATGTCTGCTTCTTCTAATGCCAATGGGCCATTTGAGCATCCTAGCTTGCATGTAAATGCAATTGGTTTACACAGGAACTGTGAATTAGACACAGCCCCAGTTTCATGGGGGGATGTTGCTTGTGATAATGATGCTTTTGAAAAAAATGAATCTGCTTCTATATCTAGAGAACATACTGTTTTGAGCAGCAACACTGGACTACGATCCCATTCCAACTCTAACTTAAGGAATACTATTTCCTCTGATCATTGTAGTTCTTATGGGCATGGTGAAGGTAAGTAGTGTTTTTTTTTTTTTATCAGCAAAGATAATTGTATTAATATGAAGTAGAGTACCAGAGGTACTAATTACAAGGAGTATTAAGTATTATAAGTAGTGTAACTGAGGTTTTAGATTTAGAATAACTTCTCTATTGTGCTATAATAGAAACAATGATTGCAACATTGCACAAGTCTTCTTTATGGTGGAGCTATGCTGAAATGAGATTTAGGGTAATCAACTTCTGTATTGAGCTAGTAAACATAAACCATGATTGCAAATTGCTACATTGCATGACATCTTTTTTATGGTGAACAATAATTAGCTGGTTTTGAGTATGCATCATTATACTGATTTATGAAGCCATGATCTTGGGTTTGTATGTCCAAAGATTACTTAATATTTAGACTTTTATGAATTTTTTTATCTCAAACCAAATTAGATGTTTTTGAATTGTCATGACATGTTTGTCTGCATCTTGTCCTCTTTTTTTACTGTATGTTGAGTTCTTGTACATACTTTTTAACTTGTTTGTTTTGGTAGAAATATAGTAGAAGAAAATGAGGAGGAGGGACATGGGATAGAAATACCAAGTTTATGCTAACTTTCAAAACATTGATTCTCAAATTTGATTTAGGATTATTGTTTAATTGTTAATTTTATACTAATTTTATAATTGTACAATAACCATATCCTATAATTTTAAAATTTGTTGTTTTCCAATTTCCTTATTGTATTGTACGTGTAATATTGAATTTGTGCTTAACAGATGATATTCCATTTGATCCATTTTTTTTTCTTGGAACCATTACTGGCCTTCTCTTCACATGACCAAACCACCTGTCTTTAATAACCATAATCTCAATATCACTCTAACTTGAACGTGCTAAAATGTTATCAATTATCTTATTACCAAGGTATTCCCATGTGTTGGAATATAATTTTCTGAAATGTTAAGTATAAAAATTTGTAGAATGAGGGTAGAAGTGTTGTGTTTGACATGTGCAATTACTATTTTGAAGTGTCTGTACCTATTTCAATATTGTTAGATTGAAAAGAGGTGGAGAAAGACTGAAAATAAATTTAGGAGAAACCTTTAAAAAGACCTTGCCCTCAATGGGTTTATTGATACTTTGGTTTTCGACTGAACCCAGTGGTGCCATAATGGCATTTGATTCTTGTAGTTGACTCCACTAGCGAGGTGGTTTGGTTGTTTTATTAATTTTTTTTTTTTTTGGAGAATTGGAATTTGGGAGTGATATTTTTATCACAAATTATTAAGTGTTTATCTGGGTATCCACATATCTTTCCTTATGACAATGAAGTCAGTGTTAAAACCTTCAGATTCAAGTACTAAAAATTAAAACATCTTTGCATTGTCTTTTGTTGTTATCAGTTAGTGAATTAGAATTGGATTGTAAATTTGTAAAGTATATCTTTGTTAGAGAATACATGTAGGCTATTAGTTTTCCTGTAGTATAGTTACTTAGGCCTGTCTATATTTAGACAGCCTTCCTTGTTGTAACTGATAACAGAATCATAATAATAGAGTTATGATTTCTCTCTCTCGCACTGACTCTATCATGGTAACAGAGTGGGTTCAAACCCTAGGTAAATTGGGATTTTTCTCCCACATCGATCCATGCTGAACTGCTGTGATCAGTCTCCATTTGAAATGCAAATGTTTTCATTGATGATGATTCTAATTCTCACTTCTGTATAATCTTCACACAAGTTTTGTAGAGATGTGTCTTATTTTTTAATCAGAATCTGTAAAAGGCAATGTAGAAACAAATTTTTTGGATATGCTGCTTTATTCATTCTTAATACATGGAAAAACATAAGTCTCACGTCATATTTATTTATTATATTTTCACCATTTTTTCTCAAGGGCTGGTAATGAATTGCCATTATTCTATTAAGATCATTCAAACAAATTTACTGGTGATGTCTTTGTAGACGTGTCATCAGCCGCTTCAATTTTCCAGCGGCTAAGTATAGGAGAATCCAAACAGAAAGTGCCAACATTTGAAGATGATCCTGCAGTGGTTATTCCAATTCATTTACAAGCCTTAGGTGCTGACTGTTCACATTTGAGTTTTGGTACATATAATGGCAGCAGTACTGCATCTTCTGTCCTTCTTAATTCTAATCATCTTTCAAAAAGTGACTTGGAAGAGAAGTCTGCAGCTGTAGATGATTCTTCGGCTCAGTTCCTGGATGCAAGGCATTTTTTTATATTTCTTTTTCATTTCCAACTTCTTATATAGTCTGTTTTTGACTATTGCACAACTCATTTTATTTTTTATTTTTTGTCAATGCATTAGTTATGATTTCCAGAGAGATAAGCAGCATGGATTTGATGTTCTTAAAGGAGCAGCAGGTGATAAAAACAGTGACATCCTTTCATCTGATAAGCAATGGTTTGTGAAGCATATTGTTCCTGAGGAAACTTTTGAGAATGAACACATCATCAAGGCATCTGTATCAGATCCTAGATTGCAAAAATCACACTGGGAGAATACTTCACTGCCATTGAAGCAGCCAGGGGTGCAGAGTGGAAACCATTTGAATTTTCCAAGAGGATTGGTGAACTTTCAAACTTGTTCTTTAGCTTGGTTTTCTTATTGATATTGATGGGCTTCCTACTATATAGTATACAATTTGAGATTTGCTTTTATTTACCTTGATGCAGTATGCTGACTCAAATTCAATACCTGGTGATGTGTTGGCGTTGCTCATGTCACAATCTCAAACTGCAAGACACAGTAACACAGTTTCATCCATAAGCAATCCTGCCTTCTCCATGTCTAAGGTATCTAGTCGTCTGTATTCTGTATCCTGTTGCTCATTAATTCTTTGGTAGGAATAGTCAACTGATGATGTTTATATCTCTAACAAATTGTTGGTATAAAAATAACCGGAAAGAGATGGTGCAAGTCTTAGATTCTGTTGTGCACTTGGCTACTTAGAAGCTAATGATCTCCCAAAGTTTTGATTTCAATATTTCTTATCAATCCGATTACCGTATTATTTTATCTTGATGCTCACATACCCTTTATCAATAAAAAATGGATGAGGCGAAATGCATGCTGGGTTTCCTGGATACACCTATATATTAAGTTTAGTAGTTCTTTCTTGTGGTCCTTTACCAGCAAAGTGGTATCTGCATTGATTTAGTCTGATCATGAGTTAGTGGGAAGCAGCTTCTCTAGTGGAGCACAGGCTTTTATTGCAAGCAGACATTGGGCTATATTAATGTGAAGTTGTTTATATATTTAAGCTTAAACCTGGTAACAAGTTCGTTATGATGTGGTTAAATACCTGATTCATTAAACATCCTATGATCATTGCTTCAATCTTATTACCATGTATAACTCATTGTATTGTCTTAATGTAGATAGATATGAAATGCCTAAAGAATAAGAGTTAACATTGAGGGAAAGTGCATTAGTATCATTTACTTGAGGTTTAAAGGCACCAAATCAATGCCCTCAACTATGTTATATTGATAAATTGGACCTAATAGTTAGTCATTGATATTCTTGACTGTTGTTGAACCATGCAGGTCATGGAGCCAGGTGCCTTTCCTCTACCTATGAGATCTGCACTTCCCCGGGATCCTACAGTGCATTCCTCATCACACTTTCATCAATTGCCTGACACAAAAGGATATTTTTCCCTGCCCCAGAATAGGTCATACAATACAACCATAAATTCTCAGTTACCATTTTCAGGCAATACTGTATACAATCAATCTCCAGCAGACATGAAGTACAACCTTCTACAAAATAGAAATGAATTCCTTACAAATAGATTGCCTCCTGCCACTGCCAGAGATGCATTTGGCTATGGAAATCTTGGCTCTTCCATTTATAGTTCTGGAAGCTTTCTGTCTAATCCATCTCCTGGTCATATGATGCCTTCAAGTAACTTTAATGAGATTTTACCTTCTCAGTATAATGGTGGACGTAACATAAACTCTATTCAACAGGTAAGTTGTATTTTTTTCCAAGAAAGAACTATCTTTTCTATACAAAGCTGTTAATTTGGTGATAATTGCAGTGTACTTTAACAATGGATGCTAATGCTATATTGCTATTGACTATAGTACGTTTGTGTATTATGAGAAAATGACATGTAAACTTAGCTATTGTTGATCTGCATATGCTTCCTCTCTGAACCTATCCTAAGCCATAACATCCAACGTTTCTTAACATCTAATGGATGAGTTATTTCCAAAGTGTGACCATTATCCTTGACACATTCTACACTAGTAAAGTCTTCTATTAATTCATAACTTGGGTTAATTGTTTATATTGTCATTCTTCTGACCAGCATGGTAGCTTTTCTCATTGGGATTACGGAGCCGAGCCAAGATCTTTGTTTATCCCGAAGAGAACCCAGTCACAGTATGCTACTCCTGGATATGCTGACCTTCATCATTCTGAGACACGGGTTTTGGAAAAATATCAGCAGCCAGGTGATTTTCAAGATTTGCCATCCAAGCAGTTGCATCCATTTTGGCAACGCGACAACCTTCATCATTCTGAGACACGGGTTTTGGAAGAACATCAGCAGCCAGGTGATTTTCAAGATTTGCCGTCCAAGCAGTTGCATCCATTTTGGCAGCACGATAACTAATACTATACATCCTGCTTGTTTTTTCTTCCCTTTTTTGTATACAGAATTATTTTAGTAGGTTTAGGTGAATTATGGTGTTATTTTCATTCAGATGCTTGAGCGTTAATTCAATTGTAGATCTTTTTGAGAACCTGTCTTCTGTAGTCCTGATTTTGCGTCGTTAGTTTCGTTTTCTTAAGGTAGTGTATTTTACGGTAACATCTCATGGGGCAAGGGCAAGAGGAATATACTTTTTCAACCCAACAAAATTGTGATTTTCAAGGTGCAAGGATAAAGGCTAATATGTAGTATATGTAGATTTCATGGGAATGGAGCCCCCCCTCCCTTATGATGATGATGAGAAGGCGTGAATCGGAGCAATTATGAATTTAATGAGGTTAAGTTAGGCATTGAGATTAACCCAAAATTAAACCAATAATTTGTGGTGGGGATGGTATTGCTTAATCCCATCCTAAAAGCTAATCATTCTTTTGGGATTCTATTAAGTTTCTTGTCGTAATGCACCAACTTAAGCTTCTATGTTACTATGTAGCCGAAAGGAGGTATTTGGTGCTGATCACTGTACACTTTGCAAAAGTCAATAAACTGAATCACTTCAAATGAATCCAAAGAGAGAACAAGAAAAGGAGAATTTGAAAAGGATAGATGGATATTGATGTTAATCTAGCATCTCCTCAAACAAGAGTCACGGAAGTACTTTATCAGTTTCTTCCCATCATGTGACCTCGTGGCTGGCCAGCTGGCTCTTAAAACAAGCCAATTATTGTGACCAGGTATAGTGTTAGTGTCCTAAGGATTCATTCCATGGAAGTAGGCTCAGGCTGTGATATGAACATTAAATCCTATTTTCAACGCCATTGCTATATATGATTTTTTTATTAAGTACTACAATACTAACTAAAACTTGCGCAAGGGATATTTTTTTTCTTTTAAAAAAATCAATTGAAACCAACTTGTAATTATGTTTAAAGAATAATTGACTTTGAGTTTAAGTTGCACTAGATGACTGGAGTGTCACATAATAGCTTAGCTTCTGTTAATTACTGCAGAGAATTTACGATGATAGTTGCCAATAGCTAGACTGTTGGTAATTGTTACTTTATTTAATTATCAAATGGGATAATTTGAATTTTTTTTAAATAGTTATTAAATTAAAATTTCAAATACTTAATTGGAAGGATTAATCACTCACAATATGAAAAACTAAGGTTTGAATCATCACCGAGAGATTTTCCCCATTTAATTTTTTACCTATCTTGAACAAATTTGCTTTTCAAAGAGGGTACTTGTTAGAAATAAAAGAAAAAGAGGGACCTTTGATTGTATTATCCCATAGATGTCTTTTAAATTCAATTGGTTTAAAGTGCAGATATTAATTAGTGATGATATTTACCTTTGAGTCAACTTTCACTAACTCAGTCATTTTTTAAATTATCCATAACTATCACAAACTTCCAAATATTTTATAAAAAATAATAATTTGAAAATTTTAAATCAAAGAAAATCAACAAAAAGGACTAAATTCGCTTAATTTTAAACATAGAGGGACTTAATTAGTTAAAAAAAACAAATAAAAAAACTAAAATCATACACAGTCTAAATTAGAGAGGGGCCAAAGTAGTAACTTCAACAATCATAGCTAGGTAGCTGGTCAGCAGAGAAGTGAAAGAGACTATTGATACCCCAAGTTTGTCCTACATGTATAATAGCCAAGCTAATAGAACTTCCATGTGTTTAGCTTTTTATTGCCATTATAATTTGAAGAAATTTTACCTTCTCTTGAGTGGACCATCATCTCACCATCTGTGTATGGATAGAAATTGAATTGATTTGAGTTAGTCAAAGTTCACCCAAAGGTGACCATCCAAAGATCTTTTCCTAATCTGCACTTTAGACCAATTGAATCTGAAAGACACACCTAAGGGGATAATATAATCATGGGCTCCTCCTAGTTCTTAATAAAGGCACTTCTTGAACTTTGCTCCATATAAAATATATTAATGTTAGAAAAGTTGGGAGTAAAGTACTATTATTAGAGGACTATGATGCATAGATATTCTTAAATAATGTATTTATTGGATTCGTATACGAAATTGAATAATCTTTACTTGAATATTTAAATAATTAGTAGTATAATCTCTCTTTTTAGTCATAAATTTTGCATTTATAAGACTTAAAACTTGAATACGAGCTTTAAGATACCAAATTCAGTATCCCTCCAACCAATAATTTATTTGGTTGAAATCGGTATTGATATACTCATCCGGTACAATTCAAATTACATGGACAAAATATGTAATTAAGTGAAGTAATTACCTGCACCAGTCCTGGCATGTTCTTCTAGGTATGGCATGATCCATGTTTGTAACTTTGCGTGGTGAAGATTGATTCTGAGCTGTTCATAACTAAGTTAGGCAGAGGGAATTAGTGACTATTACACTTGGGTCAGTTCAAAGAGATTTGATTCACCAAAAACAAAAGATCAAAGAGATTTGACTTATCCGAGGGACAAATTGCGACTATTACACGAGTAAGGCTGCACTGCATGCTTATGGTTACAATGGAATCACTTAAAGTGAAATTGTTTAAAAAGATGGTAGCAAAACCAAATAACAAAACAATGACTTTGATTAAAATTAGAACCATCTCAACTACAAGGATCAAATAGAGAGCTTATTAATAAATGTAACTTTGAAGGGACAAAACAATAATAGAATGAACTCGCGTTATTGTAATAATAGATCTTTAATTGCAAAAACTCCACTTGCAGTTTAAATCCTTGCATAATTGAAGAGACACACAATAATATATTTGATTTATACATCATATTATTGGTTTATCATCAAGCAGAGTGCCAAGTTATTAACTAACATATTGGACCAGTTTTATATTCTGCCACACAATAAAGGGGAAAGAAAAAGAAAAGAACAAAGCAAAGGAAAAGAATAATAATAATAATAACACTAACAATAATAATAAGTCCTATAAAACAGTAAAAAGAGAAGCATATAATAGAGAAAGGCAACTCACACACATCAGCACCATCATTACAATGATCACTAACCATCCCACATATTGAGCCTAAATTCCAAACAATTCCATTCCTCCTTTATTACTTTGTTTTCAACCATCTGCCCCACCTTTTCCCCTCCCTCTCTTCTTGCTTGCACCCTCCTACACACCATGTCTCCTTTCTCAAACCCTCTCTTTCTTTGTTTCTCACACACTTCACATAGTATATAAATATGCATATATTTTTATTCACATGATGACTTGCACACGAAAGACCTTTTTCTCCAAAGAGCACTCACCATCTCTAGTTTATGATATCTTCATTTCTCTCTAGCTGTTGCAAAGGAAGAACAAGTCTTATTTGGGAACCACATTGAAGAAGAAGTAAGAAAGAGGAAGTAGTACCAAAGCAGAAGAAAAACAAGACTGAAGATGGAAAGAAGTGTATATTACTATGTGCTACTTCTTGTATTTGGTCATTTCCTTTGTTCAGGTAAATTTCCTTTTATATTTCTTTGACTATGTGTGCTTCTTCACTTTTGTTCATTTTCCTCCCTCATATCTATTCTGCTATGGATATATACTTATATATATAGACAAGTTGCTTCTGGTTTAAGATTATGCTTCTCAATGCTCTCACTCTATGTTTCTCATTTTCTTCTGTTTCTAGAATTACTTCCTTTTGTATTCTTTATCTTGTTTTTTTGGCATATTATTATCTGCTTTTCTCTTTTAGTCATAGATTCTTTGGACCACCAGGATATGTTTTTGAATTCTGTAACCCCAAGATGCATTTTCCTGCACCTGAGTTTGGCATCTCAATTGCTTTATTATTTTTTTCCCCTATTGTTGTTGTTCAAGTTGAATAAATATACATGTTGGACCAGTTGAGTGCAATTATCATATCCAAATTTATTTGTCCCTCCATCATGTTCATTATGTTGCACTATAGTGTACCAATTGAGCACTTTATTCTATTCATTAATTATTTTTTAAAGTAGTAATAACAATGATAGTTTAAAATGCTGTGTCCTTATAGTAGTTTGGTTGGTTATTTTATATGGCTTGTTTAGCTGAATTTCAACCATTTCTTGCAATCAATCATATAGAGTTGTATTCCACACCGTAATTTAAGTTAATATAAGAACTGCAGTATTTCACATGTAGTTGTTGTATTCAATCTTTCTTCAGTTCCACCGTTTCCTGAAAAGATGCAAGGGCCCAGCTTTTTTGGCTCATGTCTCAATGCAAAAGATACCCTACTTGTCTCTAGTGGCTTTTCTAGATTCACTGTCATATAACATGTGGGCTTTTAAAACAATAAGAAGGGTAAAGGGCATAATAATTAGTTTCAATGCAACTGTGCAAAATTTTGAATAGGACATTTTTTATTTCATGCCAAGTTGAATGCTATAGGAACAATTTTAATCCATCTATAGCACTTTTACGCCCTCTAAAAAATTCCTGATATTTGATTTAAAATCCATTTCTCTTTAAGAGCAACTCTATCATAAGAGTAGGTTGAGTTGGAAGCTATGGTGTGAGAACGGTTCTTACATAAAAGAACCGGTTCTTAATGTTAAAATATCATTTTTCTAGCATAAAGTATAAAAGTGTGGAGTAATATGTGAGACCTATTTTCAATTTTTTAAATTGTTTTATACCATTAGAATAAACAGTTGTTGAAATTCTTAATTCTGATCTGACACAATAGGACTCATCAAAGTGAAGATCTAAAGAGAAGATACACTACTGGAGATGCGCATACTTATGGACATAAAATAATGTAATAATAATCATACATAACCTTACTTCTAAATTGTTATTTCAAACACAGGTTCAAGTAGGACACAGAAGGAAGCAGCAAGACATATGAATGTACTAAGGCATAATGAAGAGAAACAACATGAATTTACAGCCTCAAAGTCCACCACTCAAAGGGACATCACCACACCAATCACTACAATTCCCAACTTAGTTCCCATCACTTCAACAAATCCAATCCTGAATCCTAATTCCAACCCTGATACAGTCTCTCCAGCCTCCACACTCCCAATCACAACTCCTACCATGCCAAACAACTCTCCAGTGTCCTCTTCAGGTGCAAGCTGGTGCACTGCAAGCCCAACATCCTCACAAAGAGCCTTACAAGTGGGATTGGACTATGCTTGTGGATATGGTGGCACTGATTGTTCTGCAATTCAACCTGGTGGGAGCTGCTACTTCCCAAACTCTGTCAGAGACCATGCTTCTTATGCCTTCAATAAGTATTATCAGAAGAATCCTGTTCCTAATAGCTGCAATTTTGGTGGAGCTGCTGTCATCACTAGCACCAATCCAAGTAGGGCCTCTACTGTTATGATTCTT
The DNA here is from genome assembly GCF_000004515.6 of Glycine max. Taxonomy (NCBI): domain Eukaryota; kingdom Viridiplantae; phylum Streptophyta; class Magnoliopsida; order Fabales; family Fabaceae; genus Glycine; species Glycine max. The sequence goes on from NC_038244.2 coordinate 42,211,429, forward strand.
AATGTTATGACCTTACTCCTTAGAAGACTATTGGAATTGTTTTGTTTGATTTGAGAAAATAATTTTTCAAATAATTATGAAAATACTATTTTTCTTATGAATAAATAGCTTATGCAATAACTGTGTAAAGTAAATGACATAGTAAATGACATATAATTACAACTTATGATGTATGATAAGTTTATTAATTTTTATAATAATTTTTTAAAAAATTGTACCTATCATGATTTTGATTAGCTAATAGTGTAAGAATTTTACTGTACATATACTGTATTTGTTTCTTTGTTTTATTTCTTATTTTCTAAGCTTTGCATAGAAAATGGTGAACAACAAAATGATAATTTTACCATTTCCTGAAGAGATGGAAGTTAACAAATAAGAAATAAAATAAAATTAAAGTGACATTTTAATAATGACTAGGTAGGCCCTTAACAGCACGTTAAAGGTTTAGGCTAGGTGACTATTTTTAATTTAAGAATAAGAGACACAAATCAAAATGTGCAACAAGCCAAGAAAACTAGCACTAGTAGTAGTACTACTCTGCTGGAAACCAAAGTGAAAACACAGTGCCTTCGATTGGAGATCAGAACTATACCTGTGATGGATTCTTGGGTTCCATTCTACACAGACAGAAAAATAAAATAAGCTTTTACTGCACCTTTTTTAAGGAAATATTTTACTGCATCTTTGAATAGACTTTGAAAGTGCCTTGGGGTGATACATAGGAACTAAAAAAGTGCCACTGAGTGATGCCAGAAGTCAAGCCTTTTTCTTTTTCTACTTTATTAGAGAACGTATCTCAAAAGCCTCGTATATCTTGTCAATATCAAAGGTAATCCTATCCTATTTATCACAATTTGTTTTTCAAAACATTGTGTGTAAAATAACTAATGTGTATACTTTTAATTTTAATAAAGACCCTTGACTTAAAATGTTGTCTAATACATTAATTAAACTTGGTTGATTAGAAACTTTTATTAACTTATTAATGTGTTGCATTGCAGGTACTGGGGCATGTCAATATGCATCCACTAGGTGACCATCTTTAACCATATCTTCTTTCTCTCTTTTTTTCTTGTCACAATTTGTGACAAAATCTCATAATATGTGGTGCTTAAAATTGCAGTATTAGTTCATCAGTCTTGAACACAACAAACACAAGTGGTGCAAATGTATTTGGTTCAGTACCTGTGCCCAAGAACCCCTCTGCCTCTGTTGCTGCAGCTGCCACATCAGCTAGATTTGTACAATTTTGCCTTATTCTATGGTCATTAGCAATGTTGGACAAGAATTATCTATAACAATAATATTGAGAGTTAGATTTTGCTTGGATTTGGTCTTTATTTTATTTGGGGGATGGGGAGAAGGGTTGTGTACTAGAAAAGCACATAGGTACAAAACCATCATCAATATGACATACATGATAGAACACTTTGTAGAAAAGTAGCAATAATATGAAGGGTTTCAGTAGATATTTATACCGTACATTACTTTTGTTTTCCCTTTATATGTTTAGTGTTTATATTTATATTTCCCTATTTCAGTTTCTTAGAATTATACTGTGTAATGTGTATAAAGGATGCACATTATTTCTCTATGCAATGGAGTGTCAGATTGAATGAAGTTAGGTTTTGTTTGGTTGAAATGAGAATTAGTGGAAAAAAAATAGGTGGAAAATAGGAAGAAAACTTATATTTTTTACTGTTTGGTTGAAAAGAAAAAAAAATAGCACGAAAAAAGAAAACATACCATTTCCTATGGTTTCACGAAAAATTTCTTTCCTTAGGACAAGAAAATGAGAGAGAAAAATTGTTAAAATGACCCATTTACTCATTTTCTTGCATGTCTACCTACATTAAATTAAAATGATATTAAAAACTATTTAATACAGTTACATTTAAATTTTCTTACTTTTTATCTAACTAATTATATTATAAAAAGTTTATCATCTTTCTTTCTTTCCTTTTTTTATTTTTTACTTTTCCTTTTATTTTCAATTTTTGGTTTTGTGATAATCCACTAATACCTGACAAAGCAACTCGAATAAAATCAATCCAATATGTTGTTTCCTATGCACTTGTTTGTTTCAATAGTATTTCCAAATTCCACAAAACATCTTATATGAAAAAAATAGACTGTATAATCATCACACTTTAATAAAAAATCTCAAAATTGTATTCGTTTAAAAGAAAAATAAAAATCGTATTTTCATTATAAAATAGAAATTTGTTTATTTTGATAGTTTTATCATATGAATTTTTATCCTATAACAAAGCTATCAAAATAAGCAATCATGAATAAAAAAAATTATTTTTTGTTATCTATTATCTTTTTTCTTACAACATAAAAACTCAAATTGAATTATTATAATTTTCGAACAATACATGAAAGATAAATATTTAATATAAAAAAGTTATATAATTTTTTTAAAAAATCACATAATTTTTTAAGTAATGACAAATATGTTTAAACATACACTCTAAATTTAATGCTCTCTATGATATAGGATGCATTCCTCTAACAAGAATATGTAAAAGATTAACTAAGGCTTAATTTTTTTTAGCCATCTAATATAACTGCTGGAATCACGGATCCCCGTATATTTGTTTATTCTTTCTCGTTCTACTTTTATGTGAATAAACAAACTGTTTCATTGATTGCGTTACCTTCTAGCTACGTTTTATTTCCAAAACAAATTGAAGTTTTATCCATAAAGTAGTAGGGAATGGAATTTTCTTCAATTTAAAGTCTTAAAAATAAATGAATGGGATAAAAGAAAGAAGCAAAACTGAAGGTGCTGGAAAAACATTCTGATGAAAGGTTACCTATATAATTGTGCGTGATACATTTTAAATTGTAGCTCTTTCCTCCCTAAAATCACCGTGTAACTAATGCTAACAACTTTCACTTTCACTACTCATGTCTAATCACATTATACAAAAACTAATTCCCATCAATACTAAAAATTTGAGTTATATACTTGTAAGAAAAAATTGCTGCTTATTAGAATTGCTCCCAATAGTTTAATTTTTAATCTGTCTAAGAAAAATTGACTTGTTAATATAAATATTATAAGTATATGTTGGCCATATGATTCAATATATTGTTCAAAATATTATAACTACGTACATCTATTGATCCAAGATAAAAAAAACCTAAGCAATTTGGTTTATTGCTATAATTAAGAAAATGTGTTGAATGATTCATCTATCTATAAGTTTCTTGAGTTATATATAGTTTTATATACACTCTCAACATTACCTTTAAAATGCATAGATGAGCAATTTTGTTGACTGTGATTTAATGAGACTATCAACTCACAAGTCATAACAAATGAAATTGCTTTTGTCTTGTCTTTTTTAGTTATTTAAATCATTATCATGGGTCTCATCCAAACCATGTTTGGTCTTAGCAAAGGAATCGGAAAACCCATTTATTTGCTTTTTTATAACATTCTAAAAAGGGGTCAACACTTTGCGAAAGACACCATGTCGGCTATCCACTTTGAATAACTGGATGAGGCCTTAAGTTCCATATTGGCATCAACAGCATATCACACCCTTTATATATATATATATATATATATATATATATATATATATATATATATATATATATATGAGAAAAAAATTAATTTAAAAAATACTAATAAATAAAATTATATAAAAAATTGATTTAATTAATATTTGTTTAATTTTCTTCTAGTAATAGATCATATCTCAATTTCACATATAAAATTAATAATAAATATTTTTATTAAACTTATTAGATATTAGATATTTAAATAATTGTTTTAAAAAAATTGACCCCTTATGACCAAACTTTATAATTGTATTACTAAAGTTTTTTTAGGTTACTTACCCATTGAAGTTACTTCAAGAGCATTCAAAGGCATTGCAACAGCATTCAAGAAGACTCAAGTACTTGAAGAACAATGACTTCAAGAGTTGAATACCATGAAGCGTCTCTTTATTTTGGTTTGCAAGTTCATGTAATTATGATTCTATTGAATGATTCATGGAGAGAGAACTAAATAATCACGATGTATAAAAATAAAAACAAAAAAGTACACCATGAACCTGAATAAAGTTTGAAACGGAGGAAATGGTCTAAAGAATTTTGCTATAGCTTAAATTAGAGCTACAATTTTGCTATAGCTTAAATTAGAGCTACAATTTTGCTTTTCTGGGTCACCAAGCTTTCGGCTAGAGGTAGCAAGTTTGTATACACTTCATGAAGCCCATTATATGTTGTTGGACCAAACCGTGAATTTTCGGCTTGAGAGAAACGGAGGAAAGCTTATTGTTTGAGCCTCCAAATCTGAGACTTTAAATCATGGTCTACCATACACTCTGATCAAATTATGATTTCATTATTGAATTCATGTTTCCTATCTTACTTATGGGGATTTTCTTCCTACACCATACATATTTCTTCTATACCAAACAATTTTTTGAAAATTCCAAAGTTGGCCCTGTTAACTTCTTCTACGTTTGTTGGGTTTTTTTTTTCTTCATACACCATTCTCATATCCTTTTGGTTGAACTCCTCCTTCCATCTTGTGGTTGGTTTAGTTGAGGTGAACTGTCACGGTGGTCGTTCATAATACGTGGTTGTCATCGTGATGGGTGTTGTAGTGTAATGACAAAGAAAGTAAGTTTTTTTCATCTGCAAGTTGGATTTGTGCCATAATAAACATACAGATTGACAATCCATATGAAACTTACGAAAGGATTTCATATGTTTTAATTGGTTGTAACAAGAGTAAAAATATAGGACATACAAGAAAGATTTAGTATGAACAGTAACCGACAATAGAAAATGTGAGTGTCCCTTTAAGCTGCGAGTGAAACCAATGTTAGGAGGTGAAGGGTGGATGGTGAATACCACACTGATGTTTGTGACACTCTTATTAGCAAAGAGTATGCAACCTACTAGATGCAATAAATATGCTCGAGCTACTAGGGTCCACTGTCTTGTGCCACCTTTGTTATGATAAATATCTCACAGTCAGGCTAGGCGAACACATGCCCCTTTACATTGTTCAGTCTCATCTTTTGCTTCTTGTGTAATGACTTCAAGCAACTCAACTAACAAGTCTACAACTTTGTCTACATCAATAGCATCGAAGGTATGGAAGACACTTGTAATAGGCTTATATAATAAGGATGCCACATCATCGAGGGTTATAGTCAGTTCTTCTATCGCTAGATGAAAACTGCTAGTTTCCTTGTGTCACCTCTTCACAAAAGCATATAAAAGTCCCATGTCATCTATCTCCAACGAACATGTAATCAGAGAACTTAATCCTGTAACAATCACTATGCCTTCATCTCAGGTGTAGGCCTTCCAAATTTCTCTACCTTCCTCCCATGAGAGGCCAACTTCAACTCAGTACGTTCCTGTAAATAATTAAAATTAATTAGTTCAAATAAAATGATAAATAGCTATTCAAATATGATATAATTAAACAAATAATTATCTCTCCTACCCAAACTCTGATTGTCACATGATCAGCATATGACGTCAATATTGATGTATCATGGGGCCTTCCTGGAAACCCTTTGTATCAGCACCTACATCATCTGGAACTGGCTCTTGAGGTTGCTCATGAACCTCCAGCATAATTCACATGGGCAACATCCTGAACAATGGCTACAGTTGTCCGTTGTCCACGTGCAGATATTGTCGGCCTTCAACGCAGAGAGACTTCTTCCTCATCACCAGCAACCTGTCTACCTAAGATTTCCTAAAACTCTATCTAAAACTCAACACAATCATCTGATTCTAACCATAATCTATAAATCTACACATTAATATCAAGTAATGTCATTCTTAAAATAATAGTTAACTTTCATATTTCAAAACAATTTTTTTTTCATTTTATTACTCAAAAACTAACTAACAAATTAACTAAAAAATCTTCTAAAACCATATTGTATTATTAAATGTAGTATCTTTTAAAAATGTAATAAAAAAATTAAATTAACATTAAATGATTAATCTAGCAAACTAAAATACATCATCTTTATTTTAAATATTTTATAAATTACAATTTAATTTATTCATAAATAAATATTTAATTAAAATAAATTTTTATAGTTGAAATTACTAATTCTAGCAAACTAAAATATATTATCAAAATCAAAATACAATTATTTATTTCTAATAAATGACTACTTTATTATTTTATAAATAACTATTTTAATACTTTTAAATATTTATAAATGAATGAAGATATTAATTTTATATTTTTTTAACTTTGAAATAATATTTATGTAAATATTAATACTATTAAATATTTAATATTTATACAAATATATTAATAAAAAAAATTTCTTATACAATATTACATATTTTTGTTTAACTAAATTTTAAAATATAAACATTATAAAAATTTTCAATTTTTTTATTTAACTATTTTAAATATATAAAATTATTAAAATAGTTATTTATAAAATAATTAAATAACAAAACAATTTATACATTGATTTTTAAATAAAAAAATTTATTAAATAAATTATTTATTTATTAAATTAAAATAAAAAAATAATGTATCAAATTAAATAATTAAATAAAATTAACAACAATAGTTATTTACAAAATAAATAAATAATAAAAAATTTAAACATTAAATTTTAAATAAAAAAATTTATTAAATAAATGATTTATTAAATATAAAAATTTTTAAAATGAAAAAAAAAATATATAATCCATACAAATTACCTCTTGTACCATATGGATTGTCAATTCATATGATTTAAGCAGTAAAAAAGAAAGATATATGGAAAGAAATAATGAGAAGAAGAATATATGATGGAATGAAAAAATACAAATTGGTTTTGACAAACTTACGGCACAACAAAGAGGGAAAGGAGGTGTTAATGGTGTCTGCATGGTGTCGCAGCACAGCAAAGAAGGGAAGGAGGGATTAATGGCGGGGGTAATTAGTGTAGGGAGGAATGATATATTTGATTTTTAACTTGAAGGATAATTTGATCTTTTCATTATACTTGTTGGATGTAAAAGAAGTTATGTTAGTTGCACTAAGAAAATGTGTCTTACTTATGAAACTTAAGTTCGCTGATTTATTTGAAGTTTTAAGAAAGCATTTGACTGCACACTATTTTTAGGCTCAAGTGTATTGGACCATGTTGTGAAATAGTGGTTGTTGGCCATGCGATTGAAGTTCTTACTTAGAGGGCCATATGATTATTAAAACTTAAAAGCATCATGAGAATGCACGTGTACCGAACCCGTATTTGGGCATCGGCGGCATTGGTATGTGACAATGGGGGGGGGGAATTTAAGAATAGAAGAGGGTTGCTATGGTCCAGGCTTTTTAAAGGATGGAGAATGCATGACATTTGAGAGAAATAACCTATCACTTGAGTCCCGGTGAGTAACCTCATTCGGTAAAAAATTGTGGCAAGGAAATGTGTTTTGTCGTGTTAGGAAAATTACTATTTGCGTCCAAAATAATATGTTAGCTATCTTTTTTTTTCCTGTTCAAAAAACATATACTAGCTATCTTCACTTGCAAAATACTACACCATTATCAAGATCGGTTCAATAATGAGAAAGGCTTAAAATAAATTTTAAGATAAAAAAAAATTTCTTTAAATGAGAGAGTCATATGTTACATATTTTTCGTAAAATATGTGATATTTTTGTTAGCATATGTGATATTTTTTATTTTATAAAATTTAATAGTGAAACTGTCCCTGGACGTAGAACTGTGGTTTTTTTTTAGTCTCAACAAGTCTGCATCTTTTTCTTAAGTTACTACATTGTAAATTTATAATAGCTTGCCATGCATGGCCAACGAGGTTGATGTTTCATTTCATTATTATTCAAATCGGAACCTTTTTCATAAGTTACTCCTTGTCCTTATAGCCTAAGACTTCAAGCATCATCGACATATAGCACGTACATGCCTAAACATAAATATTGAGCAAAATTAACTAAACTGTTTAGATTTTTTTATACTATAAGTCGGATATAAAATAAATCGAAGATAGATACAAAGAACAGAGGAAAAAAATGATAAAAAAATGAAATAAAAAACGATTTTAATTTTAAATTTCATTTATCAACAATATAAATATTTTATACTAAAAACTAATTAAAATTAATTTAAATATATTTTTGTATCACAAAAAAATAATTTTTTATAATTGATTGATAACATAAAAAACTTTTAAATTATTAAGATATATGCATCTCTCCCTTCCTTAACATAGATAGTGTCACACTCCGGCTACCTTGCTGGAATCTCAATGCCACCGATATCGTTGTTGTCTATGCCGCTGCCGGAAAAAGCCTCCAACGAGGTGGAGGAAAAAGTTTTAGTTATGTCATTGAGATTAGTCCTACGTTACTAGAAGATAAAAGGTACGATAAAATGGCTATAGTGGGTGCAATCCTACGTGGCATGGCTAGGGTTTGGATATGGGATGGCAGAGTATGTGGTGGAGGCGACCGGGTTCCGCCGCGAGATGGTGGCCGGAGGTGGCAAGATGAAGGAATGTGGCATGGGGAGGGTGGTGGTGGTGGGTGGTGGTGGTGGTGGGAGGATACGGACCCTACCCATGTGGCACGTTTGTTGCATTATATATTGTGAGAAATACAAGAAGGGCTTCATCCAACGGTTGAATGAAGCTACGAGGGACACGTGGCATGATCGTGTGGTGGATGAGGTGTTGGGGATGCCAGTTATGGAGCTTTGTGGTCGTTTGTATGGTAATAATAATGCTTCTTGGGTTGGCTCCATCTCCATGTGATATGAAGCTTGCCGGTGGTATTATTATTTTGCAAGTATTTTTGTTTTCCAATTTGTTGTTTATACTTATTATTGAAATTGACATTCAACATGTAATATCGTGGGTTATGGGTTGCCCACCATGTTGATGCACATGAATCTGTGTCAATGATAATCCACATGGAATTGATATGCATGCATGTGCAATTATATAAGTAAACGAATTGGATATGAAATCATATGCAGTGTGGAATTTGAAGTTTCTTACGCCATAAAATAAAACAAATACTATATTTTTTCGGTACTAAACAAATACAAGTTTTTTTCTTTTATAAAATGTTTTCTAATAGTAACAAGTAAAGAAACTTTTAATTCCTTTTAGTCTATTTTTAGTAATGAGTTCTTTGTAAATATTACTATATCTCCTTAAGATTTATGAATAATTTATCTTTTGAATGAGACAATTCTTTATCATTTTCTGAAAGAAGTGACATACTGTACATAATATAACCCATAGGTTGATTTAGTGGCGCCACCAAAAATTTCCTCCGGCAGTGGTGCGAGGCGAAAAACGACACCAGAGATTTGGATTTGATGAAATTTTACCTTAATTACCTTAATTGTTATGTATTTCACCTAAGTTGCATGAAGAATGAGTTGAGGATATATGTAATTAAGATGATTAATGGAAGAAAGATTGTGGCCCTTTGTGCTAATCTAAATTTCGGCCTCATGGTGATTCAAGATATAAGATGTGAATTAGTTTTTTTATGTTGTTTCTAGTATTGAACACAAATATCACAAGAACAGACCAGAGTGAATTATAATTTTAAATTTTTTTTAAGTCTTTTAAAAAGTAAATAAAAATAAATAACATAATTTTCACAAACAAATTGTTCAAACGATATTTATAGATTCTGTAAAAAAATAAAAAAATAAAACAAAATCAAATTTGAATCAAGAGAAATAAAAAAAACCAAACACAAAGAGCTATATATTAATTCGTTTCTTCCAGGACCATGTTGAGTTCTTGGTCCATTAAGTTTACAAAATGATACATTTTGATCCTTTCAATACATATATGATGGTCTAATAAATATAATTGAGGACATGTACATTCTATCAAAATTGTCACAAAGGTTTTGTCTTTGACACTTGTATATAATAACTTCAAGAAACACTTCTCAAAGCAAATGTTGTGGAGGACTATCAAAGTCATATCTTACTTGAGAAGGTAATGTCTTATCTAAGATAAAAAAAAAAAAAAAAGAGAGAGAGAGAGAGAAAGAGAGATTGTAGATTGAGTCTATTGCAACACAATACTAGTTTATTAATTTTATTTTTGTGTTGGATGTTGTAATGTATTTAATATTTTAATTTTTTAGTATAATTAATTCACTTTCTTATGTTTAGGTATGCACATGATTAACTTTAAAATAATTTTTACATGCACACCTACAAATAAGTCAATTAGTAATGCTAAAAATAAATTATAAAGAGTAAATACATTACAATCCAACATATCTAACTAGAAATAATGTTCGTAGAATATCTCTCATTACATTTACTAGATTTTGATATCATATATAACTGTTAGGATTAAAATGTATCATTTCAAAACAAAATCATTTTTTAAAAAAAAACTTAAAATACTCAAATGAAACTATTTAAAAATATAAAAAATCAAAATAAAATTATTTAAAAGATGTTGTTTCAATTAACATATTATATTATTATTCCAATCAACATTAATTAACATGATACACTTTTCTGATAATATATTTAACGTTTTATTCAAAAAGAATCAAAATAACATAAAAACCAAAATGAATTTTTTAAAATTTAATATACCAAAAGAATAAAACACTAAAAACATAAATAACCAAAAGAAATATTTGACTAAATTTTTTCACCACTTTTTTCTTACCATTATTTTTTCAAAGTATTGAAATATTGTATCTTTTCTTTATATATAAAGTGATTTGACATATTATATATATATATAAAGATGTTAAACGAACACTATTTCTCCAAATTAAAACCCAATGAAGAAACAAACTTCACAATTCACATTGAAAATCTTTGACCCTCTTCTCTCTCTACACATGAAGTGACTTGACATTTTACAGAAAAAGAAATTAAAAATATATAAAAAGAGATGTTACATGGAACAATTTTCCAAATTAAAAACCCCATGAAAATCCAAACAAATGAAGGACAAACTTCATCCATAATTAGCAGAATCTTCTCCCCTTCTTTTCTTGAACAACCCCTTCATTCCCAGCCAGCATCATGTATTTATCCCTCCTTTTAAGGTTGGTGCACTCAAACCCTAAAGCATCAGCCAACTCTCTCTGAATGTAATTTGCCACTTCATGACTAGACCTTCCACCAGCACATGTGAGTTCTCTAGGAACCTTTTCAAGGACTTGAATGTCATATCTTGGCCAAGGGTTCATGAAGAAGAAAATAGGGTCCAAGACCTTTAGTCCACTGGCTGTGGTCCCATAAAACATGGTCACATGAGCATTCATAGCCACAGGCACAATCTCATCAGCAAGTTCTGCAAACAAGGAACTGAACCTTAGTAAATATGGCTCCCTACAAGTTGTTCCTTCAGGGAACACCACCAAATCCCCTTCACAAAGTAACCTTTTCATAGTTTCCCCATCTTGTTTTCTATCCCTTGTGAGTCTCATTGTCCTAATTGGAGCTATCAACTCAGAAACCTTGCTTAAGCTGTATGTGACAGCAGTCAAACGCCTCCCCAACATTATGCTAAGAAAAATTGGATCCATGAGAGTCCTGTGGCTACACACATAGAGCACCCCTTTGTTTGACTCAGATCTTTGTTGGTTCTTGTCATTGAAATTCAGAATTAGGCCACTCCATATTCCTAATGCCAATGTAAATTTGCAACAAAGGAAAACCCCAAGAAAAATTCTGTAAATGGCCATCAGAAATCCAAGTGGAAGCCACGTGAACATGAAGAGGGTTGCTGAAGGAGTAGGCAAAAATGCTAGCCTTCCATCATGAAATATTAAGGGCTTTGGATATTTGTTTCTTGGCATCACTTTTCCCTCTTCAGTGATCACCACATACGCCTCCTGTGTCAATAATGTGTGCGTAGTTGGAATAGCTAGGATAAAGTTGTATAGATATTTCTATGTTAATTGACACTTAAGAGAGAGAAAAGAAGTATAATAAATTATATGATATGATTCAATAAGAAGAGAAAGATAGAAAAAATAAAGTTGTCAAATAAATATATAATATATATGGGTGTTCATGTATAATTACCAAAAGAATAAGATAAAACAAAAATACATAAATTGAATTAAAGGTGTCCGGTGGTGCATTGCAATCTAAATGTAATTAAATGTATATTATGTTGTATCAACTAAAGTAAATATGACAGAAGGTGAAACCATAACGTACACCTGTGGACTAACATAGGTTTTATTGTAAGGTTTGCTTCGTAATAATTTTGGTTTGAAAAAAGATAAATGAACACCTACAATGCTATTATATATTTAGTGAGAGAAAAAAATATAATTATATTAAGATTTCAGATGTGATAGAAAAAAAAAGATAAAAGTAAATAGGAGATATTAATAATTAAAGTGTTTAAAATAAAAGGTATCTATATTCAAATGATTTTAATTTTCTTTTTGGTCAAATAATTACATACTTCAAGTTTTGGTGTCATGACATGCATATATAAAGTTCCATATTAACTGAACTTTAAGAAAATTAATTAACATTGTATTTAACATCATATACATTTGTTTTGTGCTTCGTATACACATATCTTAAAAATAAAACTTAAAATTATATAAAGCAAACAGCTATTGTCTCTTTGTTCTGTAAAAAAAACAAAAAACTATTGTCTCTTTGTGTTCACAAAACATTTGTCATTCTTGTATACCCTCATGATTTCACATTATTTTTTTTTACCCTCGCCTTTATATATATTTTAAAAGTGCCAATCTTTGCTCTCTCTTCTCCACTGGTTTGAAGCAATTTGACATTTTACAAGCGTCAAGAGAATATTAGGAAGGAAAAAAACATATGTGAAACAAGCATTTCTTAATTTTTTTTCTATATTCTTTCTCTAGCTAGTTCAGTATATGGAAGCTAAAAAGATAGTTAATTATAACAAAATACTAACATTATATTAACATACTATAGCCTCAAGAAGTAGCTAGCTAGCTTTAGAGATACCTTGCAAAGAGAAACAAAAAGTTGATCATGAAGACTTGCGTTACCGATCCCAAGGTCAGGTTTTGTGTCTCCAAAATAATCCATGAGGGCACTATGCTTCACAAGCAAACCAGACTTAGAGAGAAAACCCGTGAAGTAACAGCCAGCAGTGTGCAACTCTGTGGCTATAACAGCATCAGCATTCAAATACTCCTTCAGAAACCCTTCTACCATCACTCTAGGCATAGTGGTGAAGAAAACTCTGGACCCTACTGAAGCCACTACCTCATAGGCCTCAAGGTTGAGGTTCTCCAAGTAGAACTTTGGCAAAACTGCCCTTGAAGTGTTGTCCATGTCCTTCATTCTGAGACCACAAAAGGAAATGAAGATCATGACCCTAAGCTTCATTTCATAGTTTAAGATCCACAATATAGGGCATGAACAAAGCAAGAGGAATGCCCTAAAAATGCTTCCTCCTTCAAATGCAACAAGCATGAAATAGGGAAAGAAGGAGTGAGTCCTTAAGAGGACTTTGTGAAAGTCACAAGCTAGGGTTTGTGACCCTCTACCCTCCAAATCGCACTTGGTAATATTAGGGAAAGGGGAGGGTTGATGCAAGGGTTTGGATGAAAGATCACCCCAACGAAACCCAAGGCTTTTAAGTTTCCTAGAAAATCCATAACATGATTTAACAAGCACTTGGTTCATGACCCAATTTGCAAGCCTTAGGGGCACCAAGTAGGACACCATTTTTTGAGTTTCTTTGATCAGTATAAATGTATAGTGTTTATACCAATTGAAATATAACAAGAAAGGATATATAAAGCTGAGAGTGTCAAGGCAATGAATGGTTGTTGGTGTGGAAGAGGAAGATGGCCAGAGAATATATTTATAGTATTAAAATGGAAAGGTGCAAAACAGCATGGATTTCTGATTATTTCAAATAGCTTTTTTTGGAGTAATTAATATTATAGGTATAATAAATTTTATATTTTTATGACATTATTTTTTCGATCTCTTTATTATATCACTTATCTAATCATGTCTTACATTTCTCTTTCTTTTTCTTTTTCCATATCTTTGATGATTATAAATTCTTTTAAGAATTCATAATTATATAAAAATAGTTTCTCTTTTTGTACGTGTAATCTAATTTTTCATTTAATAAAAGAAGTATTTTCTTTTAACTTTTCAAGTCAAGTCACATGCATACAGTTATATGGTTTAGAGGATAAGAAAAAAGAAAAAATATAATAATAAAGTGTATTATTTACATCATTAATTACCTATAAAACCTTTTTCTACCTATATAATAAATTTATTTTATATCTAACTTAGTCTAAAATGGTGATTACATTTTATCAGCACTCTCTCCTTTGTTTTCCATGCAAAAAGTCATGATTATAATGAAGAGAAATTTTTAATTTTACATAAAATAATTTTTTCCTCTTTATATCTTCGCAAAAAAGTCTTCTAATTTTATCTCTTTTTTATTTATTATATTTCTTCATTGCTTATTTTTTTTATCAAAACAGACAAACATTGCAATAGTGAGATATAACGAAAGCATAAAGAGAAAAAAAAAAAAAAAAAAAGATACACTTTTTAGTTGCATGCGGGAAGATAGGAGAGATGTTATAATTAACATTTTTTTCATTCTGCAGTATTTTTTATATATATATATATAACTCTCTTTTTTCTCATACATAATCTATCACATCTTTTACCTTTTTTTTATTTTCTTTTTTGTATCTTTCTCATTATTTCATCAGTATATCTGATTGAGGTAAATTAAAATTGGTGAGGCAGATTGTAGCATTGGTTAAAGACACATGCTTTCTTTTTTTATTGCTTTTTTATATATAAAAGAAACATTTTTAACATTGTACCACGCCACTGACATTTTCTTTTTACCAGTCTGGCATATTTATATCATCTGAAGCAATGCATGCAGCAGATGCACTAAGTTTTATCTGCCTATCCGTAATTAATGATCAAACCCCTATGTCACTGGCATATCAAAAGTGCTCCAAGTAAGAAATAATTTTCAAGAAGCACGTGAATTTTTTTATTTTTTTTTTCTCTCCTGATGTTGTACTAGTACATAAGATGTGTTAAAATGTCAGTGCCTGCCTCTGAGAGAGGCTTAATTATTGACAACTTTTTTCTTGGAAAATTGACCTCACTCTACCGAGAAAACATACAAGTAAAGACCCACAGGTAAACAAATTAAGTTTAACATGTATAATTATATTTTGTTTTATAATAATATTTCATGATTAATTAATAAAAAAATCATCTTATCAAATACTAAAAAGAAGACATTCTTTATAATTAACATGATGTTGGTCCAAATGAAATTAGATTTAAATTTTAAGGATGATCTTAAGTTCAAAAAATATAATTAAAAAGAAAGATTTCGTTAAAAATTATAAGTTAGACTTTTAAAATTAATCATTAATAAATTTAATGTAAAAAAAGGACTTCATTTTATAATAATTTTTGTATACATAGATCTTTGGTTAATAAAGAAGCGCATGTTAGTGTGCATAAATATATTATAAATTGTAATTATTACTACTCTACTACATATATATCTTTTAATAAGAAATTAATTAATAAATGTAAAGGGTGGGAGCCCACTCTCAACTTTTTTAATCCGTCTTTACTTATATTAAATTTTTCTTATGAAAATTGTAAATATTTTTAAACTCGTTTTATATTTATTGAAAGCAGTAAATTTATTTATTTTATTTTATTGAACTTTAAAATATTTTAATTCAAAATTAATGTAAACTATATATTATACATTTTATAATATTAGGAAAATTCTTCAACGAGTATTTTACAATTAGGAAATTAGATAAAATATAAAAATATTTAATGAAAAATAACCTTAGGCAATTAGAATATTATATTTATTTAATATTTTCATTTTGAATCATTAATAAGCATATTAATGCTACTTATTGCTATCTGTCATATTGCAATACCAGAGTAGCTGTAATGTGTTTATGATGTAGTACCCTTATATTTTTTACAGAATTTACGATGTACCTTTTGAACCATTTATTCATGGAAAAATATAAACGTTCAGTTTACCTTATCTTTATGGGTGGAAGAAGAGAACTGATAAGAGGAAGAAAAAGTTGAGATAGAAAATGATAAATATGATAATATAAAAGAAAAGGATATATATAAAAAGATGTGAAAATGAGATATAAGACAAAGTGGTCAATATTCTTTTTTATGAATTATAAACATATAAGGAAATAAATCTTTTTTTTTATAGGGAGCTAAATCTTATTTGTATGAACGTTGTCGATTCTGCAAGACAAGCCAAGCTTTATAAACAGTGTATACCCCATGATATTAATTTAGACATTATAATTTGCTGTTGGCAAAGTATGACAGCTTATTAATGATGTGTTTTTCTATATAAGGAGAGATTCACTTATTTTTAGAGTTATTTCTCATCTTAATGATTTATTTTTTTATATTTAATTATTAGGATTGGTTACTTATTTTATTATAACCCTTAGATATTTAGTTGACAAAAATATTTGTTGTACAAATAAATGTTTTAAAAATCAAATTAATTATTGAGGTGGTCAAATTAATGGTTTAAGCTAGATTTAATGATTTAATTGTAATTTTTTAATTTAAAGAATTAACTCAATTATCATGAATTTACAATGTTAGGCTTACTACTCAAACAATTGAGTCATGTCGTTTTTGTAATAGTTTAACTTGAGTTGAATTGTCATCAAATCAGTATTAATAAAATAATAATAAAAATAAAATTATATATGAATATGATTATTTTTATTTATTTTACGTTAAAAATAATATTAAATAAATATAATATCACAATTTTATAATAGTAAAAACTAAAATAAAATAAATTTTAATTAGTTGATTGGTTCCTAACATTTAAAGTACTCATAAATGTTCAAATTAAATATATCATAATGCTTAGGTTTAAATTTTAATAAAATACAACAATATTTCATTAGCAATGACAAGTTTGTATTAGAATAAAAAAATTAATGAAAAATTAATATAATATAATATAAAATTATAAGAAATCAAAGACATAAAAAATTATAAATTGATATAACTATAAATGACTAAATTTTATATTTTATAAGAAATAATAATAATTCGTGATAAAATAATTTATAACTATTTGGAATCTGTATTAAATATATGTTTTTGTCTATCTTAAAAATGTTTTAGATTAATTTTAAATATTAAGAGATTATATATATTAGTTTAAACCGGTTTTCAACACCACTTTTTGATCGAATCTTGATTGATTCTCACTGATTTTGAAATTGTCCATTTTGTTTGGAGTTAATGAACTGGTTACCAAACTGTTTACAGCCTGGTCAATCTATCTTTAAAACTATGGTACAAATACTCAATTTCTAATTTTAGTAAAGAAATGTTTTAACAAATAATCATAATTAAGCTTTTGGGATCACAGACTCTCAGGTGAGATTTAGCTAGAATATTTTTACAAATTTTAATCCTTTAAATTAATTATTAATCTGAGTTTAGTTCAAAACTTAATCACGCTTAAAATTAAAACTTATACTTTAATTTAAAAAACTTAACATAAATAAATACTTATAAATAGTAAGTTCTTCATACTACATATAACTGGCACATATTTTCATGGAGAATGTTTGATGACAAATAAAAGATAAAATAAAATGATAAATTTATAAGAAATAAGATGTAACAAGAAAAAAAAAATTAAAGAAAAAATTGGCATGGGGTCAAATATGTGTTTCTTATACTAAGTTATTCATATATTATTATCCTACTTTTTATATATATCTAACTTTTCTTCTTTTACATATTAATTTATTTTTTTACTAATTTCAAATTTTAAATATTAATCAACGTTTTCTTTACAGAACTCTTTGCAGAGTGAAGTAAGAAAACCAAAAAAAAAATAAAATTAATTTGAATTAGCTGAGATGTGATGGCAGCCATTGATCGCGATATCTATATGCCTAGAAATTAAATACTGTTGTAATGGCTACCAACATTTTTTTTAATTTCAGTTAAGGTTCCAGCAAATTAATTGTGATGAACAATAGGTTGTAGTATAAATTTGAATAAAAAATAATTATAGTTATAAAATATTTTTAATTTTCTCTCTATAAATATATGCGTTTAATTGCATGATAATATTTTAAGAAAAACATTATTGTAAAAAAATAATTATCCATTTCGAACAAATTCAAATTATTTTATTGTTTACACAAGTGTGCCTAGCACGTGCTGACTATTGGAAAGTTAACGCAATTGAACTGTTGTTCCTTATATAATTAAGTCACAATCAATACCTAGTTCAGTACTCTCATTAAATTAGTTTAGTTTTTTTTAGTAAATATTGTATCATGTCTTACTGTTATTTTGGTTTCTATATATTTAGAAAGAAAAAAATAAGAATCTTTGTTACACGATAAATCATTTAAGCTAATTAATTAGTTTGTTTATCTATCACTATTAAGTTTAGTGCGAATTATATTTGCTGCCAAAATAACAATTGTCAAAAAGAATATTCTTTGAAAAAGAAAATTAATTAGATTAAAAAAAGTTGAGACACATGAAGTGAGACGTGAAGGAGTGGTTGTTTGTTGCTTGCTCTTAAAAGGAGGTATATAAAGACAGTAACGATCGTATTAATGATATATTTATCTACTTTTCTCACTTATTCATTGAAACTGCTTTGGCAAGTGCAATAATTACAATATGATGGGTAATGTAATTAGATTAATAACTTGAGAAATAAGTTTGTTAATCAGTCTTAATTTCGTTTCTTTTAATCTCTTAATTCCGTGTATAAATACCTTATTGAAATAAGGATCCGTTGGATACGCATTGAGGTGTAGGATAATAAGGATAGCACATGACAATTGCATAAATTACTCGACAATTTTTATTTATTTTGTACTTTATTTTATTGACAGTGTACTTTATAGAATTTGTTATATGAAGTATAGCACCCTCTTTAGTATAATTATTTTAGTATACTTTCACAATGGCACTAGCGTTGCAAATCTTCTCGCAAAGTATACCCTCCCTCTAGATTTAGGACTCGAAATTTTTGTAGGCTTTTTAATTTGTTCAGGCCTAGGGGTGTTCAAATGCCCAGAGCATCATGACTATTTTTTAGCTTTTTGGTTTTCTTGATAACAAAAGTATAGATTTTTTTTTTAAAAGCGCATCTACTAGTCCATTTAATGGCATGTTCTTTGACTCATAAATTTATTGATCTATTTAGTTGTAAACTTGTTAACAAGATTCAACACAATGGTAGATACTTGAGTTTTTTTTTTTATGTATAAAAATTGTCATATAACTTCTGGCTATAGGAATATTTTCCTATCATGAAAAAAACAGCCTATTGACTTATTTTAAAATAGGTTCATAAATTTATTTAAGGGGTTTACTATATTTTTTCCCTAAACGTTTTAGAATTTTTATTTTTTTAACTAATTTTAGTCCATTAAATTTTTTTCATTCTTACTTTTAGGATCTATTTGGTGCCCAGAATAATAACTGCATGAATAAATATAATTTTGTATAACTTAGTTAAAATTATAATTTTTTTATCATTTTCATAATTTAAAAAATAATTAATTATTTTAAAAATTATGTATGTAATTTTAATGAAATGATATTTTTATTTCATTTGAAGATAATTATATTATATTCTATGGTTATCTTATTTGTTATCTTAGTGCGTACAAAACATTAGATAAATTTTTTTTAAAAAACTATCATGTGTTTATTATATCTTGCTCTCCTATTCTATCTTATGTTATCATAATTGGACCACTAAATGAGTGTTTTAGTCCAAGGAACCAAACTAAAGACAAAAAAAAATAAAAATTAGAGACTAAAACAATATTAAATCATTTAAAACTTGTTCACTTTCCTAACTTTTACTCACCCCTTCCAACTTAAGAAAAAGAAGAAATGGCTACCCTTTTCCACATGAAACAATATGAAAGAAGCAAAGTGGTAAGCCGTAACAATAGTTTTAAAATCTAAACACTATAACATCCCATTTTTTTCATAAAATAAAAAGATTTTTATTTAAAAATTAATAAAGTTTTTAAAAATTAAATAAATGATAAAAAATATTTTTTTTAAGAAAATTAAAATTAGAGTTTTATAGTATTAAAAAATAAATAGAGTAAAATGATATTTTAAAAAATAAATAAATATTTTAATTGGTTATGTATTTAATAAAAGAGTAAAATAGAGTTCATTTTTATAAAATAATAAAATAAAAAAAAATGAAATGAATAATAGACTCAAAGTATTCTAGCTATAAATAGAGACATATTAGATCAGTTCTTTACCGTTACGATTAGTCTTTACGTTTTTGTCTTCCTCCCAAATTCGTTCTCCTTCTTCCTCTCCCAAAATGTTTTTTTCCTACATACTTCCAAACATGTCCTAAATAAAACTACGATTCCAGATACATTAGCCGTTGGATCATTCTGATATTTGGACACCACCTTTGAAACTCATTTTTTTCACATTCCCGCCGTTGGGATTTGCGAAATAATGTTCGTAAGTAGAGAAAAATTCCTCACACGGAGACAGTAAAATTTAGACTTCAATCCTTTCCTTCTTCTTCTTCTTTCTAATGCTTGAAAACCTTAGCAGAGTAACTAGAGGAAAAGTTTGAGGAATCTTAGGGAACTACTAGAGGCGTCGATATCGCTGCCAAACTACACACATGAGCCCGCTTAGAGGTAATGGGTGAATTTATCGCAATTGGGATTAAAGTGAACATATGTAGGGATCCTTAGATGATCAAATTGGGGTTTATTTTGGGATGCTTATTGTATTGTAATTTTGTCTTTATGATTATAATCATGAGATTGTTATGTTTGATGGGTCAATTGATGCCCTAATGCGACTTGTTTGATAAAGTTGGATGCTTTTAATGTTTTCGTGCTTTTGAACCTATATTTTTATATGATTATGTGAAAAAAAAATTAGGGGTTTTACTCCCCATGTTGTGAGAAGTATTTTTGTATAATTCGTTTGTGTTTTGAACAAGATTTACTATATTAGTGTGAACATTAGATTGTTGGAAACATTTTTTGTCATGTTTTTTGTCTCATAAGCTTATTACGTGTTGATGATTATAGCAGATATATATGTATATGAATTGTTAAAATAAATTAGGAATTAATAGTTTAAAAAATAAAATTGAAGGAAATTAGTATATTAAGATTCAACGATAAATACTTTCAATGCATTTTTAGTTTAATTATTTATTAACTCTTTTTAATTGAAAATAATATAGTTCGATTTAATATATACATGTTTTGTGCCATGTAAATATTAATATTATGTAATGTTTATGTAAATATTAATATTATGTAATGTTTATATAATTCATGAGGTGTGGTAGCATGTTGCATTGAGATTATAACATTGTGATTGAGATTGAGTGTATGTGATAAATTGAGGATGCGTTGAATTGTAAAATGCATGTATATTGAGATTTTGTACGCATTGAGTTGCGAGCTATGAACTGTACAATCACACAACTATAAAATCTTTTAAAGGCGACGAGTTAATGCGCGACTAGTATTATGATGGGATCCACTGCGGGAACCCAATAAATTGAATCACTTTAAGGCTCAATGAGTTAAAATAATTTTGAAAACAATTGAGTAGTTGTGTGTATTGTATAATTTAAACTCCAGTGACACATATATGATTTTAAATGTCTGTTTTAATGAGATGATTAGTTGACTGAACATAACATATTAATATTATGATTGTGTGGTATGTATATGATGCACAAGGTGTGATAATGTGATATCTTGGGATTATGAAAGTGTGATGAACTGTATGTAAGTGACAAGTTGAGTATGTGTTAAATTGTGAGATCACACGTATATTGAGATGTTGTGTGTATTGAGTTGTGAGTTATGAATCGTACAATCACACAACTATAAGACCCTTTAAGGGCGACGAGTTAATGCGCAACGGGTATTATGATGGGATCCACTGTGAAAACTCGACTAGTTGAATCACTTTGATAGGTGACGAGTTAAAATTATTTTATGAACAATTTGAGGAGTCGTGTGTTTTGCATAGTTCATATATAAAGTCTGTGCGTTAAAATATTTTCTGGATTGGACCTGAATCAGAAGAAAAATGCCCTAACGGACTCTTTGGAGTCTAACCCTTGGGAGTAAATACACCCAGTTTGAATGCTCCTTTAATCATGTGTCGATCCCACATGATTGGAGCAGTCTCACAAAACAGCGTGACTCTGGCTGGTCTCCCTATGATTTTACCTAATTAGAGTGACCTTACTTACTAGTGTATGGTCTGTCTTGTCATGTATTCCAAGGTGTCCGACAAGATTTTTCACTGACATGGTACTGCATTACATATAAGATTGAATCTTAGTGTATTTGTTGCATAACACATGTGTAATGATCATTATGACTTGTTATGTGATGGTGCGTAATGAATTGCATAAGTGTGAGATGCGGTATTGTATTTGAGATGTGTTGTCTTGAATATGTGATTAATCTGAAGGCGTGGAATGTAATTTGTGATTAAATTCTAGGACAAGTGATGTTACGTGTTAAGTGTTGAAATGATGCAAACTGTGTCAAAGTTGAGCCTTGTTATACCTATATATTTGTTATAATTATATTATTTTTATATTTATATCATGCATGTATGCTTTCATTTATCTTTATTCGTTGAGATGTAATGACTCATTCCCTGTGTGTTATTTGTGTTTGAATCCTGTGATAATCTTGAATCTTGTATTCGTGGGAACATATGGTTAGGTGGATTACTTTAAGGAACCTCGTGTTGGAGGACGTCAGAACACAATACTTTGATAGGATGTGATATTAGGGCATGAATTTCTATTTTAATTGCATGATGTTTCGAACATGTTATTTTACTTTATTTTTATCTTATTGCTTAACTTGAGTTCTTTTGTAAACTTGAACAACCTTGTTTTGAGTCAAAAATGTTTCTGAGAAAATTTATTTGATAATAGTAAAGTGAATGTGAACATTTTACTTAGATTTACTTACGAGTTTATTAAATAAAATTAATTTAATTAGATTTCATATTTTATATGTTTTTCCATTTATATGCATATTGGGGAGAGGGTGTTACAAACCCAACAAATTCAATCATGAACCAATGGTCTAACTTGGTCATATTGGTTATCGAATTAGTCGTGTAGTTAATCTGGTATGGTTTGGTGTAACCTGTTGACCTGGAGTGATTGAATCGATGACCTGGGGTCATGTAGCTTTTTTTCTTTTCAAATTACTCAAAATGTCAAGTCCTTTTACCTTTAATGACCAAAACAAAAAAAAGAATGGCCCAAGCTTGTTTTGGTTGTCTCACTCCTTCAAAAACCTTAAAGGTCCTCCCTCCTCACCATCAATGACACTCCCTCCCACCAACGTCAATGTTGTCCTCCATTACTGAACCTTGGTAAGCTTATTCGAACCTTTGTTATTTTCATCTCCTTATCTTTACAAACTTATGAATTATGATATTTTTCTATTAATATGTTTTCTTCATTATTTTATTTTTCCTCTTCAGTTGCACATTTTGTTGTGTGTGTTGCAATGTGATTGTTGATTTGATTTCAATATTGCTTGTTCAATTTGTTGTGCTTAAGGAGTACATCTATGCTTAATTGCTTTAGGTACTTGGCATTGGGATCATGTTTTTGAACAATAATTATTTTTTTGGGGGGAGGGGGTGGGGCTTTTTTATGACTCTTATAAAAATTAATTCAACTCCATTCATGCCTAAATATAATTTTTTAAAACTAATTCACATTCTTTAAGAAAGTTGATTAATATCATTAATTATATTAAATTTGTTAATAATTTGTATTAATTTATCAAAATTATTCTTAAAATTTTTGGAACTCGTAATCGCTCTTTTTTCACTTAATTAATTAATATTTGTTAATCTTATTCAATCTTAATAAGAAAGATAATATATTTATCTTTTAATATATATAATTTATTATGAAGTAATTAAGAGTATTATTTAAGTAAAAAATAATTAATATAAAAGATAATATAAAAAAGGACAAACAAAATTTTTTAAAAAATCTTATATTTAAAAAAAAAGAAATTTTTATTTTTAATATAAATCATATCATACAAATCCATTAGTAATCCAGCGATGATTTAATTATTACCTGAGTAATCCAATACTGACAAGAATGATCTTCAAGTCGGTTTTAAAATTATGATCGTCACTGCCTGTGAATGATCTTTGGCCCAGTAGTGAGACCGTAACTGTCAACGTAGAAGTACCAACGGTGTTACTCTTGAAAAAAAAACGTCTGTTACGTTGGAGGGGACGTTTTTCCAAACACGGCCTAAGTTAGTGTGGTCATGTGAGAACTGAGAAGGGGTAATATTGGAAAGAGGTGAGTTTTATATAAGAAAAATGATTTGATGAGAATTTTCATAGGGCGGAAGGATATAGCATTGTTTTTCTTATCTAGAAAAAGACCATTTGACCTTCCTTCCATCTTTCTTGGGCACACCAAGCTCTAAAAAAACCCTTTTTTCTTTAGTTTTGTTCCCTCTAAAATTCTCTTTCTGCTTAGTCTCCACGCTCTTGCTTGCTTTTGTGTGAGAGAACAATGGCAATGGTGAAGTCTCCCAAGAAGCAAGTGAACCTCTTCTATTCCCTTGACTGTGAAGACCTTGCCCAGAACGTTGCTCTTCAATCACCCCACATCGTTCTCCAGAACATCAAATGGAGGTTTCTCTCTCTTTCTCTCTATCTTTACTCATAATCACTTTACTTTGTTGAATTCAATGACTTGTTCTGTGGTGTTGTGTGTTTAACTTGTTCTTTTGCTTCTTGGTGTCTCTCTGCAGTTTGAGATTATGTTATGTTTTATTGTTGCATGTTGTTCAAAGATAAGGCTTTTTTATGCTACGAGTTTAATGTAAACTAGTGAAAGATTGTTTCTTGGGAGGGTCTTATGTGGGGATTTTTCTTTTGCCAACTTGGATTGGATTGGATGACTTTGTGATGTTCTGTTAACTTTAATCTCCGTGTTTAGATTGGCTTTCAGTCCGAATTCTGTTTAAGAGAATGTTGAATATTTGAATTGAAGGACAGGGTTTAAGAGAAATCTGTGTTTGGATTTAGAGGAATCATTAAATGAATGTTCCAAATAATTGTGAGAGGAATTGGAAAGGAACTGGAGTGTGTTGTATCCTCTACCTTCTATCTGCTACTTACTAAGTTACTGTGATGGTGCAACTGGTTGTGACTTGTTAAAGGAATTGAACTGTTTTTGACCATGTAAGTTAATAATTGGGTTTTAGGTTGTGCGGATTTTATAGCTTACTTTGGCATGGTAGAAGAAACATGCTATTCTAGTTTCATTTGTTCTTAACTTCATGCCACAGCTTCACACCAAGAACTGCAACCAAATTGAGAATAAAATTTGCATGACCAAGCTTTCTTCAAATCAAGCACTTAAAACTTGTTATGACTTTACAATACAGTCAATACTAAGATGTGTTTAGTGATGAGACTTTGGCAATGGTGGATTTTGCTAAAGTACCTGGACCTTGAGAGATGAGAACATGTACTTTGTAACAAGCAAGAAAAAGTTGATTTCCAAAGATTCATGCTCCTAAGAAATGGATATCAAAGAGGACAAAGCTGGATTCATTGTAAATTGATGATGATGCTGACATGATGTACAGCAATGAGAACTAAGGAGACCTAGTTTAGATTATCTTAGAATATGTTCAGAAGCAATTATGTTGTCTTCCTCTGGTTGTGTGCTTATGTTTTGATGCTTTTTCATGACTTAATTTGCTTAGCAAACGTATCTTGTGATGAATCGATGATATTTAGTTATACCATTAATTCTTTTTTGTTCTATATTTAATTTTTTTTGTTTGCTTCATATCCTTGGATGTTTGGGGATCTTGATTCCTCAAACCTCATTTTACCAGTTCAACATTATTATGAACAAACTGCAAGATGATCATAGTTTTTCCTTTTTTATGACAAAAATTGTAAAAACTGACTAGTTTTATGCTTATTCAGGTCATTTGCTGATGGATTTCCAAATATATATATAAATAATGCAGAAGAACTTCGAGGTCAACATGTTGCTTTCTTGGCATCTTTCAGCTCCCCTGCACATGTCTTTGAACAACTTTCTGTCATATATGCACTCCCTCGTTTATTTGTTGCTTCCTTCACATTGGTATTGCCTTTCTTTCCAACTGGATCCTTTGAGCGAATGGAGGAAGAAGGAGATGTAGCAACTGCCTTCACCCTAGCAAGGATGTTGTCAAATATTCCAATTTCAAGAGGTGGCCCAACTAGTTTAGTCATATATGACATTCATGCCTTGCAGGTTTGTCTATTTAATGCATTGGAAGGATGTACTATGCTTTGCTTTTGTGCTGTATAATTTAAGGTCCTTATGAGTTGCTACTCAATATACTCTAGTCTTATTACGGAATATTTGTTGCGTAGTCTTTTGCTTTGGTTATGCATGATGGGTGTTTTTGTTTACATTGCACTTCTTTATGGTTATCTTTGAAAGAACTTTTCTTCATTGAAGTAGAAGAACTCTCAAAAGAATGAGTGAAGGTACCATGCAACAGAATATGTGGCCTAGATGGGTGCACAAGTGGAAAGTGTGAAATTATGAATAGTGCTTCTGTTTTATTGATGTTCACATCAGATAACCATCGATCATTTTTTAGCTTAATATCAACTCTATGTTCTGCTCCTTTGATAGTCAGTTTTTAAGGCATATGATGATGCATGTTTCACTTTTACTTTTTTGAACAACTTATTCAATTGTTGCTCATTTACTTCAACTTGCTAATGCTATGCAGCAACATAATAAAACTTGTGTTTTTCTCTGTTAACATTCTAAATTTTTTTAGCACATCATGGATTCTTGGTAGAAACCTGTTAGGAACAAAGAATAGAAATGGGTACAAAACATAAATAGAATGGATTCTCAAAATTTTAGCACATCATGGATTTTATTGAACTGAATGGAAAGAATAGCAAATAGAAGAGAGATTTCTCCTCCAAGGGTTTCCCCTTGACAAAAGGTTTCTCCTTTTACAAAGATCAAAGCTCAAATGATACAAGACTGAATGAGTCCTTTCCCCTTACATCCTACCCCCCTTAACTAACTAATTAATATCCTAAGTCCTAACTGTCCTTACTAACTTCCTCACCGCCTAACAAAACCTTTTGAGTTTTTGCAGCATTGCTACATCATTCCATGTCTCTTATCACTGCTTCCTTATATACTTGATGTCGTAAGAGCTTACTATAATATTTTTATACTCTTACATGTGATTTAAAATTATGCAGGAGAGGTTTTATTTTGGAGATGAAGTCTTGCCTTTGTTTGAGACTGGTATTCCTCTCTTAAAGCAACGTCTGAGTCAGCTTCCCGATGCTGATAATGTGAGTATTCTGCATTATTTCAATACACTTTCTTTGTCTGTAGATCAACTTGTAATGTCAGTGAATGTGTTATATTTCATGGAAAATTCCTGTGCTTGCTATATTATATTTTTTTATAGCCTGAATTTCTGATTGTTATTTTCAGGTAGTTATTGCATTTCCAGATGATGGTGCATGGAAGCGATTCCACAAGCTGTTTGATAATTTTTCACTAGTGGGTTTTCTATATGAATCTCTTTTATTAATTTGTACTTATATTTGTTTATAGGTTGTCTGAATTTTTGAATGTGGCAGGTTGTATGTACTAAGGTTCGTGAAGGTGACAAAAGGATAGTTCGGCTCAAGGAAGGGAATGTCTCTGGTCATCATGTAGTCATTGTTGATGATTTGGTCCAATCTGGAGGCACCCTGATTGAGTGTCAGGTCAATTATTCAATTTGCAAATAAAAAAATGTTTATTTAATCAAAAGAAAATTGTTTATTTGAAGCCAACCTCATCGAGTGAGATAAGACTATTGTTTTTGATTATTGATGTTGGGTATGCATACCTAAACTAAGCAACACTTTATCTCTGCATGTGTCTGCATAAGTCAATCAATCAATGCATGTTTCTGCACCTAGATGCGATGCAACTGAATATTTCTCTCTTTTTATTGTTGTCTTCCTGTAGAAAGTTTTGGCAGCCAATGGTGCAGCAAAGGTGAGTGCCTATGTTACCCATGGCGTGTTTCCTAACCAATCATGGGAGCGATTCACTCATAAAAAAGGTTAGTCCTGGCTTAATGTCACATACCTTATAGTTTCTACATTCCTATATTTTCATTAATGTGAATGTTATTGCCATTTGATTTAACTTGCAGACGCCTTGGAGAATGCATTTGCCTACTTCTGGATTACAGATTCTTGCCCTCTTACTGTCAAAGCTGTAGCAAATACAGCTCCTTTTGAAGTGCTGAGTCTAGCCGGGTCTATTGCTAATGCCCTACAAATTTGAAGGCAAAATTTTTCGAGGGGAAAGCATTGAACTGTGTTAAAAGGGATTCTCAACTACAATTTTCATCCCTGATTAGCTTTAGAATAACATCTTTTCAGTTGTGATGTGCATTGCTACTAGTTTACCACAATGAAACCTGTTAATTTCTTCTGTACTGTGACCTGATTGAGTGTCAACTCTGGTACAAGACCGTTGAATGCAAATCATCTAATCTTACCTTAACACTACTCATCAACAGGCATCACAATTTGTAGTCAATGTCGCATGCTTGAAAATATGTCCGACTAAAGAATCTTTATAGAAATGGCAGTTCTTCAAAGATCCTCGTGTTTTAATTATTTAGATCGACAAACCTTAGACCAAGTTTCATATATTTGTCATCAATTTTTCAGATTAAACAATGGCATGGATTGTTTTTCAACATTCCTTTAAGACTTATGGATTTTTTTTCCAAAAAAAAAAAGATATTAACATTTCACTAATGGATTTGAGAACTTGATAATAAAAATATAATTTTATAGAAAAATGTTTGATGGACACTTATTATGTTATATAAGATACCTAGAGAGAGAGAAAAAAAAGATAAAAATATAGATATTGTAAGATTTATGATATGATAGGAAGAGAGAAATAGAGAGAAATGAAAGGTGTTGGTGAGATAATTAATATATATTAGTGTTTGTGTATCATTACTCACCTTTATATTAATTTTTGTTTGATGTAAAGATTTGGCCTAGTAATCATCATTACTCGTCTTGAATTTGTAAAAATAATAATTACTTTAGAAGAAAAAAAATCACTTTTTATTATTATGAGATGTTCCAAATAAATAAACTAATAAAGTAAATCTAATAACACTATCAACTATGAAAGACCTTTGTTCAAAATGCTTTGATTGGATTATGAAGATTTTGAGAAGAAAAGAAAGAATTAGTGGAAAATGGGAGATTTTTTAATTACTTGGACTAAGTGCAGTAGAAAAGTAGGAGAGAAAAATAAATGTTGTAAAGACATATTTGTCCCTGATAACATTTTTACATAATCCAAAACAAAAGGCTAAATATCATTTTTGTGATTTTAGGGACCGCTAGGAAAAATTATAAGAGAGGAAATACTTTCGTTCTTTATTTCATAATGAGGATACATATATTATATATAACAGTGTTGTCCGATTACATAATAAATGCAAAATAGAAAATAAATAAAAGGTGATTCAGACTAAAATCAAATCAAATCAGAGTAATTTGATTCTGATACTAATTATCCAATCTTTTAGATTACTAATTCCAAAAATAAACATACAGCTGTCGACACCCCCTCAAGTTGGTGCATAGATGTCTAGCATGCCCAACTTGCTTGCAAGAAAATCAAAGTTGGGTCTAAACAATCCTTTTGTAAGAATGTTAGCAACTTGTTGTGAAGTAGGAACAAAAGGCATGCAAATTAGGTCGGTGTACACCTTTTCCTTTATAAAATGTCTATCAATTTCAACATGCTTGGTTCGGTCATGCTCAAAAGGGTTCTTGGAGATACTAATTACTAATTGCATCCTTGTTATCACAATACAGTTTCATTGGAAGAGTTATAGAAAATTACAACTCTTCTAGAATCCTTTTGAGCCACTGAATCTCAGAAACACCTTAGGCCACTGTCCTATACTTAGCTTTGGCACTACTCCTAGCTACTACATCTTGCTTTTTGCTCCTCCGAGTAACCAAGTTACCCCAAACAAATGTGCAGTAACTGGATGTTGATTTTCGATCACTAATGGATCCAACCTAGTCTGCATCTGTGAATACCTCAATAGTTTGTTGTCCAGATTCTTTAAGAAATAGTCCTTTACCTGGAGCACTTATAAAGTACCTTAAAATTCAATAAACAACCTCCAAATGTTCTTCGTGTGGTGAGTTCATGAATTGACTCACTAAATTAACCACAAAGACTATATCTGGACGAGTATGGGATAGATATATTAGCCTTACCATTAATATTTGATACTAAGTTGTGTCTATTAGGTCTCCTTTGCCTTCGCTCCTAAGTTTCTGGTTAGGGTTTATAGGAGTATTAGCTGGCTTGCAACCCATCATCCCAATTTCTTTGAGTAGGTCCAAAATATACTTCTGTTGAGGCACCACAATTCCATTCTTTGATCTTGTCACCTCTATCCCTAAAACATATTTTAGGAATCCAAGGTCTTTAATCTCAAAGGATGCCTTCAAATTACTTATTTCTCTAGAATCATCCTCAACAATTACAATGTCATCCACATAAACAATTAACACAACCATCTTTCCTTCAGAATAGTGTTTCACAAACATGGTGTTAATTTACTAATAGCCAAATAGTAAGTCTTGTGTTAATTTACTAATAGACAACAGATTGCATGGTAAATTTGGAACATGAAGAACACTGTGAAGGGTTAAAGTTTTAGATATAGGGATAGAACCAACACCGTCTATAGTAGAAAGGGTACTATAAACTATTTTGACCTTTTTGTGACGTGCACAAGAACTATACATGGAAAACAATTTTGAACAGTTTGTCATATGGTTAGTGGCTTCAGGATCAATGATCCATGGAGCACTGGAATCAAGTTTAGCGCCAAAGAGGACAACAGAGAAAGAGATTTTTTAAGCTAGAGAAGATGATGGAGTAACTGACATTTTTGTGGTGAAGAGTTTATACAGGTTTTCTAGTTGTTCTTTAGCGAACAGGGATGACTTGGAGTTGCCCTTCTGCTCCACATTTTCTTTATTTGAGGTTTGGAAAGCTTATCCCTCTCCAGTTGATTTCTTTTTCCAGTTGGGATTAAGTCTCCAGCAATTTTCCTTTGTGTGCCATGGCTTTCAACAATGATCACAACAAGGTCACTTCTTCTTTTCTCCTTTTGGTTCTTGTCCCCTTGCAGCCAAGGTTGAACTTTCAGTATTCTGCATCCTTGTACTATCAAAGTTAAGCAACATTAGTTTTACGGACTGCACCCTTTCAACGTAGTTTTTACCATTCAGCTTTTGGTTTAAAAGTTGTAAATTGGTATCCATAGATAGAGAATCGGATACAACCGGGGATGGAGTTTCAATACCTCCAGAATTCATAGGAGACATGGTGGAGGAATTTCCTTCGATTGCAGTGGCTTTTTCCATGGCAGGCTACCACAGGATTAGAGCCAAAGCTCTGATACCATGTAATTTTAGGGACTGCTATGAAAAATTATAGGAGAAGAAGAAATACTTTCACTTGTTTATTTCAGAAATAATTAGAACACAAATATAGGCAATGGTGCCTGATTACATAATAAATGTAAAATTTAAAGTAAATAAAAAGGTGATCAGATCAAATCAGAGTAATTTGATTATTTGATTCTGATTTAAATCAGAATAATCTAATCATGATCCTAATTATCAAATCTTCTAGATTACTCAATCCAACAATAAACATACAGCTGTCAACAATTTTATTTTTTTTCAATGGGTTCCACAAGCTTTTTTTTCTCTTTTCTCCCACAAAATGAAAGCATTCATGAGAAGATTTTTTTTGTAGGTCCCACCACACTTCTCTCCTTTCCCAAACAAACAGAAATTC
Source organism: Glycine max (assembly GCF_000004515.6). NCBI lineage: Eukaryota > Viridiplantae > Streptophyta > Magnoliopsida > Fabales > Fabaceae > Glycine > Glycine max. Next base: position 42,243,501 of record NC_038244.2, read on the forward strand.
CTTATCAAAAGAATCAGAATTAGAAGCCATCAAAAGATACAATCATGCAAGCTTACTTTGCTCAATTATTTTTTTTTCAATTGCTAAGCAACAGTTTGCATCAGATAACCTTTGCCCAACTAAAAATGTTTACATGCTTATCTTTGTAGAAATTATGACACATTAATATAAGAGAGACTCATTTATAAATAGGGGTTGATAAAACAGCGCTTTACAGAGCATCCAATATTTCAAGTCACAAATACAATGGCAAGAAACCTGTTCACAACTTCAAATCTTTACAGACATTCACATTTTTTTTGGCTACATGATGAACAGCATTGATAAATAACAGGATAGTTCCTTGTTCCCATTCTATACAAACCATTCCCCCATGAATTGATTTTTTTCCCCATATACACAATAGTCATATCCGCAAATGGCCACAACAGCCTTAACAGAGGAAGAAAAAAATAACAAATTCCAGACAGAGTCATTCCTGCACAATCTGGCATGCATGCTGCTTTAGGAACCAACCATCCAGCAATACACTCCAAGTTATTCTTTACCACTGGTTGTAAAACAATTGTTTCTCTACACATCTTTTATGATTATTGACATATTCGAAGTCTCCACCCGCTGATAACTGGGTTGCTCACTTCATCTTTATACAACTTTTTTTTCCCTTTTTTGATGAATTGACTTTGTACATCTTTAAGATCACCTATAATAGTTAGCACTCCTAGACCCCATTTATTGTGGCTAGGAACAATATGTCTAATAAATGGTTAATCGTTCTCTAACTTCTGATCCAAATTGCCCTTCGGGCTCTCCAACAAATCACTTGAATAGGATCCATCTGGTTGGCGAATGCATATATTCAAATTGCTGGATAGAAAAGGTTCCTAGATGGTAAGCAGAGAAAGAAATTGTCAGATGAGCCATTGAAATTATGTTATTAAAGTAATAATTTGATCAATTAATGTGGCAAATAAGAAAAGTATAGTCAACCAATTCAGCAGCTGCAGTTTCATGCTTCAACTAAAAAGTGAACTGATAGCTCAAATGCAACATTACAATCAAGCAATTCTCAAATGGTGAAATAGATAATCGATGCAATTTTTTATACTCAGTACTCAGAACTAGTGCATCTTAAGTTTGTAACACTCGGGTCTGTCAATCGTGTGAAGAGGTATAGATTGAGTTAAGGTAGATGTTCACCCCTAATTTGAAACTTCAAAATTGATAAGAAAATTGTAGACTCTGATAATGTCAATAGGAACTTAGTAGGATGCACAACCTCAAAACTTCAATAATAATATGAAGTCATCATCTTGGAATGTGAGTTTTTGGCCTAACTCAACCCCAAAAATTAATTCATAGGGTGAGGGTTGTCTCCCTCTTATATACTCTATCTTGACCTTATCTCTAGTCAATGTAAGACTTAGGTTTTTCCCAATATATCGACTTTTGCTTTTTCTGAATCACACTTCTCCAACATAAAACCCCTTCTCAAAGAGAGTCTAGAACATAAAAATTAACCCCATGTACTTCAAGTTCAATGAACTACCAATGGTTTGGTGAACATTTGTTGACTCCATGCAGCTTGGGGTCTGCCCCACCTTTGTTAGCTTAATATTATTGTCTTGCAGTTAAATTTGTGAAACAATGATATCAAGCTTACAGGCACATTTTGATATTTTAGTCTAGGGGGAAAACACAACTTTGTGCTAGCTAAAGCTCAAACCATCACTGAAACAAAACTTATATTCAACTTTGATGTTTTGACCTTGTCTTATGTTTGATACTAATAGCTGTAACTAAAAATTGAAGGTGAAAACTGTATAAACCATGTTCAATTTCAAATCCGCTTATCATTTTTAAGATTTGCATGACATCTAAAGGTCAGGACCAATGTGTTTGCCCATAAATCTTGTAATTGCTACTTATGGCAATCATATTACCTGGTCGCCAGTATCTTGGCCCTCTGAATGAAAGAGAATTGGCCGGCACCGTTTGTCCTCATTCATTAAGCTTGAATTCTGGAAATGCATCACAAGCGCAGCCTTTCCTTGTATCCGTGCATATGCCAGTGAAGCAACCTTTTCACTGTTGAACTTCTCCCACTTTTTCCCATTAAAGGCCTACGTAAATTTCCATGATAGACTTCTCAACATTATACTTCTCCAGATCAGGACAAGTTTAATACTTGCAAATTAACAGAAACTATCAATAAAATACTTTCAACCTTATATTCATATTTACCTTTAAAATGATATGAAATCAAATAATACCACACAGACATCTATCCTTATGAATTATGATACAATATCACATTAAGGAAGCCCTTATATCACATCACAAACTATGCACATGGGAATTTAAATGTAGTAGCAACAAAAGACCTCAGACATGAAAAGGTATAGAATTCAAACCTTGTAGAAGGCAATGATGTGTGAAGGAGACACCATATTGATAAAAGCATAACCCACATTACACTTATTCTGCAAGCAAAACAAGGCATCAAGAAATAAGTCATCCTGGCAGGAGAAATCCCTCAACCCAAATTAAAAAGATATGTAGGATGTCAATACCTTAAAGTCAATTGGCAAGTAGAGGAAGTCATAAGTACCCTGGTGATTCTCATCAATTGCAGCAAGCAGCATCTTCGATGTATACCTTAAAAGCAATCACAAGAGCTCATAGTCATCAGGAAACTCATCAATTACAGTCCTTAACAAATTGTTAGAATATTGATTTGATCACATAACTAGGATACTTGTTTGGTTGTTCTTACTTGTTAGGAATGTTTTTAATCATTAAAGTAGTCCTTGTATCTTCACCACTGAAGATTTTGTCAAGATCAAGCTGGTACAGCTTCTTACTATCAATTTGGTTCCCACCATTGTCAGGTCGTCTACTTCGTCCACGTTCAGCTAATCCCTCAATGTTAGTTGCTCCAGGTCCAGAATACAAACTATTTCCATGGAACAAGGAACCATGCCTAGGCAGAGACATCATTCTGAAATTGGGTGAACTAATTTCAGGGGTATTTCCAGAAAGACCAACACTGGCTCCTACAGATGCACGAGCACTTATGTTCATCATAAAATTCCCATCAACGTGATTTAAATTCCCAAATGCAACTGGGCTCATGAGAGAAACTTCAGGTGACTCAGGGAAGTAGCTAAAATGCCTATCAAGTGGAAGGCCAGATGGAGCAGATCCAACATGATGATGAGAGTGAGAGCCAAGAAAAGGACTGCGATTAGTAGAATATGGGAAACCTTGCCTTTGGACACTAGATGTAAATGGAAGCCCCACAGAAGATGAAGACCAGGCAGAAGTGTTTGAATGCTCGGAGTAAGGAGTTGGGCTTCCCCAAAGAAATTGAGGGCCGGACAGTGTTCCAATACTTGATGCACTTGAACTTGATTCACCAAAAGTAGATATAGACCTAGGACTTGCCTTTACATTTTGCTCAGGAAAGGATATAGAATGCTGAAAGGTTGCTCCTTGTGTTAATCCAGAGTTTGCAAACATCTGATTTGCAGCCCTTCCAGGGTCCTTGCCAATCGGTGCAATCTTGGGAGAGGTTGTTGCATGTGGGGAAAGAATTGCAGCCAATCCAGACAAATGGTTGGTATTAATGGGACCGGCATGGCCCAAACCAGGGGACTTGCTAAAAGAAGATAATGGATTTTGTTCAACTGGACTACCAAATTGTGCCCAGCTACCTGAGAAAAAATTTCCAAGTAATTTATCCTGTAATTGTGAATACCTTTCTAAAAATGATAAACTAGAATAGTGTATGAGAAAGAAGATTGGATTTAAGAGATATTTACCGGGAGGAGAACTGGCCACAGGTGAATCTACTTGATGTCTAAAAGTTCGAGCTTCATCTTGTTCCAGTTCTTGGCTCAGTTGTTGCATCAAGCTAACAAGAGAAAATGAGTCACTAGTTTTTTAAAGGTTTAATTGCATACATAATAGCATTGTCAGATGCATAAGGATATATAGCATAATATTAACTGAAACCATATAAAATTAAAATAATGCAAAGATTGGAAAAAAAAAAAGGCACAAGAAATGTGAGCTAGAAAAGACCAAAGCCTCAAGTGTCTACAAGAATAACAAAAGAGTAATTGGTCAAGAATTACATGCGCACTGTACAGACACAAAAAAGGAGGCCAAGGGATGTAGCTAAAGTTCCTCAGAAAGATGGAAAAAGATCAACAGAAGCAATAATATTGCACAGACCAACTACATCCACCTAGAGTGCATTATATTTCAATACAGATTGGTGCATAGTTACAATGAAGACATGCGTTGAGTAATTTCTCAATATCTATTTCTATTTACATCCAAATTTTGTATTTGAAAGGACTTAGCAGCTTACAGATACCCTACAGAGTAACTAGTTAGTATTTAAACCACAATACATGAAAAGTGGCATGGCAACATGAAAGGTGTGAAAATCATGGGAAATAGAACAGCTGAACTAAATCCATGTATTGAAACTGAAATTCACTTATACAAATGAGATATTTGGAAGATTCCGTTAGGATAGCAAACTTTTAAAGGATGTCACAGTATTGCTTTTAAAACCTAACAAGTGATCTTCTCATCCAAGTAGCCGATTTAAGAATTTGATGGATAGTAACTACATTATTGCCTTTTACATTCCGGACTAACCACCCAGAAATTTTCTCCATGAAAGTAAGTTGAACTAATTTATTAGCTTCTTACAAGTGACTATTTAATATCTGCTCAAGGGATAAATATTAATCTATATAATAGACATTCTTGGGTGTACCTCTATTGTCAAAACTTTCAAGCATGACATTACTTTTCTACCATTTAAAAAAGAATTAAGAAACCAGGTCAAGGGAGAAAAATTATTTATACAGGAAATATGTTTATGGCATACTAAACAAGATAAAGTCCAACTTACTTTCTACGAGCTCCACCAGGGCGACTGGGTTCAAGTTTTATGCGTTTCCCAGCAATATCACTTCGATTTAATGCTTTAAGAGCTGCCTCTGCTGCTCTAACGTCATAAAATTCAATAAATTTATGGTGTCTCTTGTGTGGTGTTTCCCTGATCTGCAATTTTAATACAAAAGTTACAACTACTCCAAGCACTAGATAAACTTTGAGTGGAGGCCAAAGAAAATACATTTAAAATCATCAGATATGTTAGCATATATTACCTCTTTGACCTCACCATAAGCCCCAAATATTTGACGAAGGTCATCATTGGATACTGATGGATCTAAATTGAACACTACAAGGGTTCCTTGATTAATATCTTTTTCCGAGGGGTTATCCTAAGACAAGCAGAAGAAAGATGAATGAAACAAACGCAACATCAATGCTAATCAGTCAAACACTGAATAATGCCACAAAAAACAAACCTTAGGAATTGAAAAATGAATATCAAGTTTTCTTCGTCTCAAGGGCTTGTTTTGTAAAGCACGCATGGCAGTGCGAGCAGCTCGAATATCATAGTAAGATATCATCACAAAGCCCCTATGCTTGCATGCTGTGTATAAAGTTCTAATGTCCCCATATAGCTATCAAATAAAAAAGAAAAGAATCATCAACAAAATAGTTAAATAAAGGGAGAAGAACTCTTTTCATGTTGTACACAAATAAGAAATGAATAACTAAAGCATACCTTATTGAAGCTCCAACTAGAATTTTATCATACCAATTCTACTAGGTATTCAGAAAGTCACAAAAGTACAAAAAGGTAAATCAAGGCTCTCCAAATAAATGTCTACCTCTCTTTATCTTTTGGGTACAAAACCATACGCATCTTTATCCAGTGTGACTTATAATTTATTTTTAGAGGTGGGAGATGAGGAAGGGAATAATAGGGCATAAAGGGGACTGCTGGATCTGACCTACAGAACCCAGGCACATCTGTGAGGTTTCCTACTAACTGGCCAAGGTCAAATGGCAACTTATGGTTCTTTTCAGATTTTTTTATTCTCACCATTCTCTTTCTTGTTGTTCTAGTTTCATTTTATGACAATGTAGTGGTTATTAGTTCCCTCTTTATCAGTCAAAGTAAATGAGCTAGCAGATTATCTTAAAACGTACTTTTTTTACAATTTAGGCTAACAATGTATAGAGCATGGTTATCAAATTCTCAAGTTAATTTGTTAACTTTTACGAGTTTACGAGTTCACTTACCCTCTGTGAGTTGACTCGTGTGTAAACACTCTTTTTAGTAGATTCAATAAACTCTAAGTAAACTCGACAGACTTTCGAGTTTACCACTAAATCAACAAGTCAGCTAGTTAAGAAAATTAGACCAAAACGTAAGTCATTTTGAATTATTTTTTGTCTATTTAGTATTCAACATATTTCCATTTAATGTGTTGTTCCCGAATCGAAAAATTCTCACCTCTAATAACATCAAACTCTCAATGAGAATACTCTACCACTACCATAACATCTGCAAGTTATTATCTAGTAGTGATGCATTACTAGACTTGGTTACTTAAGTATTGTAGAATTTATGATTTACCATTTTGCTTTATTATATTGTTGAAATGTTTAATTGGTATGTTATTTATAGATATTTTGTTATTATTTTTATATGAAGTGGACTACTACTAGTTGAGTCCAAGAGTCGAATATATGGAACTCTCATAAGTTTACGTAAACTCTCGAGTTTGATAACCTTGGTAAAGAATAGTGCCTCCAATGCCTAACCAGAAATTGCCTCCAGTGACCGTCACACTAATAATCCTTCCAAAATGCAAATATTAACAGACTTCAATAATACTAATAGGTTTCAGAGAAACCAAAAAGGAAAAAAATAAGGAAATCGACTAAGTAAAAATATAAAATTCAACATGCAAAAGCAAGATTGCCAAACATAGTTGTGTTTAAAGATAGGCATAACTCTATAGCATCCACATTAAGAAGCAAAAGCATGATTAGCATACACATACACATTAAATACTGTGTTTAAAAACAAATATAATACTATTGAAGCATTAGGCAAATGTCCAATACCTCAAATAGTGTTCGTAATTCAGAGTCCTCGACATTACTATTGATGTTTCGAACAAATAATGTCCTTGATGGATGCTCGCCATAGGGATGCTCCCCAGCCACTGTTCCCACACCATTTGGGATTGCATACTGACCAATACCATTTGAAGCAACTCCATCTGATATGCTTATCTTGGACACACCGATATTGAGGCTCTCTTGGGGTTCAAAATCCATCTCAAATCCCCCTCCATTGACAAACAGATCATTTTCATCCAAATCCTCCAGTTGACTGGGCAATTTACTGAGGTCAAAATCATCCATAATCCCAGCCAAAAGGTCCTCTTCATCATCGGGAAGCATGCTCCCAATTGCATTGGTTTCAAAGTCATCAAAAGGATCATGTCCCTCGTCTTCTTTGTGAACTTTATCTAATGTTATCAAGTTAACATCGACTGGTTGACCATAATTTTCAGAATCAGTCAAATCTACTGCATATCAACAATAAAAATAGGAAAAAACGGATGTCAAAATAACATTATGAATGATTCCAATCAGTTCTATCAGCAACATCATCTAAAGCTTACACTTTTCATGTGGAAGAACAGGCAGTGAACTAGAAAACAAGCTAACATCACTTGAGTCATGGAACACATCACTGGCACGAGGTATTCCCCATGCACTGCTTCCCGCCTTTTTTGGAATATTAAGTGGGGAAATCTCAGATGGACCTACAGAAACAACATACAAAATAATTTAAAAAAGAAAAAAAATGCTATACAAGAATTTATGTATTACATATGAAGAGGAGGTACCTGCAGCAGCATGAGCTGATGAAGAATTCCCAGAATGTTTCTCCATATTCAGTCAGTTTCTAAGAATAAACGTGACAAAAGAGATAACAGAGAGAGTCAGATATCTTAATATCAATTACTTGAAGACATCATAAACCTATTGTGAACCAATGTTCTATAAATGGAAAAACTTTCACAATCAAGTAAGAATGCAGCACAGTTTAGTCTCACAAAGACAGGCCATGTTTTCCTTATAGTTTTATACCTCTTAACTTTGTCTCATGTAGTTAGTGCAATGAGGGGAGTAAGATGCAATAATTTGTATAATATTCGGAGCAATGGTTACAACCACTATTGATATCTAGCAAGTTGAATTAACCAACAACTGTACACATGTGATAGTGTTGATCAATATTCAATAGAACTTTTGTATCTCATTTGGATGGATGAAGTTCAGCAAAATGAAATCGATACTAACAAAAGGAGCTTCCCAGTCATATGTTGAATTGAAATACATTACACAGGAGTGGTGATTATGAAAATTCAAGTCCAAAATCCAAACAGATTGTCTATGTTTTGTTTGCATAAAAGCACAATCTTATTCTATCACGAGAAGGAAAGTTTATAACTTTACATGGATTAAAGAAAACAAGTATAGAACACTTAGCAACCAAACTATTTACCAACTGCACAAGACCTTAAAGTCAACTAAGTTCCAAGCACAAACAACCACAATAAACTCTCCCATAACATTATATCAAGACAGAAACCATAACAGCACAAGCCTAAACAATAAGAAACACAAATTGGAAAGATTAAGCAAAACCAAGCAAAAGAAACACTTGGTAGCTGATACATTTCACAAAAGCGTAAGACTTAAGGTTCAAACCAAAAATAAACCCCAAAGCCAACAAAACCGAGAAAATTAATCAACTTCACCAAAACCCACAAAGTAAATTTTAAAACACACATAAACAGTTACTCTTAGATTACACAGACCACCCCAACATCAAAGAACACCTTTTGACAAAAAAAAAAAAAAAAAATCAAAGAACACCACAGTTCCTCATAATTCATCAATAGCTCAAGCTTATGCACCAAAACAAAGAAGACCCACTTGCCAGTTAACCCGATCAAGTGCTAAAAAACCAAAATTTCAAAAGAAAAAACAAATTTTGCACACCCCTAATACTTGAAAAGCCTGAATTCACAAAAATTAAGAATTAAACTAACAAAAAAAAGGCAAAAAAAAGAGGAAGAAGAAGAAGAAGAGTACCTTGTTGAAGAGAAGGAAGGAGAGGAGGGGCTAGAGGGGGTTCATGGAGGATTATTGAAATTGAGGAGTGAAGAAAATTGTGATGATCACGGAAATTGAGAAAAGAAAGGGAAGGAAGTGAAGGGAAGAGTTTCCGTAGAAGCAGAGAAATGTCTTCCTTCTACTCTTCTGCTTCCTCCTCTGACGCCGGAAAACCAGAGAGCAAGAGTGAGAGAAATTTTCCCGGAAAATTAGAGAGAGAGAAAAGAAAAACAAGACACAGAGGAAAATGATTGGAGGGAAGAAAGACAAGCACATCAAATTTAATAACTTATTCTTCATCTTCTTCTTATTATTATTTATAAAATAATATTTTACAATATTATGAGGAGAAAGAATTACTATAAGATACTATGTTGTTAAAAATTATTTATGGAAAATTGGAAACATAAGAAATAATACTAGTAATAATTAAGCAAGATATAGAAAGTTTGAGCTTAATTTATATCACAATCAACTAACAAAAATAATTATTTTGTATAAATTTTAATATTTATTATAAAAATAATTATTTTATTATATTTGATAATGATTATAAGATTATGTCCATTGTCTTTTGTTTATATATATTTTTTTATTAGTATGAATTAAAGAAAATAGTAATATAAGCGTTGGTGTACTTTATCTTTATATTGAATATTTGTTTAAAATTATATATTATACAGTAACTAAATTAAAAATTATATTAACTATAATTTTTGAAATAATTTTCATAAAATTAATAAAGTTATTGTATGTGAAAATATGTAAACGGACAACAGTATGATATTTTTTTATACAATGCATTTGTGTATTTAAATTAAATTTTAATAATAATATATTTGACGTGTTATTTATATTTTTTTCGTAACATTCTGCCACATTTGAATTGCATTTGGCGTCCGTTGACACGAATGCTCAACATTCAACACTCGTCGAGTTCTCGTGCTTGAAACTCAGTATTATCCGAATTATTAATTAATAATTAATAATAAAACAGTAAGCAAAATAGAAAGTAATTAGAAAATCAGATCTTCTCTATTTGTAATCTTGAAAGATGGATAAAAGGATTTAGTTAGGATAATAATTAATCTACTTCTTTTGGAGATATTTTTGCCTTTTCTTCATTTTGTTTTTTATATTATTTATCTGAGTTTAAGATCATATTTTGATACTCTAAAATTATTTTATATTATCATTAAATTATAAATTGTTATGTAGTATGGTGATAAATTTTTTAATTTTTATAATAAATATTTTAAAAATTATATTAATAATAATTTGTAATTGAGTAATAATTAAAAAAATTATATTAAAAACGCATGAACATTAAACTATTATATCAATATTATTTTTGTGGGTTTGTTTAGATTTTGTATGATAAATGCAATTCACTACTGATCTGTTTCTTAATAAATCCATTACTGATTGCTAATATTTCTAACATTCTAAAAATGATAATGAACCAATTATAACAATTTTATTGTAGTGATGGAAAATTAGGTAAGTTTGTTTAGATACATTTTTAACCTGATAAAAATGGAATGGAGCACGTTGACTGCATTAACTCGCCTTGTTTTGTGATAAGTTGGTAGGTTAATTTATCTAAATAATTTTTAAAAATTAAGAAAAAAGTTAAAATATAATACTTTCAAAAAAATAAATAAAGGGAAGTATAAATGAAAGTGTGGATTGGGAAAAATTAAGACATAATAGGATTTAAATTTAGATTGATGCCTCTTTAGAAACTTGATTAAAAAAATTAAAAATAATAATTTGACAATTTAATTTAGCCTATCTCTCACCAAACTCAACTCACAAGTTAGAAGTTTTTGAAAAGGATATTCACTTCTACACTATTAAACCGGCATTATTTTCTTAAAATAATATCCTCTTTGAGACAATTATTTTGGGGTTATCCAACGTTAGTGTAAAAATCAAACTCAATATGAAGAACAAAAATCTAATTAACCTCGACATAAAACATAACCCAAAATATAAGGGTAGTTTAACACATGACACGTGACATAATTAACTTAACTTTCCCACTAACTGAGACTCTCAACTACTCTATAAATATCAAGTCTCCAAATACATCATTATTCACAATGTTATGCTCAATTTGATAGAGAAAAAGAGAAATAAAGTAAATAAAAAATTGAAATACGTTTACAAATGATCTCACCCTTTTCCTTTAAATTTAAAAACATTAAACTAACATTTTTTTAATATGTTTGAAAGTATTATATTAATACTTTCTTTACGTCTCCTAAAATCTTACATTAACACTCCCATAAGAGAGTAAGTTAATGTAATGTTAAAAAAGTAAAAGATGATTGTATAATTATATGAAACTTCAAAAGTTTTTTATTGTAATTTGCTCTTGCTATTATTACCATTATTAATTTGATATCATCAATTATTATTATTGTACTCATTATCTATGCTCATTATAACCATTACTAATATAATTACATACGATTGTCATCATGGTTAGTAGTGTTATTATTATCTCCTTATGTTTGTCAATTATCCTCATTATTACTATTGTCAGCTTTTCACAATTATTGTTAACAACACTAATTTATCCTATGGGATTGTCAAAATGATCCAGGATTTCACAAATGATGGAGGTTATATTACTTGGTCTTGTGTCCTTAGAGAAGCTAATCAAGTTGTTGAATGTTTAGCCAATTTTGTTATGACTCTTAAGTCATCAGTTTAGAGTTTTTTCTTTTATGTTATTTCTGCTTTTGCTTTTAATGTGGTTCTGGTTGATATAATTGTTACCGTTTTTTCCCAGAGTTTCTAGTGTTTTGTGAGTTTTTTCTCACTCATTCAAAAAAAATACTAATCTATCATCAATGTTGCATAAAGTTTAATTGAGTAAAAAACTTGTGTGGGTTGAATTTAATATTAATATTTTAATTTAAAAATTTAAAAAACTAGACAAAATTATGAAATTGAAAATTTTAAAAATTTAAAAGCTTATATAGTTTTTTTTCTTTTCTAGTATGCAAGTTTCTTAAAAACTATTAATATTATACTGCTAGTATTTTATCTTATGAGAAATTAAAACATCATTAATCATGAAAATCAGAATCAGAACGTAGTAACCCACGAAACAAATAATGAGAAAGCAACAGAAAATATTTTTTTAAAACAAGGTTTCTATTTGTTTGTTCATATTATAATTTGAACTTTTCATTGAAATTATTCTCTGCCATGGTGCTTTTATGCACAAGATGAACCAACATACATAATGTATGACTTTTCTGAATTTTGACCAATAAGGTTCTATACTTCTATATCGAGGACCAATGGAATTCCTGAAGAACAGAAGTAAAAGTAAGCTGGTCCGCACAGGAATATAACTTCCCTTCAAACGAGTTGCAATTGCCGTAGTGACGTGGTGTTGCGTCCGCAAAGGGCTAAATTCACCTGCTTTTCCATGCGAAACTTTCGCGGAGCCAAACACCAATTATATTTCGCCACGTAGCCTGCAAAGCGCACCTTGCACCTTACTTTTTTAAAGTTGTCTATGATTTTGTAATTTTTTATAAAAAAACTATAGTGTGTTTTTATTTTATTTTTTTAATTTTTATTTTTAACAACAAGGTTTTCTTATATGTGATGGTATCGATGTGACCGATATAATTAGAAAACAGACAAGAGAAACTTGTATTAAAAGTTTATATATTTTATATGCCTTAAATAATAAGCTGAATAGATTAAATGTCATGATAAAGACTAAAATAAAAAAAACACAAATAAGTAAATAAATAAATTTATAAATTTTAAGAAAATAAAAAACAAATGTATTAAAAAACTAAAAATATGTTTAAACACTTAAAACAATGGCGACGTGGCCTTTTAATGGACAACTACACGTTTATTTAGAAGTTAGAAGCATTATCATGGCCTTAATCCCAATAAAATATGGAGTACAATAGTAGTAGTGCTTGTTTGATTATGATTATCTAACTGGTGTATATATTTTTTCTTCAGCAAAATTGATAAATCTTAACTTTCACATAAATGAATTAATTTGACGTGATTTTAGGAAAAGATGTGTGTAGTGAAAATTGTTTTGGATGAAAATTTTCTTAAATTTTTAAGTAGTGGATTTATTGGGGAATTGTTGGGGACATGGAGGATTTTGAGGCCAAAAAAATGCCATCTTAAGACTGAGGCCACCAAGAAATTGACCAAATACAACTTTTAGATCTGGTAAAGCATTAATTGGTGCCTGGTGGCAAAGAAAGATAAAAGATATTTTGTCAACATCTAATTCAGAGAATAAACCGGAAATTAGTTGATAATGAACGTTTTCTAGAGCAAAAAAATATTAAAATAGAAAGTCCATAGGTGTCAACTAATAACTCTTACACATTGACATAATTGAGTGTGTTTTAAAAGAAAGTACACATTTGACATAGGTTTAATGGTCTAATCATGCCTATAGAAAATATTTTTATTGAAAGAAACAAAATTTATTTTAATAGTTTTTATATTTTAAAAAATTAGTATCATAATTTTGATTATGAAAATACTTTTTCTTTTTTAAAAAATCCATTTATATAATAGAATTTGTTTTGTGTACATTTTCAATGTAAGGGTTCAAAAACTAATGAATACATGATTATTTTTTGGAATTGATATCAGGGCTTTAATTGTGTTATTTGGTTTCTTAATTTAAATACTCAGAAAAGAATAATTCAAGTGATAAACATTTTTTAATGTAGGTCATTCTCAGACATTATTAATTAAGAGAAAATAGAATATATATTGAAAATATAAAATATTTTTATATTATCATTTAATTATAAATTAATATACATGATAAGTTTATTAACTTTGATAGAAAAAAATTAAGAACTATCTTAAAAATCATATTTGACATAACTTTTAATTAGTTGATAATATAAAAACCTTTACACTAATAATGCATATTCATTAAATTCATAAGTTTACAAAAAAATCATGAGAGGAGATAATCTTAATATTGTAAAAGGGAAATCATTAATCATTTAGTTTCACAATTTTAATATTGAATAATTTTATTTTCTTAATTTTACTATTTCAACTAACAATTCCCTCTTTTAGTTTCTTAATTTAAATACTCAGAAAGGAATAATTCAAGTCATAATATTTTTTCTTTAAAAAAATAGTCATAATATATATATTTTTAACTTAGAGGTCAATGAACCATTTTGTGATACTAGTTTAAGTTTAGGGAAAACGTTTATGAGAAGAGATAATTTTAGCATAGTGGAAGGGATTTAATCATACCTTCAATGGTTGTGAGAAAAGAAGAAAAAAGCATTATCCTTTTAATATTAATGTTTACGTTTGATCTATAAAATAGAATTTTGTGTACCACTAAACAATTTCGTGTACTACTAAACATGTATAGAGGGGGTTAGTGAATTAAACCCATGACCACTTTTGATGCTCAAAAGGCCCATTAGGTAAACATTAGGTTAGAGCAGAATATATCATGGGAGTTGCTATTCTCACCCAGTTTTTATCCTCACTTCAACTTGGTGACATTTTACTGAATTCCTAAAATACTCTTCTGACAGAAGTATGATTCCATTATTATGTTTTAGGTATGAAAAAACAAACATCAGAAGAATGATCCTGTTACATAGGTATGAAACAAAATCCTATTTCCATTGTGATTTTTTTCCCAACTTGAAAGCCAATGACGGATTCATATATATATATATATATATATAGCCCCACTCCATTTTACCTATGATGCATGCACACCATTGGTTGAAGGAGAAGTTGATTAGTGTAGAAAGTCCTCATCTTTGGTTCCGTTCCTCAAATCATGGAGAGCACTACCCATCTCATTGACACAACTCGCATGTTCATTAGAGTTTAGTAAAATCCGTCGAAATAAGGACACAAGATGTTCCTCACCTAACCAACAATCTTCCTAAAACCTATTGAGATGGCCACTACCCATCTTCCACTTCACCAACTTTCCAAACCAATCTTCCTCATTCCAAGATTTTTCGTTACATAGATATGCAATGAAATCATACTTTTGTCTCTTTTTTTTTTTTCAAACCCCCAACTTATTTTAATAATCTACAACAAAATCAAAATGAAGGAGAGAGAGAGAGAGAAAAAGAAGCCAATGGAAAGAGAAGGGTGAAAGCGGGTGGGGAAATGTTGGGAGGGGTAAGTAGGTGATTTCATAAGATTTTAAAAAGTATGGGTGAAAATAGAAATTAGAGGGTGAGAGTAGCAAGGTCTGTATCATCAGGTTAGTTTAAATATTGAGATCCAAATTTCTAAGGCTCAGCTTGCATTTGAAGGTGGCATTCTTTACATATCGTCTACAACACACACATTACATTGTTTTTTTTTAAAGGAACACACATTTTTTTTTGTTGAATAAAGGAACACACATTACATATACTACTATACTAGGATGTATTTAGTTAAAAAACTGTTTTGATATTAAAATGAGAAAATAAATATTGATGATCATTGAATCTTATTTAAAAAAACGGTTAAGATTAAAACACACAATTCAGTATATAAAAAGGGGGGGGGGGGGGGGGGGGGGTTAAAACACACAATACACAAGTTATGTGATTTTTATAAAAAACAAATGTCACATATCTTTTTAAGTAATTATGTGACCTGAAATGTTTTCAATTGTTGTTTTTTTGTAAAGAATTAATCAGATTTTTTGGTATGAATTCCATTTGGTTAAATCTTTTTACACTGGCTTCTCAATTTACTTGCCTTCTCAAATGGGATTAAACTCAATAAGTAAAATTACTTGCCTTCTCAATTTTTACATTAAATAATTGGTATCAGTGTTCATACAAGAGTTATGCTTATATAGGACGTTTGGCATTCAATTATGTTTACCTAGAAACCTATGTTAGTCACTAGTTACATGTGCCATTATATTCAGATGCTTGACAAAAAAATCCTACTCCGGCATAAGAGGATTTTGTTCACACTACACATTGAGATATATCCGCGATTCTAACCTTTTGACATTTGACAATGTTACTCAACTCGAAAACTCCCCCAAATTAAAGAAAAGGGTCCATTTAAGAAGGACACAGGGCATTTTTTTTTACTTAATAGTGCATGTGAAAATCATGTCCTGCCAAGAACTTGTTTATTATAGTTCTTGAGTCGGGTTTGGGTGTTTAATTAATTGATTGATTTTAACATTTACTTATTACAAGTTGTGCAAGGCTTTCAAAGCTCAACCTGATTATCAGATGTTGGCTTATGGCTATTCTTGCTAACTTGGTAATTTTTGTATTGAGAATTGAGTTGACCTAATAAATAGGAAATCAGTCTCCAGATGAATGTTGCTGTCTGATTTTGGCCAGTGGATATTATTGAAATTTTTTATATATGTATCTTATGCTTAAATGCTGTTTTATTTCCTTTTTTTATTTTTATGATTAGCTACAAAAATGTCTCTTTATTTTCACATATATTGTTTCATGATTTTAAATTTTTGTAAGAAACATTAAAAATAAAATTCTTTGTTTTTATTATTTTTCTATTTCACCGTTTCTTTTATAAATTTTGACAATAAGATATAAGGTAAAAATAAGATAATTCTTTGTAATTTTAAAAAATACTTTCTCAAATCAAAAGTTTTCGAATTTCCTTGCTGGTTGTGGTTGTATTCCTTATATGTATGTATATTAGTTTTGTTTTTTTTTTTTTTTACATAAATCATCAAGCTTTTCTCCAATTTCCTTGCTGGTTGTATTCCTTATACGTATGTACATTAGCTTTTTCTCCATTTTATGGAGACAAAAAATTGTAGATTTATAAATTGAAAAATTAATGAAATTATAAAAAAAAAATTACTCTTTATTTTTTTAGTTAATATAAATACGTACTTAACCATATATGAAAGAAGAAGAAAAAAAAAGGTCAATTCACATAGTGATGATGATACTGTTGGATTCTTGATCCTATTTACATAAATTATTTTTTATTTTAAATAATATCCAATTAATACATTTTATTTTTTTTAATCTTTTTTTTCTTATTACATCCTAAATTCTATTATACTTATATATATATTTTTTCTTTTTCTAAGTGTAAGATAACATATGGATGGTGTTTATCAAACATTTTCCATCCTGTTTACTTAATTTCCTTTTACTTAAAGCGGATCTGAAGAGAGATTCACATGTAGGGTTACTTTGGGTCGGTGTATAGGAGTATAAGTACATGCATAATCTTGTTTTTTATATCAGTGGTTATTTTTGTTTCACTGATCGATGGAGAAGGATTTGATTCTAACTTTAATTGTAAATGGGTTGGGGTACGTACCCTTGTACTCATTAATATAATATATATTCTCTGTTATACTATGACTCCACGGGATGTATTATTATTATTATTATTATTATTATTATTATTATCTTCTGACATTTTGTGGATGTTAACTTCTTAATTATGTGAATGCTTATACTGTGAGATTGCACCTTTTAGAAGAGCTTAACAACCAAAGTTTGAGGGCCAATGATGATGGTACGTTAAAGTCTAACTTTGGGCAATAATAAATACACGTTTCCCTATTGTAAAGATTTCATATATGTGGCCATCACAATCATCTATAATCAAACAAGCAGTTTGCAACGTGCTTGTATGTTTGTTAAAAAATGTTGTTTCATAAAATGATGAGGAAAAGTGATTCTCGATCATGTGATATTTGTCTTCTAATTATCAATGATTTAGTGTCGGTGCTATACTAAAGTGATCGATTCTAATACCTTTTTAATGGCAAAGGAATAGAACTGTGATTGGAAATGTCATTAGGCTTTTACTTAAATATTCAAGCCTATATATAGCCTTTACTATTAGATTGCAAAACTTCCAAGGTGAGTGTTTTTTTCCCTGCCTTTACTTAAATATAAAAATAGTAAAGGAATGTTGTCTTTCCGCTTAACAAATGTAATTCAAAATACAACTCAAATTTACTATATAATCGTTTTTAGTGATGCATTTTCACTTTAATTAATGTCCATATTAATTAGATTTTCCCTGACGAAATATCAGGTATATGCAACCAAATATGCATGTTGAGTTAGAGCATATGTATAATTGTTTAAATGAATTGGTTATTTTAAATTTATGATATAAAAAAATATTTTAATGTTAAAATTGTTAGAGTGAGTGTTTAATTTAAATTATATTAATTTTATATTTAAAAAATATTCTTTAATTAATAAAAATGAATTAAACAATCATTGTTTATATAAGTAACACATTGTCAAGTTATTTGTTCTAATAATAAAAACTTATTAAGCAACGTTGCTTAATTTTAAGCAACTGATGATATCCATGTTAAAAATACTCTTAGATGAATAATTAAAATGGTATAAACTATGATGGATGATTTTGTGGTAATTTTAGTCTCCAGTGAATGAATGGTAATTTATTTGCCTATTTTACTTACTGAAAAATGTTGATGCTTTGTTCGAAATGATCTTTTGAAAGCCCTCTCTCTTTTCATTGTGATAATAAGGGTATCAGTGTCTTGTATTTTACCATAAATATACCGCATGACCTATTAATAAGTTGTGAGTATGATTGATATTAAATTTTATCTCCTTAAATAAAGTTTTTGAATTTGTAAATGGATGAAGAAATCGTAGTTGGAATGGAAAACTCCACCAAAGAATATGATTATCTTATTTTACCATAAACAATTTCTAGAATCTACCTACAAGTTGTTGTTGGTTTAAATTATATTGAATTTAATCTTCTTAAGTTTTTGGGCTTGAGACTTATGAATTTAAAAAATATAGTTAAGAGAAAAAATTCCACTAAAGATGATTAGTAATATTTTTTTATGAAAATTAATCATTAATAAATATAATGAATATCAGATATCAATACCAATAACAATAATATAATATATAATAATAAATAAAAAATGGTGAAAGGCCTACCAAATAATGTGATTGAACTAAAATGAACGGTGGCATGTATCACTTTACATTTATTAAGTCTTTGTCATTTGACTGTAATTGGTAACACTAATTGATCTCATCACATGCTAGAGAGATGATATCTTCAAAAAACGTATGCCAAATATTTTTTCCACTAAGCCTATATTTTTTTTTCTACTAAAACTATACTTCCAATGTATATGTTTCAGGATAACATGAATTATACTCGCACTGTCCCTATTTTATGAGAAATATATAATCTTATTGATGATAAATTTGCAAAATTATGTTGGCTTGTATCATATTCTTGGACATTAACTCAAACAACACTAATTATTTGGACTATACGAATACAATTTTATTTTTTATACACTTTAGTTTTTTTTTTCATCAGTAAAATTGAAAACAAATACTTAAAATTTGTAATAATTTAAGTATTTTACTCAACTAAGTTAGACTCATTATGCATACATTTTAGTTTGATATCTCATTCTCGGAATCTTTATAACCCACAAAAAAGGAATTATAATAATGGAGTAATTTTAATAAAATATATTAAAATCCATTGAAAAATATTTCGTTCATTTAATATTTAAATTTTAAAAGCTTCAAGAAGATCACATGAAACTTAAAGATGAATTAAAAATTATGATAAGATCGAATCTCCTAACTTGTTGGATCAAGAGAAGATGCGTGTAGCTGCCCACCATAGGTCAATATTTATTCTTTAGAGATCGTTATACGCAAAGGTATTAAAAAAATATTGAGTCCAGTTAACACTTAATTTGACGAATAAAGAAATCTATGATGAAAAAGTTATAGAATGTTTATTAACTAAAAGTTACAAATTTCTGTTAAAAAAACAACAACTAAAAGTTACACATTTTATAAAATTGTGCGTATTCAAATTCACTTAATTATTTTGACTAAATAACAATTTCTTATATAATATTTAATAGAATTTTCTATAGAAATAATAATATATTCTTTATTTAAAAGATAGTCATTGTTAAACATATGTTTGTACAATTAAAATTATTTATTAATTAGTTTTTTGGTAAGAATATCAAGTTGTTCAAATAGTATAAAATGAAAGTTTAAAGTATCATATTCATATGAACTCGTGTAATATTTGACAAAAAAATAATATTTGTTAATTACGATTTTCACAAATAACAATTTAATTGGATTATCAGAGTTTAAATGACAAGAACTTAAATAAATAGAAAATTAAAAATTAAAAGAATAATAAACTCTTTTTGATAATTTTTTACAAAGAATAAGGTAAAAAAAAAGTAAAACAACAATGAATAAAAATATTGAGGTTGATTTCTTTAAATCATCTCCTCATATATACAAAAGTCATACATATAGTTTAAAGTTCAATTATTATCACTAATTCATAAAAATACTCAAACTCCGATCTCTTAGATGAAAAGAATATACATTCTTTGATCAAACTATCAATCTTTTAACTAATCTAACCAAGTGACTTGCTTTAAAAACAAGAGTTAAAAAAATGACTAACAAGTCTTGTTTCATTCCTAGATATAAAACTCATTAGATATTCTTCTTCATTTATAAGTTCAAAAACATTTTCTAATGACAATTCAAATCATAACATCAATCAAAGAGTAATTAAGTCAAAACAACATAGAAGAAAACACTTAATAATGAAAAATAAACAAATTAATAACTACAATATCTATATAAAGATGAGTTTAGTTACATCAATCTCAAAAATGAATAAACCTAACTACAAGAAAAAGAAAAGGATGCAAAAAATGAAGAAATTATACACAAAAATGATGATAAATGACAGGAAAATCATAGAAAACAAGTCAGATTCTGAGTCCCTCCAAATATCCTAGACAGCTCCCTAAATCAAAACTACTGAATTTCCCTTCAATTGAGTCTTTTCCCCTTTGTTTCAACCTCACTTAAGCCATATTAGCACTCCCACGTCCAACTTTAACTTTCTCATGTCCAACCTTAGGTGGATACCAAACAAGTGCTTTTCTAACACTCCGAGGTTTAGCCTCAAATCTTTCAAGTTTGACCTAAACTAACAAATAAAAAAAATGATGACTTTAGGCTTCCAAAATGTGCTTCTAAAGATGTGTGATTTGAATTTTTAAAATTATTTTTTCTAAAATTTTCCAACTCTTCTTTTCCTACCATAATACATCAAAAGCTAATAAAAAAATTTAAAAGTTAAAGAGACAAAATTTTCTCCTAATTAATAATTATATTAGCATAATATAAGACAAATATTAAAATATATAAGCATGAAAAGCATTTATCATTGTCACATTACAAGACGTTTCACCGGCCTCGATTAAAACATGAATGATACATATAAATGACATGCCCCAAAAAGGACAATTATATAAGACAAATCCAACCAGACTTTGTTTATCAACATTATCCAGTTTCATCATCTATCCTGTACACCATTGTCCATTGAGCAAAAGTAAGCCTTTGTTCATTAACCCCATGAATCGAATCAAATTTTATACATTATTATTAGTGGTATAGTTTTTTTTTATTATATAATTAATTTAAAGTATATATTAATATTGTCGTTTATCAATTTTTGCTAAAAAAAAGTTTGTCGACCAGTGATTTTTTTTTCAACTCATTTTTTATTTATAAAGTTTAAATTTAATTGGTACTTTACTTGAGATATCTAAATTCAATTCTACTTAGACTAATAATTTGTTGATAGTAGTAGCAAAGTTTGCACAAGTTTTACAAAATTTAATTAAAATTTGAGAAAACAAAAATGGAAAATAATAAAATTAAAAAGTAAGTCGATTTTAAAATTGAAGGACGTACATTTAACAGACACAAGTGTACACATTAATATTATATCACACTTAAGTGGCACATGATTGTAATGGAAAAAAATATTTTATAAAAAAAAAGGGAAAAAAAATAGAAAGGAGGAACGGTGGCTTATAAGACACATCACAAGCCCACCTCCTAAAGGCGAGAGGGAGAGAGCAACACAACATAGGACCCTTCACGTTGTCGGGTAGGTGCAACCGACGATCCAAGGTGGTCCTGCCCCACTTTGGACCCCATTTTTTAAACAAGTAATTTTTATGTACACATAATGTTTATAAGAGCAAATTATATTAATAATCGTCTTTGGATATTTGGATATGTGAGTTACTTTAAATCTTTAGTAATTATCTTAGATTCTACGAATATAAAAACACTAATAATCTTTAAACTCCTATGTAATTATATAAATATTTCTTATTTTTTTAATCATTACAATCATCTCTCTCTTGTAAGAAAGTTTAGTGTAAAATGTAAGAAAATATTAATGAAATATTTTTAACATAAAAAAGTGAGTATAGAAATAAAAAAATACTATTATCATTATTTTCAACAAGATATTTCAGTTAATTTTAATTTTTTGTTACTGTTTAAAAATTTTGTTTGATAAATAATTTTTTTATAATAATGTCTAATATTTTTTAAAACGTTAATGTTTAAATTTTATTTTTTTATCCTTAATATATTTATCTAATTTTCTCGTTAGTCTTTTTAAATGAATTATGATTTAATTATTTTTTATGTGATTTTATATTTTTCAGTTATTTCAACAATTAGTTTTATCAGATATTTATAATTTAATAAGTTAATTTTTCTGCTATCAACTTTCAACTTTCAATTACCAATTAATTTTTTAGTTTCTTGTTAACTTTTCAGCTAGTTGTGCTAAACATAACATATGTGTATAATTAGGTAAAAACTCATAAAATATGAGTGTAATTTGCTCTATTTATAGAGAGGTTTCATACCTCTATCTTTATTTAAAAAAAAAGAAAAAAATCAGTTGAAAAAAGTAGAGACAATATTTATATTTTGAAAGTTTATGAAGAAAATGAAAACAATTATATTTGTTGAAGACTAATTTAAGAATAAGAAATGAGTACACCAAAGGGGATAATTACCTTTATTAATAATTATAGATAATAAATTATAATTTTTTTATTTGGTGGTTAAAAATTAAAATAATAATATTTAAATAACTTTAAGGTTAAATATATTTTAAATCTTTTTTAGTGCTTAAAAATAGTTTTATGTTTTTGTTGCCATATTTAAAGAAACGGGTTAGATAGAGTTGTTATTTCCATGAATTGATGGTTTTAATTTGTATGGACTGACAACTTAAATAAATTTTGTATCAACAATCAATAAATAATAAGATGACACATTTTTAAAAAGTTTGAGAAAATACATATTATGAATTGTGATTGGTTGATAGTGTAAATTTTATTTACAGTAATAATGTATATCAATTAAATTATAAAATAATATACCAAAAGAGATTTTTTTTATGAAGGATAAAGACCCATATTTTTATAATTTTTTTTGGTAGAGTTTGCAAGTATCCTTTATTAGAACTTTGAAAGCAATTATAATTGAGTGAGGTAAATTTATTGTCAATGATAAACATATTTTTTTAGGTAGAAAACAAATATTGTCTGAATTGGACGACTAAAAATATACATTTAACTTGCAATTTTATTTATTTATAATTAATTATTAGATATTGTATTGATATAAAAATTACACTTATGTGACAAATAAATGTTATATACTAAACAATTACACATCAAATTCACATGATTTTCCGTGAAATTCAAATATTAATATAAATAATATATGAAAAAAGAATTTAATTCAAATATACTAATTTATAAAAAAAAATACATTATCATTAATATATGAAAAAATCATAACTTTTCTAAAAATTATTTCAAAAACAGAATATTAATTTTTATTTATATTTTTAGACACTGTAAATTTTTTATACGAATAATATGTGAAAATGAAATTTACAAATACGAAAAACATCATATAATTAATATAATATCTTATACTATATTATAAACTTATAATGTTTATCTTAATTATTTAATTTTTATTTAAAAATTATGTTAGCATAAACAATTGAAATCTCTAAGAATTAAGAAATTAACTTTCCCTGATATGATCGAGTTTTTAAAAATGTTCTAATGGCTTTAAGAAGGAAAGTTCACGTGTCTCCATGTGGGGATGATGCCACCCGTATTCACTCCGGGAACCACCGCTGCCGTGTGATGGTGGCTAAGCATATCTACCACACCTTCTCGTGGCCCCTGTCACAAATTGAAACTCTACGTACACATATTCGTATTGTCGTATACACTACCGTATATTCACGAATACATAAGAATTACATGTATCACGTATAGGGGTAAAAGTGTAATTGCACACGGGGGTGTCAGAATTGACCCTAAGAGTGAAGAGGTTACGGATCCGTGCAACTTATGGTAGGCACTAGGCACACACACATGCGTGAGAAAGCGTTAGGTTTTGGCAGGTTATGGTGAGTTCAATTGGTGCCAACCTTCTTCCACCGTTGATGATGACAAAAAAGCTTGGAGGGTGGGTCTCTTTTGGCTCCTATAAATGCATAATGTACCTGTGTTTGATTATATTTGTTGCCTTTCCTATTTGCACGTGAGGTTTTGATTATTCAGCGGGTGAAGAAGAAGTGGTGAGGAATGGTAATAGTGAAGTTCAACCGAAAGGTGGAATGGCAAGACTTAAGAGAGAAGGAAGGCTAGGATAGTGGCCAGAATAGGCATGGTCTAGGTCTACTCCAAAATCCAACTTGTGGGGTTTGATAAGAAAGAAGTAAAGTGTAATAACAAAAAAAAAAAAATAATTGCACCCAGTGAACGAGGAGAATTCAATTGATAATATTTGCAGGAGATGATGACTTAGGTTCAATTAATCTTGCAAATAAATTATTGGAGAGAGCCAAAAGTTTTGTGTAATTAAACAGTAATGAGTAGTCTGTGGATTTAAAGAATTGAAACTTGTAGAGATAGTTGAAATACTATCAAGATGTCAAATGTCTTAATTATAATGATCCAAAATATTATTGTATTTGTACAAGATAAAAAATAGATTAAAAAAAGGAAATGATATATAATAAGATGATAATGGAATAAAAATA